>NC_086450.1:349372514-349680014 GCF_028390025.1 Pseudophryne corroboree | reverse complement strand
TGCACCAGTTTCGTGAGCCATATTTGAATAAAGAAAGAGCCACAGGTTGGCCACGGCTGCTCTAATGTATTTATATCCTTCTGGAGATATAGGCCCTCATTCAGAGTTGTTCGCTCGCTAGCTGCTTTTAGCAGCTGTGCAAACGCTAAGCCGCCACCCTCTGGGAGTGTATCTTAGCTTAGCAGAAGTGCGAACGAAAGGATCGCACAGCGGCTACAAAATAATTTTGTGCAGCTTCAGAGTAGCTCCAGACCTACTCCTAGCTTGCGATCACTGCAGACTATTTAGTTCCTGTTTTGACGTCACAAACACGCCCTGCGTTCGGCCAACCACGCCTGCGTTTTTACACACACTCCCCGAAAACGGGCAGTTACCTCCCAGAAACACCCACTTCCTGTCAATCACTCTGCGGCCAGCAGTGCGATTGAAAAGCGTCGCTAGACCTTGTGTGAAACTGCAATGACCGTTGTTAAAGTACGTCGCGCGTGCGCATTGCGCCGCATACACAGAATTGCCGTTTTTTTCCCTAATCGCTGCACAGCGACCGAAAGCAGCTAGCGAACAACTCTGAATGACCACCATAGTCTCCAGAACTGGACACAGTATTCCAGATGAGGCCGTACCAATGACCTATACAGTGGCATTATTACTTTTTTCCTGCTACTGATTCCTCTCCCTATGCAACCAAGCATCTGACTTGCCTTTCTCATTGCTTTGTTGCATTGCTTTCCTGCCTTTAATTCACTTGAAATAGTGACTCCTAAATCCCTTTCCTCCTCAGTAGTTTCCATTATAGTACCCTTGATACTATATTTAGCCTTTGGGTTTTTGAGACCCAAGTGCATGGTTTTGCATTTTTTAGCATTAAACTGTAGTTGCCACGTTCTTGACCATTTCTCAAGCCTAGCTAGGTCATCAATCATTTGTTTTACTCCTCCTGGTGTGTCTACCCTGTTGTAAATCTTTGTATCATCTGCAAAAAGGCATACTTTCCCTTTAATACCATTTGCAATGTCACAAACAAAGATATTAAAGAGAACTGGTTCAAGTACAGATCCCTGGGGTACTCCACTGGTAACATTTCCTTCCAAAGATTGCACTCCATTTACTACATCTGTCTGTTTCCTATCCTGCAACAAGGTTCTTATCCATTTAACTGTTTTATAATCCACTCCCACGCTTTCAAGTTTATTTAGCAGTCTGCGATGTGGGACAGTGTCAAATGCCTTACTAAAGTCTAGATCTTTGTGTGTATGCTACATCTACAGCTCCCCTTGATCTATTCTTTTTATCACAGAGTCAAAAAAAAGTCAATAAGATTTGTTTGGCATGATCTCCCACCAGTAAATCCATGCAGTTTTGGATCCTGTAAGTTGTTTGATTTAAGATATTCCACAACTCCTTTCTTTTAATAGTTTTTCCATTACTTTCCCTACTACTGATGTAAGACTCACTGGTCTGTTGTTACTTGCTTCATCCTTGCTTCCACTTTTGTACAGTGGAACTACATTCGCTCTTTTCCAGTCCTCTGGAATGGCACCTGTATTTAGTGACTGGTTAAATAATTCTGTTAATGGTGCAACCAGCACATCTTTTAGCCCTTTTAGTATTCTTGGGTGTATCCCATCTGGCCCCATCCACTTTTAGTTCTTTTTTGATAGTTCTGTTAGGACCTTCTCCTCTGTAAATGTAGTTTCATCTACCTAATTTTTATGAATGTCCTTGCAGCTTAACTGTGGCCCCTTCCCTTCTCCTTCTGTAGTAAATACTGAGCAAAAATAATGATTTAGGTGATCTGCTATTGCCTTGTCTCCCTCCACCAAATTCTCACTCTCTGTCTTGTCTTATTATTCCTCCATTTGATTTTCTCCTTTCATTTATATGTTTAAAAAAAGTTTTGCCCCCTTTATCTACTGACTGCGCCATTTTCTCCTCAGCTTCTGCCTTTGCACATCTGATCACTTTCTTAGCATCCTTCCGTCTGTCCAGATACACCTCTTTGTCGTTATTATTTTGAATCTGTTTGTATTTCCTAAAAGCCATCTTTTTTGCTTTCACACTAGTTGATATTTCTTTTGTGAACCACACTGGCTTCCTTTTCCTGGTGCTTTTCCTAACCCTTTTGATACAAAGGTCTGTTGCCCTTAGTATTGCACTTTTCAGTTTTTCACACTTCTCCTGCACTCCTTCCAAGTTCCTCCAGTCCGCCAATGAATCACTTAAACATCTCCCCATTTTTGCAAAGTCAGCATTTCTAAAATCCAACACCTTTGTTTTTGTGTGAGAGGAGTTGGATCCTGTCTTTATGCTAAACCATACTGCTTGATGATCACTGGATCCCAGGTGCTCACCCACATATATGTCTGATATACTGTCACCATTTGTGAGAATTAAATCTAATATTGAGTCTTTGTGAGTGGGCTCCCTCATCAATTGCTTGAGAGATGCTCCCTGTAAGGAATGTAAAAATTTGCCACTTGTAGCTGAACTTGCAAAAGACCCCTCCCAATTTACATCAGGTAAATTAAAGTCTCCCATGATTATGACTTCTCCCTTTAAAGCCATTTTCTCTATCGTCCTAAGTGGATGCTGGGGTTCCTGAAAGGACCATGGGGAATAGCGGCTCCGCAGGAGACAGGGCACAAAAAAGTAAAGCTTTACTAGGTCAGGTGGTGTGCACTGGCTCCTCCCCCTATGACCCTCCTCCAGACTCCAGTTAGATTTTGTGCCCGAACGAGAAGGGTGCAATCTAGGTGGCTCTCCTAAAGAGCTGCTTAGAGAAAGTTTAGTTTAGGTTTTTTTTCTTTACAGTGAGTCCTGCTGGCAACAGGATCACTGCAACGTGGGACTTAGGGGGAAAGTAGTAAACTCACCTGCATGCAGAGTGGATTTGCTGCTTGGCTACTGGACACCATTAGCTCCAGAGGGATCGAACACAGGCCCAGCCGTGGAGTCCGGTCCCGGAGCCGCGCCGCCGACCCCCTTGCAGATGCTGAAGCGTGAAGAGGTCCGGAAACCGGCGGCTGAAGACTCCTCAGTCTTCATAAGGTAGCGCACAGCACTGCAGCTGTGCGCCATTTTCCTCTCAGCACACTTCACTGGGCAGTCACTGAGGGTGCAGAGCGCTGGGGGGGGGCGCTCTGAGAGGCAAATATAAACCTTATACAAGGCTAAAAATACCTCACATATAGCCCATAGGGGCTATATGGAGATATTTAACCCCTGCCTGACTGGAAAAATAGCGGGAGAAGAACCCGCCGAAAAAGGGGCGGGGCCTATCTCCTCAGCACACGGCGCCATTTTCTGTCACAGCTCCGCTGGTCAGAACGGCTCCCAGGTCTCTCCCCTGCACTGCACTACAGAAACAGGGTAAAACAGAGAGGGGGGGCACATTAATGGCTATATATATATATATTAAAGCAGCTATAAGGGAGCACTTAATATAAGGATATCCCTTGTATATATAGCGCTTTGTGGTGTGTGCTGGCAGACTCTCCCTCTGTCTCCCCAAAAGGGCTAGTGGGTCCTGTCTTCATTAGAGCATTCCCTGTGAGTTTGCGGTGTGTGTCGGTACGTGGTGTCGACATGTATGAGGACGATATTGGTGTGGAGGCGGAGCAATTGCCAAATATGCAGATGTCACCCCCCAGGGGGTCGACACCAGAATGGATGCCTTTATTTGTGGAATTACGTGATGGTTTATCTTCCCTTAAACAGTCAGTTGAGGACATGAGGCGGCCGGACAATCAATTAATGCCTGTCCAGGCGCCTCAAACACCGTCAGGGGCTGTAAAACGCCCTTTGCCTCAGTCGGTCGACACAGACCCAGACACGGGCACTGATTCCAGTGACGACGGTAGAAATTCAAACGTATTTTCCAGTAGGGCCACACGTTATATGATTTTGGCAATGAAGGAGACGTTACATTTAGCTGATACTACAGATACCGTAAAACAGGGTATTATGTATGGTGTGAAAAAACTACAAACAGTTTTTCCTGAATCAGAAGAATTAAATGACGTGTGTGATGAAGCGTGGGTTGCTCCTGATAAAAAGTTGATAATTTCAAAAAAGTTATTGGCATTATACCCTTTCCCGCCAGAGGTTAGGGCGCGCTGGGAAACACCCCCTAAGGTGGACAAGGCGCTCACACGCTTATCCAAACAAGTGGCGTTACCCTCTCCTGAGACGGCCGCACTTAAGGATCCATCAGATAGAAAGATGGAAGTTATTCAAAAGAATATATACACACATGCAGGTGTTATACTACGACCAGCTATAGCAACTGCCTGGATGTGCAGTGCTGGAGTAGTTTGGTCAGAATCCCTGATTGAAAATATTGATACCCTAGATAGGGACAATGTTTTACTGTCGTTAGAACAAATAAAGGATGCATTTATCTATATGCGTGATGCACAGAGGGATATTTGCACACTGGCATCTCGGGTGAGTGCTATGTCCATTTCAGCCAGAAGAGCCTTATGGACACGACAGTGGACAGGCGATGCGGATTCAAAACGTCACATGGAGGTTTTGCCGTATAAAGGGGAGGAGTTATTTGGAGTTGGTCTATCAGACTTGGTGGCCACGGCTACTGCCGGGAAATCCACTTTTTTACCTCAAGTCACTCCCCAACAGAGAAAGGCACCGACCTTTCAACCGCAGCCTTTTCGCTCCTACAAAAATAAGAGAGCAAAGGGCTTGTCGTACCTGCCACGAGGCAGAGGAAGAGGGAAGAGACACCAACAGGCAGCTCCTTCCCAGGAACAGAAGCCCTCCCCGGCTCCTGCAAAAACCTCAGCATGACGCTGGGGCCTCTCAAGCGGACTCGGGGACAGTGGGGGGCCGTCTCAAAAATTACAGCGCGCAGTGGGCTCACTCGCAGGTAGACCCCTGGATCCTGCAGATAATATCTCAGGGGTACAGGTTGGAATTAGAGACGGATCCTCCTCATCGTTTCCTGAAGTCTGCCTTACCAACCGTCTCTTCCGAAAGGGAGAGGGTGTTGGAAGCCATTCACAAGCTGTACGCTCAGCAGGTGATAGTCAAAGTACCCCTATTACAACAAGGAAAGGGGTATTATTCCACTCTATTTGTGGTACCGAAGCCGGATGGCTCGGTAAGGCCTATTCTAAATCTGAAGTCCTTGAACCTCTACATAAAAAAGTTCAAGTTCAAGATGGAGTCACTCAGAGCAGTGATAGCGAACCTGGAAGAAGGGGACTTTATGGTATCCTTGGACATCAAGGATGCGTATCTACACGTTCCGATTTACCCCGCACACCAGGGGTACCTCAGGTTCATTGTTCAAAACTGTCACTATCTGTTTCAGACGCTGCCGTTCGGATTGTCCACGGCGCCTCGGGTCTTTACCAAGGTAATGGCCGAGATGATGATTCTTCTTCGAAGAAAAGGCGTATTAGTTATCCCATACTTGGACGATCTCCTAATAAGGGCAAGGTCCAGAGAACAGCTGGAGACAGCTTTAGCACTATCTCAAGAGGTGCTAAGACAACACGGGTGGATTCTGAATATTCCAAAATCCCATTTAATCCCGACAACTCGTCTGCTGTTCCTAGGAATGATTCTGGACACGGTTCAGAAAAAGGTTTTCCTTCCAGAGGAAAAAGCCAAGGAGTTATCCGATCTGGTCAGGAACCTCCTAAAACCAGGAAAAGTGTCAGTACATCAATGCACAAGAGTCCTGGGAAAAATGGTGGCTTCTTACGAAGCAATTCCATTCGGCAGATTCCATGCAAGAATATTCCAAAGGGATCTGTTGGACAAATGGTCAGGGTCGCATCTGCAGATGCACCTGCGAATAACCCTGTCACCAAAGACAAGGGTGTCACTTCTGTGGTGGTTGCAGAAGGCTCACCTATTAGAAGGCCGCAGATTCGGCATTCAGGATTGGATCCTGGTGACCACGGACGCCAGCCTGAGAGGCTGGGGAGCAGTCACACAAGGAAGAAACTTCCAGGGAGTATGGACGAGTCTGGAAAAGTCTCTTCACATAAACATTCTGGAACTAAGAGCAATCTACAATGCTCTAAGCCAGGCGGAACTTCTCCTGCAAGGAAAGCCGGTGTTGATTCAGTCGGACAACATCACGGCGGTCGCCCATGTAAACAGGCAGGGCGGCACAAGAAGCAGGAGTGCAATGGCAGAAGCTGCCAAGATTCTTCGCTGGGCGGAGAATCACGTGATAGCACTGTCAGCAGTGTTCATCCCGGGCGTGGACAACTGGGAAGCAGACTTCCTCAGCAGACACGATCTTCATCCGGGAGAGTGGGGTCTACATCCAGAAGTCTTCAACATGTTAATAGACCGTTGGGAAAGACCAATTGTAGACATGATGGCGTCTCGCCTCAACAAGAAACTGGACAAATATTGCGCCAGGTCAAGAGATCCACAGGCAATAGCTGTGGACGCACTGGTAACTCCTTGGGTGTACCAGTCAGTGTATGTGTTTCCTCCTCTGCCGCTCATACCAAAGGTATTGAAGATCATACGGCAAAGAAGAGTAAGAACAATACTAGTGGTTCCGGATTGGCCGAGAAGGACTTGGTATCCGGAACTTCAAGAGATGCTCACGGACGAACCGTGGCCTCTACCTCTGAGAAGGGACCTGCTACAGCAGGGTCCCTGTCTTTTTCAAGACTTACCGCGGCTGCGTTTGACGGCATGGCGGTTGAACGCCAGATCCTAAAAGGGAAAGGCATTCCAGAAGAAGTCATTCCTACCTTGATTAAGGCACGGAAGGAAGTCACCGTGAAACATTATCACCGCATTTGGCGAAAATATGTAGCGTGGTGCGAGGATCGGAGGGTTCCGACGGAGGAATTCCAACTGGGTCGTTTCCTACATTTCCTGCAATCAGGATTATCTATGGGTCTCAAATTGGGATCCATTAAGGTTCAAATTTCGGCCCTGTCAATATTCTTCCAAAAAGAATTGGCCTCTGTCCCTGAGGTCCAGACTTTTGTCAAGGGAGTACTGCATATACAGCCTCCTGTGGTGCCTCCGGTGGCACCGTGGGATCTAAATGTAGTTTTAGATTTCCTCAAATCCCATTGGTTTGAACCATTGAAAAAGGTGGATTTGAAATATCTCACATTGAAAGTGACTATGTTACTAGCCCTGGCCTCTGCCAGGAGAGTATCTGAATTGGCGGCTTTATCTTATCTAATCTTCCATTCGGATAGGGCAGAACTGCGGACTCGTCCGCATTTTCTCCCTAAAGTGGTATCAGCATTTCATCTGAACCAACCTATTGTGGTGCCTGCGGCCACTAGCGACTTGGAGGACTCCAAGTTGTTGGACGTTGTCAGAGCCTTAAAAATATACATTGCAAGGACGGCTGGAGTCAGAAAATCTGACTCGCTGTTTATATTGTATGCACCCAACAAGTTGGGCGCACCTGCTTCTAAGCAGTCGATTGCTCGTTGGATTTGTAACACAATTCAACTTGCACATTCTGTGGCAGGCCTGCCACAGCCTAAAACTGTAAAAGCCCACTCCACAAGGAAGGTGGGCTCATCTTGGGCGGCTGCCCGAGGGGTCTCGGCATTACAACTCTGCCGAGCAGCTACGTGGTCGGGGGAGAACACGTTTGTAAAATTTTACAAATTTGATACCCTGGCAAAGGAGGACCTGGAGTTCTCTCATTCGGTGCTGCAGAGTCATCCGCACTCTCCCGCCCGTTTGGGAGCTTTGGTATAATCCCCATGGTCCTTTCAGGAACCCCAGCATCCACTTAGGACGATAGAGAAAATAAGAATTTACTTACCGATAATTCTATTTCTCGGAGTCCGTAGTGGATGCTGGGCGCCCATCCCAAGTGCGGATTATCTGCAATACTTGTACATAGTTATTGTTAACTAATTCGGGTTATTGTTAAGGAGCCATCTTTAAGAGGCCCTTTCTGTTGTCATACTGTTAACTGGGTTTAGATCACAAGTTGTACGGTGTGATTGGTGTGGCTGGTATGAGTCTTACCCGGGATTCAAAATGCCTCCCTTATTGTGTATGCTCGTCCGGGCACAGTACCTAACTGGAGTCTGGAGGAGGGTCATAGGGGGAGGAGCCAGTGCACACCACCTGACCTAGTAAAGCTTTACTTTTTTGTGCCCTGTCTCCTGCGGAGCCGCTATTCCCCATGGTCCTTTCAGGAACCCCAGCATCCACTACGGACTCCGAGAAATAGAATTATCGGTAAGTAAATTCTTATTTTAGTAATGTCCAACAATAGGTTCCTGTCCAAAATCCTGCCCCTGGCCTGGTGGTCTATAGATCACCCCAATGCGAATAATATCCTTCTCCCCGGTTTCTGTGGTGACCCAAAGGGCCTCAGTTTTTACAGTATCTGCCTCCAGGGGACAGCCGAGATGGCAACCATTCCAAAGCCCTCTCTTAGATCCCAGCACCTACTGCTTTCAAAACTGCTCCAAACCTGTTTAGATTCTGCAGCATCCTTTTTTCCTTTACTTGCAGAGTATGAAGACTATGGGCCTTATTCAGAGTTGTATGACATTGCACAGCCGCAGGAATGCTAATACACTAATGGAGCAGGAGTAGCCTGGTGTAAGTAGATCCCTACTGCTTGCTTCCATGATCCGCTCTTGTGTCTCAAGACGCACCATCATATCACTCTGTGTGACCATTGGTCATCTGAGTATCCTTCAGGTTACTCAGATTTCAGTCTCCGATCCACAGCCGAGTTCAGTAAGATACTGACTTAAGCATTCCCACAAAATGGAGGCGACGCGCCTCTGTTTTGAGCAGCTGACCCGGTCACCACCCCATGCCCTGCCCTGCCCCCAAATGCCTTGAACCTGTCAATCAGGCTGGGGCTCAGAAGGCACTGTGTGAAAGAATCCGTGCCTAGTGTCTTCGCCATCAGACTTGTACGCTAACCATCAGCTTAGTGTACAAGTCTGAATCAGGTCCTATGGCATTTATAAGTATGAGACACATATCTGCTGTAGGCAGCTATTAGTTCCATGTGTTCCGACAGAAACAGGAGGTGTGACCATCTTTTCTATTATGTACCATTCATGGCTAGATGCTGCTCACCCCCTCTTTCTCTCATTCCCTGTTTTCATCTATCCATATTCTCCCTTCAAGGGTAAATCTTGCACTTCCTCCTCCTAAGCCATCAAGACTTCCCTGATCACAGAGCGACGGCAGGAATTGTGCCAGGATTCCAGATGCGGCCATGACCTGCTGGAAGACACTTATGGCATGCTTAATATAATTTAATATGATGACGGCACATCACTAATCCCTCTGCTGGTGAGGGCAAAGTCCGTTCCTACCCATTTTTCTCTCAGGATTTATGTAAAATGAATTATGCTTAAATAGTGCACAAACAGTTACCACATGCCTGCAACATGCGCAGAAGATACTGAGCTTTTTCTGATTAGGAAAGCGTGACATTTTAATGGGATGTTCGCCTCAGCCCTCAGTCTGGTTAGCTTGACAGTGAATGGGGAGTGCTGTCAAAAAGCTGCATGCAATCCTGTGACAGAGGACTCATTATGGTGTGACCGAGGAACATAGATGTATTAACCTGTAGAAGGCATAAGGAAGTGATAAACCAATGTTAAGTGCAAGGTGATAATGCACCAGCCAATCAGCTCCAATTGTTAATTTACATATTGGAGCTGATTGGCTGGTACGTGTATCACCTTGCATTTACAACTGGTTTATCACTTCCTTATGCCTTCTCCAGGTTAATACATCTGCCCCAATAATGTTCTCCCATACTTACCTACTTTGCTGCCTCCTCCTCCGGGAGGAGGCAGCGTTGTAGGTGTATGGGGACGTGGCCGGCAGCAGGACGGGCAGTACGGAGGTGTGGCCGGCAGCAGGATGGGCGGTCCGGGGGCGTTTCATCAGGGTCGCGTCATCGTGACTCCACCCCCCGCTGTGCTGTGCCGAGAAACGAGGCGCAAATTGCGTCATCGGACCCCCTCGGGCCGCCCACTTGTTCTCTGCTGCGGGCGGCCGAGGGGGAAAGCGGGAGGCTTGCCCACCTTTCCGGGGGGCCTGGGAGGGTCACCTAATTTTCGTGAGCCTCCCGGCCATTCCGGGAGGGTAGGCAAGTATGTGTTCTCCATATTTAATGTTATTCTGACTTGAGCACTCCCTCACTTTAGAATGCTGCTGTTTCATTTTTCCCGTCTTACACTGCCCAATAGCATGTAGCAGAGATAATACTTCTAGCCAATGGCGCCTCTGAGGTGGAGAATTAAGACACTGAATTACCTTCATCAGTAGATAGATAACAGCATATTCTAGTGCATGATAACCATTGTGGTTAAATTGTCCTCTTTAAATTTTAAGCTAAGCAGACGGAGGCTACTGTAGCAGGTTTCTCATTGTGTCATTGAGTCCGGATCCCTCCTCTAAATCAGAACTTGCTGAGCTTTACAGTAAATATCAAATGCCAGTTTCATGTATATTTTCTTTTATACATATTTCGCTGCTGGGACATTCAGGTAAAAAAAAATTAAATTTATACGTAATGTGCATACACATGGGGGGTAATTGAGAGTTGATTGCAGCAGCAAATTTATTAGCAGTTGGGCAAAACCATGTGCACTGCAGGGGGGGCAGATGTAACATTTGCAGAGAGTTCGATTTAGGTGGGTTATTTTGTTTCTGTGCAGGGAAAATACTGGCTGCTTTATTTTTACACTGCAATTTAGATTTCAGTTTAAACACACTCCGCCCAACTATAACTCTCTCTGCACATGTTATATCTGCCCCACCTGCAGTGCACATGGTATTGCCCAACTGCTAACAAATTTGCTGCTGCGATCAACTCTGAATTACCCCCATAATGCATTTCACACC
This sequence comes from Pseudophryne corroboree, assembly GCF_028390025.1. NCBI lineage: Eukaryota > Metazoa > Chordata > Amphibia > Anura > Myobatrachidae > Pseudophryne > Pseudophryne corroboree. The sequence continues at coordinate 349,669,154 of NC_086450.1, read as the reverse complement.
GTGTGGTTACACCTTGCGATGCCAATGTGCGGTCCCACCGGGTCTTTATCTCAAGAATAAATAGACTGCGGGCATGGCAATGTTCACTATGGGGTATATTCAATAACTGTCGGAAGCTGCCGTCTTGTCGGAAAGACGGCAGCCTCCGACAGTTTTAGGTCGGAAGGGGTTCCGACCAATTCATTATGGCCCCATTTATTCTGACAAGTCGGGAAACCCGACTTGTCGGAATGCTGTTGGAATGCACGCTGATCGGCGGCTTCAGCCGCTGATCAGCGTGCATTGTCGGAAGCGGGGCCATACCCGACAGGTTTTAGACAATCTCGGATTGAGATGAGTGAGCTGAGAGCAGGAGACGGGGCAGCAGCGGGGAGAGCAGGAACCCAGCGACAGCGTCCACCCAGTTCCAGCAAGCAAGGTCCCGCTTGCTGGAGCTGGGTGGACGCTGCCGTGAGCCTCCTGTTATGCTGCTGAAGCCGCTGCTCCCCCACCTCCTCCTCCCCTCCCCTGTCCACTCCGTCTCCTCCGCTGCTCCCCCCCCCCCCCTCCCGGCGCCGCAGACAAATCTCCTTCGCCCTGGCGCCGCAGACATCACCTCCTCCCGGGGCCGCAGACAGCACCCTTTCCCCGGCGCCGCTGACAGCTTCAGCAGCAGGACAGGACAACGGGAGCGGCCAAATCCGACAGTCTGATTTGGGCGCTCTTTTGAATAGGTGTTGTCTGGTCCATTCCGACAACTGCATGTCGGAATGGACCCTACTCTTATTGAATATACCCCTATATTGTGTACAATCTAGTGCATATCGCAAGTGTTTCCAGTAGTGACTGATATTAGTTTTTGATACCGATCTACCTCCCCCTGAAATATCATCCCAATATTCAAATAAGCTGTCAAAATCGCACATGGGTGGTCATTCCGAGTTGATCGCTCGCTAGCTGCTTTTAGCAGCATTGCAAATGCTAGGCCGCCGCCCTCTGGGATGTATCTTAGCTTAGCAGAATTGCGAACGAAAGATTAGCAGAATTGCTAATAAATAATTCCTTGCAGTTTCTGAGTAGCTCCAGACCTACTCCTAGATTGCGATCACCTCAGTCCGTTTAGTTCCTGGTTTGACGTCACAAACACGCCCTGCGTTTGGCCAGCCACTCCCCCGTTTCTCCAGCCACTTCTGCGTTTTTACCTGGCACGCCTGCGTTTTTTAGCACACTCCTGGAAAACGGGCAGTTTCCGCCCAGAAACGGGATTCGGTCTGAAGATCGACAGTATCTAGGTCGACAATGTTTAGGTCGACCACTATAGGTCGACAGTCACTAGGTCGACATGGATGGAAGGTCGACAGGGTTTCTAGGTCGACATGTGCTAGGTCGACAGGTCTAAAGGTCGACATGAGTTTTTCACATATTTTTTCTTTTTTTTAATTTTTTCATACTTAACGATCCACGTGGACTACGATTGGAACGGTAAAGTGTGCCGAGCGAAGCGGTAGCGGAGCGAAGGCACCATGCCCGAAGCATGGCGAGCGAACGCGGTGCACTAATTTGGGATCCCGGTCACTCTACGAAGAAAACGACACCAAAAAAAATAAAATCCTTATGTCGACCTTTAGACCTGTCGACCTAGCACACGTCGACCTAGAAACCCTGTCGACCTTCCATCCATGTCGACCTAGTGACTGTCGACCTATAGTGGTCGACCTAAACATTGTCGACCTAGATACTGTCGATTTGATGAACCACACCTCCAGAAACACCCACTTCCTATCAATCACACTACGATCACTCGAGCGATGATAAAACGTTGCTCGAGCAAATCTCCAAAGTTTTGTATTAAATTAGTGAACACATGCGCGCTGCGTACCATGCGCATGCGCATTTTCCACCTAATCGCTCCGTTGCGAAAAACGGCAACGAGCGAACAACTCGGAATGACCATCATAGTCAAAATCGTAAGTACTGTATATATAGTCAAAATCGCAAGTAAATATGGTCAAAATTGGTTGTTCTTGGCTTTGGGGAGTTCAAGGGAAATTGCATAGTCAAAATTGACACTTAGTCAAAATCTCATCGCGTGTATGTACCTTTAGAGTATATTCAGATTTGTTTCTTTAATGTAAAAATAAGTGTTTTGTTGCATTTAATATCCAATGACATGCAAGGTCATGGCCAAGATCAGGCAGAGGGTAAAATAGTGGTATATTGTGACTATATCTAGTTTGTTGCAGGAGGATTTGTAAAGTATAGCAAGAGTTATAATTCATAAAAAAGGAGAATAATACTATTTTTATTTAATTTTTTATATTTTGATAATAACAAATACTCCTTTTCCCCTATACTGTATTGCATGTCATCTCTTTCAGGATCACGACTGAATGTATTGGTCATGATAAAGAAGAGACTATTTCAGGAGACCATTAAGTCCAATAAATATTTTATACTGGCTTTTTAATTGTGTTTAAACATGATCATAGGATGAATTCTGGACCTGATTCTGAGGGTGGAGTAAAGCAAAAAGGAGCAAGTAACTGCACCTATGTTGCCATACAAAGGATGCAACTACATTTATGTTTTTGCATGCAGGGTAAATAATGGCTGCTTTTGCATGTATTCCACAAACATTGGGAAGCTTTATTTGTACAGCAAATTATATTTGACACACCCCTCCCAAATCGAAATCTCACCTGTAGTGTAACATGGTTTTGCCCAGGTGCACAGTTTGGGGTCTATTTATTAAGCAGTGAAAATTTTGGAGAAGTGAGGTACTGGAGAAGTTTGACCATGGCAACCAATCAGCTACTACGTATAATTTTATAGAATACGCTTTATAAATGTTACCTCAACACTGATTGGTTGCCAGTAGCTCACTTCTCCCCTCTTGTCACTGCTTCATGCATAGAACCCTAAGTCATTGTTCTTTTTTTGCTTTACTCCCACCTCAGAATCAAGCGATCTCTACGTAATTGTTAAACATAATCTACCAAATAAAATAGTCAAAAGCAATTATATAGTGAATCCCAGATATACATTATTCAGTTGTAAGCAGCGAAAACTTTTATGAGAGTTTTATTCTTAATATCTTTCTTGAGATTAGCGTGCATTTTAGGCTTAATGGTGGTTTAGTACATTTTCATTAGCCATGTTAATTAAGAATGATGTTAACAAAGCCCTAACAACTTCAAACTCTCTTTAATATTCACAAAAATGTTACATTAATATTTATTTTCTTGGCTGCAGCATAAAAAAAACACTGCGGTGCGTAAAAGAGATATTTTTGTATTATTATTCCCAGCACTCTGTAAACCCACTAAAGTTCTTACTGTTCTAAAGTGAAATCTCTCCAGGGTAATCTTCTTTTCCCAGCAAATAAGTAGAAGGCTATCTGCACTATCCTTACTTTATTATATGGCATCTAAATGCTACCAGCAAGGAAAAAGGGCAAATGCAAAGCCCTTAAATATTGCTGCTGAAAATTGTATACCAAAGGTGCATGTACTGTAACTGATGCCCAAATTAATAATGCATAAAGTATTATGCAGTAATAGTATATGGGTGATATTTACCAAGCATCACATTTTGGATGCGATATATCCCACCACTTATCGCATACATAGCGGCATTAATAATACCAGCATGCATGTACAAATGTGATTCAAATTGCAAAGGACTGCTCTTCTGAAAAGAGCTTTCCACTGCGATGATAAGACTTCTGGGTTTATGAACCGTGAGTCCTTCTGGGTATGCCTTGGATGATGCGGGGGACACTGGGAGAGATCAGATTGGATCACTCTCAGGGGCCAATGCGAAAAGAAGTTCATAGGCTTCTATTAGGCAACCCCATCTATGAATGGCGTTACCTTTCCGGGTACAAGCTCCAGAAAGCTTTCCGGAGTTTTGAACATGTGGGGAATAAATTCAGACCTCAAAATTTCAGTTTTCAGAATTTTGGCTGCATTTTCACTTTAGTACATCCCGCCTTATACCTCTAATAGGTCAGTGTACTAAGCTGAGAGAAGGGGTTTAAATGGAAATTACAGACAAAATCTGTGTACTGATCACTTCTGGATATGTACTAAAGGGATTTCTCTGCCTACTGCCTCCTAGCGTGAAGTGCAGGTTAGATCATCACGCTGTCATAACGCCATACCCTCCAACATTTTACACATAAAAACCGGTACAAATTCGAAAAGGGGGCGTGGCCACGGGTAAAGGGGGTGTATACTTTCAGTGGAAGTTTGGAGAGCCAAAAATCGGTAGAGACCATAAAAAAAAGGTATTGTACCTGCCAAAAAGGTAGAGTTGGAGGGTATGTAACGCTAAGAGTGCCAGCTGTTACTAAAGAAAGAGGTCACTTACTGTTGACTGTTTTCTCCACTGCCGTTTTCACCTCCTCTATTTGCCGTTTTAGCCTCCAGCAGTGAGAAGAGGTGTAACTTGGATGTCAACATTGTACTGTTGTTAATTTGTCAATAAAGTTATTTATTTTTAAAAAGAGGCTTAAAGCTGCAGAGCTGTGCTTGTTCTCTCTAGATTTCCTGAGACCGCATATGGCAAAAACCCATCCAGGTGTATGCATTTAAAATGTCGTCTGTCGGGATCCGGGCGTTCAGGATACCGACGCCGAAATCCGGACAGCCGACAATGCTGACAGTCAGAATCCCATCTCACCAGGGCTATTCCCACTCGTTGGTGTCCATGACACCCATAGAGTGGGAATAGATCCTGTGGCACCTAAGTCACTGTGACCCACTGAGCCCGCAACATTGTTAGCGCAGCAAGCCCTCGAAGGGACTCAGCGCTCGCCCCGCTGCTGGCATTCTGGCGGCCAGGATGCCGCTGTTGGAATATTGACAGCCGGCATCCCGTCCGTCGGGATAAGGTATGTAATTTCATCCAGGGTTGAGTTTTCATTCCTCTTCAGCGGTTCAAATCTTAGTAATTAACGGTGTAGCCGCCTTTTGCTGCACAGCGTAACTGGCAAAGCCAGGGAGGCTGTTTCTGTACGTTAAGTGCCTTTTTTGTACAGAGACCCCTAAGACCCTGAGATAATATATGACTAGAACGAAGTGGTAACAATCATAGACCTTAATAGCATAAAATAAATCTTATTCTTGTCAATTACTTTAAGACCTGATTAGGCTCCATTTTCTGGTCTGTGTAAGTTTCACTGACCTGATCAGGTCACCTTGTAATTTGCAGTTCCAGAAAGAAGCAGCAGTTTGGAAAATTTGCAGCTGGGTCAGATTGAATCAGCATGGGATCCCTGTGGTCATAATCCCGCCAGCGAACGCATCGTGTCCCCCCGCGGGCTCGCTGCACTCGCCACGCTTCGGGCCTGGTGGCGAGCTTCGATCGCCACACTAATTCATTCCCCCTCGGGTGTGGCATGGACCCCCCCCCCCCCGAGGGTGGATCTGGGGCCCTGGTCAGGATTTCGATCGCTGGGAATTCCTATGGATGTCGGGATTCCGGTGTCGGTGTTATGAGGGAAAGTAACTGCTTCCCGGTCAGACTGGTAAGTGTTATGTTCCGGCAAAAGTCTCATAAGGTCTAGGATGTTGCTTTTATCATTCATTGTGCTGGGTATATTTTATGGATGACTAAATACAGCCCTCCCAACTGTCCACATTTTGTCGGGACAGTCCCGTTTTTCATGGACTGTCTTGCTGTCATCCTTGAAGGCCGCAGTGTCCCGCAGTGTTGGGGGGCATTTGGGAGACCCTTTCTCGCTTACTGCTCAGAGCAGCGGTGAATAGACGCTATAGTATCTATTCAATGACAGAGAGAGACAGGGGTCATAGCCAGCAACTCATAGAGTGCTGGACAGAGCCGGCCCTAACCAATATGATGCCCAAGGCAAGTTTTTGGCTGGTGCCTCCTAGCACCACCGCTAGTTCTGCCTCTGACACTGCGCCCCTTTCCAGCACCATCACCCCTCACCCAAAGCAGTCCTCATTTTGGTGGTCCTACCCCCTAAATTTTAAATAGGAACAGTGCGCACAGTCGGCGGACAGCCCAAAAATGGGTGTGTTCTTGCTGGGAAGGGGCATGGCCACAAAATAGTACCCCCAATTCAAATTATGCCACACTGTAGTGCAACTTTATTCTTAATTTCTCTATCGTCCTAAGTGGATGCTGGGGTTCCTGAAAGGACCATGGGGAATAGCGGCTCCGCAGGAGACAGGGCACAAAAAAGTAAAGCTTTTACCAGATCAGGTGGTGTGCACTGGCTCCTCCCCCTATGACCCTCCTCCAGACTCCAGTTAGATTTTGTGCCCGAACGAGAAGGGTGCAATCTAGGTGGCTCTCCTAAAGAGCTGCTTAGAGAAAGTTTAGCTTAGGTTTTTTACTTTACAGTGAGTCCTGCTGGCAACAGGATCACTGCAACGAGGGACTTAGGGGAGAAGTAGTGAACTCACCTGCGTGCAGAGTGGATTTGCTGCTTGGCTACTGGACACTAGCTCCAGAGGGACGATCACAGGTACAGCCTGGATGGTCACCGGAGCCGCGCCGCCGGCCCCCTTGCAGACGCTGAAAAGAGAAGAGGTCCAAAATCGGCGGCTGAAGACTCCTGAGTCTTCATAAAGGTAGCGCACAGCACTGCAGCTGTGCGCCATTTTCCTCTCAGCACACTTCACACAACAGTCACTGAGGGTGCAGAGCGCTGGGGGGGGCGCTCTGAGAGGCAAATAAAAACCTTATTAGAGGCAAAAAATACCTCACATATAGCCCACAGAGGCTATATGGAGATATTTAACCCCTGCCTAACTTCAAAAATAGCGGGAGACGAGCCCGCCGAAAAAGGGGCGGGGCCTATCTCCTCAGCACACAGCGCCATTTTCTCTCACAGAAAAGCTGGAGAGAAGGCTCCCAGGCTCTCCCCTGCACTGCACTACAGAAACAGGGTTAAAACAGAGAGGGGGGGCACTGATTTTGGCGATATTGTATATATATAAAAGATGCTATAAGGGAGAAACACTTATTTAAGGTTGTCCCTATAAAATTATAGCGTTTTTGGTGTGTGCTGGCAGACTCTCCCTCTGTCTCCCCAAAGGGCTAGTGGGTCCTGTCCTCTGTCAGAGCATTCCCGGTGTGTGTGCTGTGTGTCGGTACGTGTGTGTCGACATGTATGAGGACGATGTTGGTGAGGAGGCGGAGAAATTGCCTGTAATGGTGATGTCACTCTCTAGGGAGTCGACACCGGAATGGATGGCTTATTTAGAGAATTACGTGAGAATGTCAACACGCTGCAAGGTCGGTTGACGACATGAGACGGCCGACAATCTATTAGGACCGGTCCAGGCGTCTCAGAAACACCGTCAGGGGTTTTAAAAACGCCCATTTACCTCAGTCGGTCGACACAGACACAGACACGGACACTGAATACAGTGTCGACGGTGAATAAACAAACGTATTTCTCATTAGGGCCACACGTTAAGGGCAATGAAGGAGGTGTTACGTGTTTCTGATACTACAAGTACCACAAGAAAGGGTATTATGTGGGAGTGAAAAAACTACCTGTAGTTTTTCCTGAATCAGATAAAATAAAATGAAGTGTGTGATGATGCGTAGGGTTACCCCGATAGCAAATATTGGCGTTATACCCTTTCCCGCCAGAAATTAGGGTACGTTGGGAAACACCCCTTAGGGTGATAAGGCGCTCACACGCTTATCAAGTGGCGTTACCGTCTCCAGATACGGCCGCCCTCAAGGAGCCAGCTGATAGGAAGCTGGAAAAATATCCTAAAAAGTATATACACACATACGGTGGTTATACTGCGACCAGCGATCGCCATCAGCCTGGAGATGCAGTGCTGGGTTGGCTTGGTCGGATTCCCTGACTGAAAATATTTTATTCATGTAGAGCATTTAATAGGATGCATTCTATATATATGTATGTGAGATGCACAGAGGGATATTTGCTCTCTGGCATCAAGATAAGTGCGTTGTCCATATCTCCCAGAAGATGTCAGGGACACGACAGTGGTCAGGTGATACAGATCCCATACGGCAGATGGAAGTATTGCTGTATAAAGGGAAGGAGTTATTTGGGGGTCGGTCCATCGGACCTGGGGACCACAGCAACAGCTGGGAAATCCAACCTTTTTTACCCCAAGTTACATCTCAGCTAAAAAAGACACCGTCTTTTCAGCCTCAATCTTTCCTTTCCCATGAGGGCATGCAGGCAAAAGGCCAGTCATATCTGCCCAGACATAGAGGTAAGGGAAGTAGACTGCAGCAGGCAGCCCTTTCCCAGGAAAAGAAGCCCTCCACCGCGTCTGCCAAGTCCTCAGCATGACGCTGGGGCCGTGCAAGCGGACTCAAGGTGGGGGGGTAGTCTCAAGAGTCTCAGGGCGCAGTGGGATCACTCGCAAGTTGACCCCTAGATCGTACGAGTATTATCCCAGGGGTAAAGATTGGAGAGTCGAGACATCTTCTCCTCGCAGGTTCCTGAAGTCTGCTTTACCAACGGCTCCCTCCGACAGGGAGGCAGCATTGGAAACAATTCACAAGCTGTATATCCAGCAGGTGATAATCAAAGTACCCCTCCTACGACAAGGAAAAGGGTATTATTTTTCCACACTATATTGTGGTACTGAAGCCAGACGGCTTGGTGACACATAGTCTAAATCTAAAATGTTTTGAACACTTACATAAAAGGTTCAAATCGAGATAAAGTCACTCAGAGCAGTGATAGCGAACCAAAAAAAAAAAAAAAAAAAAAAAAAGGGGACTATATGGTGTCCCTGGACATCAAGGATTACCTCCATGTCCAAATTTTGTCCTTCTCATCAAGGGTACCTCTGGTTCGTGGTACAGAACTGTCAATATCAGTTTCAGACGATGCCGTTTGAATTATCCACGGCACCCCGGGCCTTTTTACCAAGGTAATGGCCGAAAAGATGTTTCTTCAAAGAAAAAAGGCATCTAAATTATCCCTTACTTGCACGACCTAAAAAGGGCAAGTTCCAGAGAACAGTTGGAGGTCGGAAGAGCACTATCTAAAGTAGTTCTTCGACGGCACGACTGGATTCTAAATATTCCAAGAATCGCAGCTGTTTTCCGACGATACGTCTGCTGTTCCTAGGGATGATTCTGGACACGGTTCAGAAAAAGGTTTTTCTTCCCGAGGAAAAAGCCAAGGAGTTATCCGACCTGTCAGGAACCTCCTAAAACCAGGAAAGGTGTCTGTACATCAATGCACAAGAGTCCTGGGAAAAATGGTGGCTTTTTACGAAGCAATTCCATTCGGCAGATTCCATGCAAGAATTTTCCAAAGGGATCTGTTGGACAAATGGTCAGGGTCGCATCCTCAGATGCACCTGCGAATAACCCTGTCGCCAAGGACAAGGGTATATCTTCTGTGGTGGTTGCAAAAGGCTCATCTATTGGAGGGCCGCAGTTTTGGCATACAGGATTGGATCCTGGTGACCACGGACGCCAGCCTGAGAGGTTGGGGAGCAGTCACACAAGGAAGAAACTTCCAGGGGGTATGGACGAACCTGGAAAAGTCTCTTCACATAAACATTCTGGTACTAAGAGCAATCTAAAATGCTCTAAGCCAGGCGGAACCACTCCTGCAAGGAAAACCGGTGTTGATTCAGTCGGACAACATCACGGCGGTCGCCCATGTAAACAGACAGGGCGGCACAAGAAGCAGGAGTGCAATGGCAGAAGCTGCCAAGATTCTTCGCTGGGCGGAGAATCACGTAATAGCACTGTCAGCAGTGTTCTTCCCGGGCGTGGACAACTGGGAAGCAGACTTCCTCAGCAGACACGATATTCACCCGGGAGAGGGGGGTCTTCATCCAGAAGTCTTCCACATGCTAATAAACTGTTGGGAAAGACCAATGGTAGACATGATGGCGTCTCGCCTCAACAAGAAACTGGACAAATATTGCGCCAGGTCAAGAGATCCACAGGCAATAGCTGTGGACGCACTGGTAACACCTTGGGTGTACAAATCAGTATATGTGTTTCCTCCTCTGCCTCTCATACCAAAGGTATTGAAGATTATACGGTGAAGAGGAGTAAGAACAATACTAGTGGCTCCGGATTGGCCAAGAAGGACTTGGTACCCGGAACTTCAAGAGTTGGTCACGGACGACCCGTGCCCTCTACTTCTGAGAAGGGACCTGCTACAACAGGGTCCCTGTCTCTTTCAAGACTTACCGCGGCTGCGTTTGACGGCATGGCGGTTGAACGCCAGATCCTAAAAGGGAAAGGCATTCCAGAAGAAGTCATTCCTACCTTGATTAAGGCAAGGAAGGAAGTCACCGCGAAACATTATCACCGCATTTGGCGAAAATATGTCGCGTGGTGCGAGGATCGGAGTGTTCCGACGGAGGAATTTCAACTGGGTCGGTTCCTACATTTCCTACAATCAGGATTGTCTATGGGTCTCAAATTGAGATCTATTAAGGTTCAAATTTCGGCCCTGTCAATATTCTTCCAAAAAGAATTGGCCTCAGTTCCTGAGGTACAGACTTTTGTTAAAGGAGTACTGCATATACAGCCTCCTGTGGTGCCTCCGGTGGCACCGTGGGATCTAAATGTAGTTTTAGATTTCCTCAAATCCCATTGGTTTGAACCATTGAAAAAGGTGGATTTTAAATATCTCACATGGAAAGTGACTATGTTACTGGCCCTGGCTTCCGCCAGGAAAGTATCTGAATTGGCGGCTTTATCTTATAAAAGCCTTTATCTAATCTTCCATTCGGATAGGGCAGAACTGAGGACTCGTCCGCATTTTCTCCCTAAGGTGGTATCAGCGTTTCACCTGAACCAACCTATTGTGGTGCCTGCGGCCACTGGCGACTTGGAGGACTCCAAGTTGTTGGACGTTGTCAGAGCCTTAAAAATATACATTTCAAGGACGGCTGAAGTCAGAAAATCTGACTCGCTGTTGATACTATATGCACCCAACAAGTTGGGTGCCCCTGCTTCTAAGCAGACGATTGCTCGTTGGATTTGTAACACAATTCAACTAGCTCTTTCTGTGGCAGGCCTGCCACAGCCTAAATCTGTTAAGGCCCATTCCACAAGGAAGGTGGGCTCATCTTGGGCGGCTGCCCGAGGGGTCTCGGCATTACAATTCTGCCGAGCAGCTACGTGGTCGGGGGAAAACACGTTTGTAAAATTCTACAAATTTGATACCCTGGCAAAAGAGGACTTGGAATTCTCTCATTCGGTGCTGCAGAGTCATCCGCACTCTCCCGCCCGTTTGGGAGCTTTGGTATAATCCCCATGGTCCTTTCAGGAACCCCAGCATCCACTTAGGACGATAGAGAAAATAAGAATTTACTTACCGATAATTCTATTTCTCGGAGTCCGTAGTGGATGCTGGGCGCCCATCCCAAGTGCGGATTATCTGCAATACTGTACATAGTTATTGTTAACAAATTCGGGTTATATTGTTAAGGAGCCATCTTTAAGAGGCTCTTTCTGTTATCATACTGTTAACTGGGTTTAGATCACAAGTTGTACGGTGTGATTGGTGTGGCTGGTATGAGTCTTACCCGGGATTCAAATTGCCTCCCTTATTGTGTACGCTCGTCCGGGCACAGTACCTAACTGGAGTCTGGAGGAGGGTCATAGGGGGAGGAGCCAGTGCACACCACCTGATCTGGTAAAAGCTTTACTTTTTTGTGCCCTGTCTCCTGCGGAGCCGCTATTCCCCATGGTCCTTTCAGGAACCCCAGCATCCACTACGGACTCCGAGAAATAGAATTATCGGTAAGTAAATTCTTATTTTTATCATGTGATAGTGTCCCTTATTCATGTTACATTACACAGTAGTATCACTTTACCTTATATACCTTACCCCTCACAGTAGTGCCCCTTATTCACATTACATCACACTGAATTGCTCATTATTCACATTACACCACACCATATTGCTCTTTATTCACATTACACCACACCATATTGCTCTTTATACACATAATACCACACAGTAATGCCCCTTACACAAATGCTGCACATTATTAATGCCCTTATACACATAATGCCGAACACTACTGCACAACCAACCCACCTGCACACAGCACTCACATGGCCGCTAAAACTGTGACCTCTACCTCTTCTTGGATGCAGATGTGTCCTCATACATCTTGCCTCAATATGCCATGCAGCAGGAGATGTCTGGCGTGAGTGAGCTGGCAGCTCTGATAACGTTGGGGGCCTTTTTTTGATGAAAATGCATCGTATTTGCATTACTATGTGGCTAGAATGCACAAGCAGCTTCTGCTGATTAAAATGATATGCAGCACGCCTATATTCTGTGTGCGACTGTGACTGTATCTGCATATGAAATGCTACCTTATTTGTTTGGGAAATGGGCATAATACCAGGACAAATCAATGTCTTGCTTAGAGCCCCACAAGGTCTAAATTCACTTCTGGTGTTGTGTTGCTGTAGCTTCTATTTGACACCTTGGAAAAGCTCTACGCATTTTTTGAACAGCAATGTTGGATTCTACCTGTGAAGCTGTATGTGGTCGTTCCCCATTGGATTTGAGTGGCAGATATATATATTTTTTTTATGCAGTAATAAATTGAGTGTTATAGCTTAATAAAATTAGCAAAAATACTACACTTTGGTGGCCCTTTCTTTCCTGTAATTTATCCATAAGAAGGCGATGTATCCATTGGTGGTTCTGTTCAGAGCTGCGGCGGACCTCTTATAGATGATAGTGGAAAAGTTAAATGTAAACATTATTAGTGGATAACTATTTTTTTTATTATAAGTCGGAGGCATCCAAACATTTTTCTGATAGTGTCATATTTTAGAAAGTGACTTTAAATGTATGGTCACATAATCCCCCCTCCACCTGAGCTCTCCCTCATGTCCCTATATGCCTGCTCAGAGCCCTCCCTCATGTCCCTATATGCTAGCTCAGAGCCCCCTCATGTAGCTCAGGTAACCACATTAAGTCCCTATATGCTAGCCCAGAGCCCTCCCTCATGTCTCTATATGCTAGCTCAGAGCCAGTGTCGGACTGGGGCATGAAGGGCCCACTGGGGGAATGCAGTTATAGGGGCCCATACTTAGGGGTGTGGCCATCCTACAAAGGGGGTGTGGCCAGCCTCCACTGAGGCTTGAAATACACAATAGCTTAGTGCAGTGTAATGCAACATATCTACCATGTATAATACAAGTGCACAGTCTTGAACCTGATCCCTAGAGGAAGGAGTGGGCACTCAGGCAGTGGGGCCTACCGGTGGTATCCCTGGTACCCCTGTGGGCCAGTCCGACCCTGCTTAGAGCCCCCTCATGTTCTTATATGCCAGCCCAGAGCTCCATCTCATGTCCTTATATGCCAGCCCAGAGCTCCATCTCATGTCCTTTTAATCCCAGAGCTCCAACTCATGTCCTAATATGCCAGCCAAAAGCCTCCCCTCACTGAAAATTTCCATCTGCCTCACACCAATGCACTGACTCCAGTGATTAGGGATGGCCATCGACCATCGATGTCGAATACTTTTACCATTGATGGGGGAGATCCAGATAGTTTCCCGCCATCGATGGTTCAGTGCTACCAATTTTTTCCCCCTGAAAGGGTCCGTGAATGGAGTTTAGGCCTGCCCCCTGACCCTTGCTTATTCTGTAGGGGCAAGGCGGACAGGAGGCGGGGCCATTTGACACTATTTCTTATCTTCTTACTAGATTTCTACTGTGTATTGCTTGGTGTTATATTGGACTTTTGATACATTATATCTTGAACATCTTCTAGGACTGTTTCAAATACAACTGACAGCTGCAGATGTCGATGCTGCATGTGAGAAAACAAAATTGTTACATTCAGATGTCAGAGTACAGATTCATGTCACATACTAGATGGAGAGTTCCAATCTTTTGGAATATTATGTTGGATTTATCCAGAGATTCTAGATATGTTTTTTTTTTTTAATGGAATCCCAGTGCTGAATGTGTAAGCGGTGAACAACAATCTGTATTTGTTATCATGCATATAATTTCTTCCACCCTTTGTGCTTGTTTATGGCAGCTGAAGAGTACAGATTTATGAAAACCAGTAACTAAAATTAGTATTCTCTGGTAGACAGTGACAAGCCTGAAATATTTTTTTTTTTTTTTTTAATGTTCAATAGCAGATTTTGGGGGAGATGTATTATGGCGATATGGATTGTGCCGCTATAGCACTTCCTGCTTCACCACATTACGGAGGCGAAGCAGTAAGAAACATTGACAAGATCTTGTCTGCGGAAACAGGGGAGCAAAAACTCCCACCTCCGGTGATCCCTGCCTGAGCACAGAGCGCATCAGCTTAGTGCTGATGCGCTGTGTCTCCCTGCCCGACCGGCTCCACTGTGCATGTGTGAGATCTCGCTATTCACAAGATCTCACCTGCAGCCACGGAGACAGCAGCCGCCACAGCTAGGGACAGCTCTGTCCCTGCTGTGGAGATTGGGCACCGACATCTGCAGCTGTCAAAACCGATAGCTGCAGGAGTTGGAACGGTCAGTGCTACTGACCATTCTTACATTGCCCTGCATATAAAATATAGCAGCGCCGATAATGACAGGGGCACATAGCGACCCTCTCACTGGGCACATACAGCCGTATTAATACATAAGGGGGAAGCGGTATCAGCGCACATACCACATACCGCTGATACCACTTCCCCTCGCCTCCATAATGCACTTTCATACATCTACCCCCTCATTCATAATAACAAAAGTTGAATTCTGCATAGTGAATAATTCTGCAACTGGTTGCTACTCGCTGTTGAAATGTAATGTGTGGATTAAGTAATAATAATTTATTTATATAGCACTTTTCTCCGGAAGGATACAAGGTGCTTTACAGAAATCATGAACATATTCCAGAGGTTTACATTTGTAGGAAATACAGAAATCAGTAAACATAATGGAGGGTTGATGCAGCGATTCTGGGTAATGAATTCTAAGGATTACTTTATTCTACCTACAAAGGTACCAGATGAGGCAGCCATCTTGGGCGTACTACATAGGTAGCACCAGGTGGACTAGGCAATGCCTGGAAAAGATGACACATTGGGGAAGCTACAGAATAGTAAAGCGAGATGCAAAATCATTAGATCCATGCATTGCCCATCCTGCCCACGAGCATTAGCGTTTCTATAATGGGTGCAATGTGTGCAGTGCACACGGGGCCCCTGGGTCCAGGGGGGACCCACACCACACATGCAGACAAACAGTGGAAGCTTCTCAAGGGGGGCCCACACCACACACATTGCACCCAAGTTTTATTACTTACCATTCTGGAGTCCCACGTTAGAGCTCCAGCCGTGGTAAAAACAACACGGGCAAAATGCCCGCCACAGTATGGAATTTAGTCTCCGAAACATATCGAGCATCATGTTTCCGGAGACCTGCGCATGTGCAGTAGACTCTGGCATAATGACAAAGTCTACATCGCCGTGAAGAGGAGGGGGCCCATCCAGTGTCTGCGCACAAGCCCAGTGGTGGGATTTAGTCGGTTCGCAACCATACATAATGTCAAGTATGGTTCTGAGAACCGTTTGCGGCCCCCGCCACCGATCCGATCTGCAGTTGAGCTCCCAGCTCCCCACTTTACAGCCATGGTGCCAGCGCCGCATCACAGGACAGCTGAGCGATGGCTGAGCTGTCCAGTAGCCTACGCACAGGAGCAGCCTGCGGCTCAGTCATTGGCTGGACGCACATTCGCGCAGGCTGCAGGGAAGAAGAATAAGGAGAACCTGTGTGATTCCAGTGGAGGTTGTGTGGCTGTGTGCAGCTTGGAGGAGATGGGGGAGCCAGCTCTCCTACTCCTGTAAGGCTAGCTGTAATGTTTGGTTTTTTTTTGCGCTGCTACTGTCAATCAAATTTAAATTGCTCTGGGTCGTGTGTGTGTGTGTGTATGTGTGTATATATATATATATATATATATGTATGTATGTATGTATGTATGTATGTATATACAGGGCCAGTTCTAGACCTTGTGGCGCCCAGGGCGAAAATTTCCGCTGGCGCCCCCCCTCAGGTAAAACAGGGTGAGGGCGCGCCGCAGGCGCGTGGCAAAAAATAGGGGCGTAGCTTCATGGGGTAGGGGTGTGGTCACAGTTATGCCCCCTGTAGCTGTGCCCTCAGTAGCTGTGCCCCCTGTGGCTGTGCCCCTAGTAGCTGTGCCCCCTGTAGCTGTGCCCCCTGTAGCGCTGATTACCTAAAAAAAAAAAAAACCATCCCTGCTCCTGCTTCCCGACCGCTGCTACGGTCCTCCGTCTCCATCCGCCGGCGCCGCTCCTCGGATCTTTGGGAGAGACGTCATGACGTCTCTCCCATACCACCGCACAGACACTAGAGGTCAATTATGGCCGCTCCCACAATGCCGTGCAGTGCGTGATGACATCATCATGCACGGCAGGCTGCGGAGGTATTTTATTATTTATTTTATTTATTACCAGTTATTTATATAGCGCACACATATTCCGCAGCGCTTTACAGAGAATATTTGCTCATTCACATCAGTCCCTGCCCCAGTAGAGCTTACAATCTATACTCACTATCACATGTACACACATTCACGCTAGGGTTAATTTTGTTGGGAGCCAATTAACCTACCTGTATATTTTTGGATTGTGGGAGGAAACCGGAGTACCCGGAGGAAACCCACACAAGTACGGGGAGAATATACAAACTCCACACAGTTAGGGCCATGGTGGGAATCGAACCCATGACCTCAGTGCTGTGAGGCAGTAATGCTAACCATTACACCATCCGTACTGCTCCACAGGTAGCATCTTGTTTCTCTTCGTGGCAAGATCCGCTACTGTGTGTGTATGTGTGTGTGTGTGTGTGTGTGTTTTCCACCCTCTGCTAGTCCCACTTTTCTGCTCCCTGCTAGTCCCACTTTTCTGCCCCCTGCTAGTCCCACGTTTCCACCCTCTGCTAGTCCCACTTTTCCGCCCTCTGCTTGTCCCACACTGCTATACTTAAAATGGTCATTAGGACATAGAACCTGTTGTTCATTTATTTGAATTCCACCACTGCACAGGCCCCCTGCTCTGTAAAAATGCCCCTGCCCACAAGAGTACCCGACGAGGCAGCACTACATATGTTACAATATGTGAGATAAGCAGTACATTAAACTAATGGGCCCTACACACTGGACGATGTTACTGAAAGATATGAACGATCTCGTTTATTAATGAATGAGATACCGTTCATATCTTTCAGTGTGGAGTCACCAGCGATGAACGATGCCCGGCCGCGCGCTCGTTCATCGTCGCCCGTCAGTTGTGCATGCAGGCCAATATGGACGATCTCGTCCATATTTGCCTGCACTGCTATGGAGCCGGGTGACGGGGGGAGTGAAGAAACTTCACTCCCCCCGCTGACAGGTCGCCCGTCGGCCGTATACGCCATCGGGCAGCTCGGCGGTGGATTGACAAATGTGTAGGGCCCATTAGACATTTGGGTAAATGAAAGTGCCTAATACAATAATTGGTTCAAACCCAGGGGCATGGGTATGCCCAGTACTGCCATAGCTTGTCCACTTATTGTAGTCAAATGTTTTTGCCCAGTAAAAGGGCCTTCAATGTGTGTTTAATGGATTGGTAAGGTAATAGTCTATTAAGCCTAAGGGGTTTATTTATGATGTGTCTGGTTGTAAAACCCGGCACTTCTGATTATGTTTATGTCCCATATTTAAAAGGGCAATGCTTTTACTATTTCATGCATAAACACGATCAGAAGCGTCGCCATTACAATCCAATGCTTCATAAAGAAACCACTGAGTCTTTAGGAGAGCGGCAGTGGAAAGTCAGGTGTGGTACATCATACTTCCTAGCAATGGGGGTGGGGGGGTTAAAATGTACAGTATAAAAGCATTGTTTTTCTCTCTTTCCTTTCAAGAGCCTGCCACCATTAAGGACTCTTATTTGTAGACTGGCGACAAGAATATAACCATGGCCCATTCAGAAAGTCTGTGTAAAGAGAAAATGCAGGACTTACAGAAGCAACTGAGCTCTGTCATGCACACCATCAATAACAACTCCAAGGTTAGTTCAAGCTCTTCTATAATTTGGCTAGGTAGTAAAACATTGACTGCTGATTGGTCGTTTCACTTCACACAACAATCAGAGACCATTTAAAGCACTGGAAATGAAGCTGTACTTAACGCAATGACTGCTCCCCGGGATCTGCTAGTTCAGGCAAGCAAATAAGATAAAAAGTTAGTTTCACCCTATAAGGGCAATTTCTTGCTTTTTCCCCCCCTTCTAAACAATTTTGTCATACATTTGTTGCTCACTTTATTCTTCCGAACCTATTTAGTTGTATGATGAATATTGGCGATTAACATGGTAGTAGTTAGTGCTATCATACTTCCCTATTACTAATCACTACAGTATAGGATACCGTGATTACAGGGGATGTAGTTAATATCCTGGCAGTCACCATCCCGATCAACGAAATACCGACAACTGCATCCCAACAGTCGCAGTGAAGGGTCCCGCAGCCGCCGGCATTACAATGAGTCACAATGAGTCATTGCATGCCGCTGTCAGAGTCCCAAACTCAACACAGCCACTGCCTGAACATGGAAGCCGGAAGGGAAACATTGCTGCAGCACCTCTAGTGCACCCCACACATCGACCATCCTGTGCACTTCCCACTGACCTGCTGTTTGGAGGCTTCCTGCTCAGCTGTGCTGGTGCTTTCTGTTGGCCCGGCACCTCACACTGGTCTCTGTTGCTGCTGCAGGCGGCTGCTCAGTGCATGTACAGGGTGAGTTTGCACCAATTAAAGCCTGCACAGCTTACAAAGGTGAGCCTGCACATTTTATAAGGGGAGTCTGCACATCTTACAAGGGGGAGCAAGCACATCTTAAATGGTGCACTACTGTGTGGTGTAAGGTGTATAAGGAGCTCTACTGTGTGACATAACATGTATAAGCAGCACTACTGTGTGGCTTAGCATGAATACGGAGCAGTACTGTGTGGTGTATGGTGCATAAGGAGAAATACTGTGCGGTGCAAGATGTTTAAAGAGCACTACTGTGTTACATGGTGTATGTAAGGAGCTCTACTGTGTGGCATAACATGAATAATAAGCACTACTGTGTGGCGTAATGTGTATAAAGAGCACTACTATGTGGCTTAGCATGAATAAGGAGCACTACTGTGGCGTAAGGTGTATAAGTAGCACTACTGTGTGGCGTAAGGTATGAAAGGAGCACTACTGTGTGGCGTAAGATGTATAAGGCGCACTACTGTGTGGCGTAAGATGTATAAGAAGCACTACTGTGGGGCGTAAGATGTATAAGGAGCACTACTGTGTAGCGTAAGATGTATAAGGAGCACTACTGTGGGGTGTAAGATGTATAAGGAGCACTACTGTGGGGTGTAAGATGTATAAGGAGCACTAATGTGTGGCGTAAGATGTATAAGGAGCAGTACTGTGTGACGTAAGATGTATAAGGAACACTACTGTGGGGCGTAAGATGTATAAGGAGCACTACTGTGTGGCGTAAGATGTATAAGGAGCACTACTGTGTGGCGTAAGATGTATAAGGAGCAGTATTGTGTGGCGTAAGATGTATAAGGAGCACTACTGTGTGGTGTAAGATGTATAAGAAGCACTACTGTGGAGCGTAAGATGTATAAGGAGCAGTACTGTGTGGCGTAAGATGTATAAGGAGCACTACTGTGTGGTGTAATATGTATAAGAAGCACTACTGTGGAGCGTAAGATGTATAAGGAGCAGTACTGTGTGGCGTAAGATGTATAAGAAGCATTACTGTGTAGCGTAAGATGTATAAGGAGCACTAATGTGTGGCGTAAGATGTATAAGGAGCAGTACTGTGTGGCGTAAGATGTATAAGGAGCAGTACTGTGTGGCGTAAGATGTATAAGGAGCACTACTGTGTGACGTAAGATGTATAAGGAGCAGTACTGTGTGGCGTAACATGTATAAGGAGCACTACTGTGTGGCGTAAGATGTATAAGGAGCACTACTGTGTGGTGTAAGATGTATAAGAAGCTCTACTGTGTGGCGTAAGATGTATAAGGAGCAGTACTGTGTGGTGATAGATGTATAAGAAGCACTACTGTGTGGCGTAAGATGTATAAGGAGCAGTACTGTGTGGCGTAAGATGTATAAGGAGCACTATTGTGTGACGTAAGATATATAAGGAGCACTACTGTGTGGCGTAAGATGTATAAGTAGCACTACTGTGGGGCGTAAGATGTATAAGGAGCAGCACTGTGTGGCGTAAGATGTATAAGGAGCACTACTGTGTGGCGTAAGATGTATAAGGAGCACTACTGTGTGGCGTAAGATGTATAAGGAGCAGTACTGTGTGGCGTAAGATGTATAAGGAGCACTACTGTGTGGCGTAAGATGTATAAGTAGCACTACTGTGGGGCGTAAGATGTATAAGGAGCAGCACTGTGTGGCGTAAGATGTATAAGGAGCACTACTGTGTGGCGTAAGATGTATAAGGAGCACTAATGTGTGGCGTAAGATGTATAAGGAGCAGTACTGTGTGGCGTAAGATGTATAAGGAGCACTACTGTGTGGCGTAAGATGTATAAGGAGCACTACTGTGTGGCGTAAGATGTATAAGAAGCACTACTGTGGAGCGTAAGATGTATAAGGAGCACTAATGTGTAACGTAAGATGTATAAGGAGCAGTACTGTGTGGCGTAAGATGTATAAGGAGCACTACTGTGTGACGTAAGATGTATAAGGAGCAGTACTGTGTGGCGTAACATGTATAAGGAGCACTACTGTGTGGCGTAAGATGTATAAGGAGCACTACTGTGTGGTGTAAGATGTATAAGAAGCTCTACTGTGTGGCGTAAGATGTATAAGGAGCAGTACTGTGTGGTGATAGATGTATAAGAAGCACTACTGTGTGGCGTAAGATGTATAAGGAGCAGTACTGTGTGGCGTAAGATGTATAAGGAGCACTATTGTGTGACGTAAGATATATAAGGAGCACTACTGTGTGGCGTAAGATGTATAAGTAGCACTACTGTGGGGCGTAAGATGTATAAGGAGCAGCACTGTGTGGCGTAAGATGTATAAGGAGCACTACTGTGTGGCGTAAGATGTATAAGGAGCACTAATGTGTGGCGTAAGATGTATAAGGAGCAGTACTGTGTGGCGTAAGATGTATAAGGAGCACTACTGTGTGGCGTAAGATGTATAAGGAGCACTACTGTGTGGCGTAAGATGTATAAGAAGCACTACTGTGGAGCGTAAGATGTATAAGGAGCACTAATGTGTAGCGTAAGATGTATAAGGAGCAGTACTGTGTGGCGTAAGATGTATAAGGAGCACTACTGTGTGGCGTAAGATGTATAAGGAGCACTACTGTGTGGTGTAAGATGTATAAGAAGCACTACTGTGTGGCGTAAGATGTTTAAGGAGCACTAATGTGTGGCGTAAGATGTATAAGGAGCACTACTGTGTGGCGTAAGATGTTTAAGGAGCACTACTGTGTGGCGTAAGATGTATAAGGAGCACTACTGTGTGGCGTAAGATGTATAAGGAGCAGTACTGTGTGGCGTAAGATGTATAAGAAGCACTACTGTGTGGCGTAAGATGTATAAGGAGCACTAATGTGTGGCGTAAGATGTATAAGGAGCACTACTGTGTGGCGTAAGATGTATAAGGAGCAGTACTGTGTGGCGTAAGATGTATAAGGAGCACTACTGTGTGGCGTAAGATGTATAAGGAGCACTACTGTGTGGCGTGAGATGTATAAGGAGCAGTACTGTGTGGCGTAAGATGTATAAGGAGCACTACTGTGTGGCGTAAGATGTATAAGGAGCAGTACTGTGTGGCGTAAGATGTATAAGGAGCACTACTGTGTGGCGTAAGATGTATAAGGAGCACTAATGTGTGGCGTAAGATGTATAAGGAGCACTACTGTGTGGCGTAAGATGTATAAGGAGCACTACTGTGTGGCGTGAGATGTATAAGGAGCAGTACTGTGTGGCGTAAGATGTATAAGGAGCACTACTGTGTGGCGTAAGATGTATAAGGAGCACTACTGTGTGGCGTGAGATGTATAAGGAGCAGTACTGTGTGGCGTAAGATGTATAAGGAGCACTACTGTGTGGCGTAAGATGTATAAGGAGCAGTACTGTGTGGCGTAAGATGTATAAGGAGCACTACTGTGTGGCGTAAGATGTATAAGGAGCACTACTGTGTGGCGTAAGATGTATAAGGAGCACTACTGTGTGGCGTAAGATGTATAAGGAGCACTAATGTGTGGCGTAAGATGTATAAGGAGCACTACTGTGTGGCGTAAGATGTATAAGGAGCACTACTGTGTGGCGTAAGATGTATAAGGAGCAGTACTGTGTGGTGATAGATGTATAAGGAGCACTACTGTGTGGCGTGAGATGTATAAGGAGCACTACTGTGTGGCGTGAGATGTATAAGGAGCACTACTGTGTGGCGTAAGATGTATAAGGAGCACTACTGTGTGGCGTAAGATGTATAAGGAGCAGTACTGTGTGGCGTAAGATGTATAAGGAGCACTACTGTGTGGCGTGAGATGTATAAGGAGCAGTACTGTGTGGCGTAAGATGTATAAGGAGCACTACTGTGTGGCGTAAGATGTATAAGGAGCACTACTGTGTGGCGTAAGATGTATAAGGAGCACTACTGTGTGGCGTAAGATGTATAAGGAGCAGTACTGTGTGGCGTAAGATGTATAAGGAGCACTACTGTGTGGTGTAAGATGTATAAGAAGCACTACTGTGGGGCGTAAGATGTATAAGGAGCAGTACTGTGTGGCGTAAGATGTATAAGGAGCACTACTGTGTGGCGTAAGATGTATAAGGAGCACTACTGTGTGGTGTAAGATGTATAAGGAGCACTACTGTGTGACGTAAGATGTATAAGGAGCAGTACTGTGTGGCGTAAGATGTATAAGGAGCACTACTGTGTGGCGTAAGATGTATAAGGAGCACTACTGTGTGGCGTAAGATGTATAAGGAGCAGTACTGTGTGGCGTAAGATGTATAAGGAGCACTACTGTGTGGCGTAAGATGTATAAGGAGCACTACTGTGTGGCGTGAGATGTATAAGGAGCAGTACTGTGTGGCGTAAGATGTATAAGGAGCACTACTGTGTGGCGTAAGATGTATAAGGAGCACTACTGTGTGGCGTGAGATGTATAAGGAGCAGTACTGTGTGGCGTAAGATGTATAAGGAGCACTACTGTGTGGCGTAAGATGTATAAGGAGCAGTACTGTGTGGCGTAAGATGTATAAGGAGCACTACTGTGTGGCGTGAGATGTATAAGGAGCAGTACTGTGTGGCGTAAGATGTATAAGGAGCACTACTGTGTGGCGTAAGATGTATAAGGAGCACTACTGTGTGGCGTAAGATGTATAAGGAGCAGTACTGTGTGGCGTAAGATGTATAAGGAGCACTACTGTGTGGTGTAAGATGTATAAGGATCAGTACTGTGTGGCGTAAGATGTATGAGGAGCACTACTGTGTGGCTTAAGATGTATAAGGAGCACTACTGTGTGGCGTAAGATGTATAAGGAGCACTACTGTGTGGTGTAAGATGTATAAGGAGCACTACTGTGTGGTGTAAGATGTATAAGAAGCACTACTGTGGGGCGTAAGATGTATAAGGAGCAGTACTGTGTGGCGTAAGATGTATAAGGAGCACTACTGTGTGGCGTAAGATGTATAAGGAGCACTACTGTGTGGTGTAAGATGTATAAGGAGCACTACTGTGTGACGTAAGATGTATAAGGAGCAGTACTGTGTGGCGTAAGATGTATAAGGAGCACTACTGTGTGGCGTAAGATGTATAAGGAGCACTACTGTGTGGTGTAAGATGTATAAGGAGCACTACTGTGTGGCGTAAGATGTATAAGGAGCAGTACTGTGTGGCGTAAGATGTATAAGGAGCACTACTGTGTGGCGTAAGATGTATAAGGAGCAGTACTGTGTGGCGTGAGATGTATAAGGAGCAGTACTGTGTGGCGTGAGATGTATAAGGAGCACTACTGTGTGGCGTAAGATGTATAAGGAGCAGTACTGTGTGGCGTAAGATGTATAAGGAGCACTACTGTGGGGCGTAAGATGTATAAGGAGCAGTACTGTGTGGCGTAAGATGTATAAGGAGCACTACTGTGTGGCGTAAGATGTATAAGGAGCACTACTGTGTGGCGTAAGATGTATAAGGAGCACTACTGTGTGGCGTAAGATGTATAAGGAGCACTAATGTGTGGCGTAAGATGTATAAGGAGCACTAATGTGTGGCGTAAGATGTATAAGGAGCACTACTGTGGGGTGTAAGATGTATAAGGAGCACTACTGTGGGGCGTAAGATGTATAAGGAGCAGTACTGTGTGGCGTAAGATGTATAAGGAGCAGTACTGTGTGGTGTAAGATGTATAAGGAGCAGTACTGTGGGGCGTAAGATGTATAAGGAGCACTACTGTGTAGCGTAAGATGTATAAGGAGCACTACTGAGTGGCGTAAGATGTATAAGGAGCAGTACTGTGTGGCGTAAGATGTATAAGGAGCACTAATGTGTGGCGTAAGATGTATAAGGAGCACTATTGTGTGGCGTAAGATGTATAAGGAGCACTATTGTGTGGCGTAAGATGTATAAGGAGCACTACTGTGTGGCGTAAGATGTATAAGGAGCACTACTGTGTGGCGTAAGATGTATAAGGAGCACTACTGTGTGGTGTAAGATGTATAAGAAGCACTACTGTGGGGCGTAAGATGTATAAGGAGCACTACTGTGTAACGTAAGATGTATAAGGAGCACTACTGTGTGGCGTAAGATGTATAAGGAGCAGTACTGTGTGGCGTAAGATGTATAAGGAGCAGTACTGTGTGGCGTAAGATGTATAAGGAGCAGTACTGTGTGGCGTAAGATGTATAAGGAGCACTAATGTGTGGTGTAAGATGTTTAAGGAGCACTACTGTGTGGCGTAAGATGTATAAGGAGCACTACTGTGTGGTGTAAGATGTATAAGAAGCACTACTGTGGGGCGTAAGATGTATAAGGAGCACTACTGTGTAACGTAAGATGTATAAGGAGCACTACTGTGTGGCGTAAGATGTATAAGGAGCAGTACTGTGTGGCGTAAGATGTATAAGGAGCAGTACTGTGTGGCGTAAGATGTATAAGGAGCACTACTGTGGGGCGTAAGATGTATAAGGAGCACTACTGTGGGGCGTAAGATGTATAAGGAGCACTACTGTTTGACGTAAGGTTTATATCAGGGATGTGCGGTAAAGTAAATTGCTCAGGAGGCTACTTCCAGAGCCAGACACTGTATGTACACACAATATATGAGCCCAAGGGTGCATGTGGGCATTATACACAGGTGCAGAAGTATATACTGATGGATATTTGTGAGTTTTGATCACAGATGTGCGGAAAAGATAGGCAGGAAAGGCACTGGGATCACATGGAAGAAAAGAACGTAATGTACACATGCATAAAGTTGACACAGATTAAAAAAAAATTGGGGATATGCATGATGAACACAATATATTTTTATGTATTGGATATTGACTATTCTCAAAGCTAAATAAATGTACGTGTGGTGAAAAAGGCCGGAGCTGATTTATAATATGATTAAAAAAATAACTTGTTTATCAGAAAAGTAAAGTATTTACATTCAACAAATGAAAATGTGTTAAATATATCATGTAAACTTCTAGTTTTATAATGAATGCCTTACTTTAGGCCCTGGTTATTTAGGGCTTTGAAAGTCAGTAAGCTAATCTTGAAATAGATTCGCCATCTTACAGGCAGCCAGTGGAGGAAGTTGAGAATGGGTGTTACGTGGCTGGAATGGGGCTGGTTGGTTAATATCCTGGCAGCTGCATTTTGTACCAGATGTAAGCAGTGCAGTTCATTTGCTGGGAGACCAAGGTAGAGGTCATGGGTGTGGTTCGTTTTATCGACAGTATCTAGGTCGACAATGTTTAGGTCGATAGTCACTAGGTCGACATGGATGGAAGGTCGACAGGGTTTCTAGGTCGACATGTGCTTTGTCGACAAGACCTTTAGACCAAAGGTCGACATGAGGATTTTTTTTTTTGTGTCGTTTTCTTCGTAAAGTGACCGGGATCCCAAATTAGTGCACCGCGTCCCCTCGCATGGCTCGCTTCGCTCGCCATGCTTCGGGCATGGTGCCTTCGCTCCGCTACAACTTCGCTCGGCACACTTTACCGTTCCAATCGTAGTCCACGTGGATCGTTAAGTATGAAAAAATCCAAAAAAAGAAAAAAAAATTGAAAAACTCATGTCGACCTTTAGACCTGTCGACCTAGCACATGTCGACCTTCCATCCATGTCGACCTAGTGACTGTCGACCTATAGTGGTCGACCTAAACATTGTCGACCTAGACACTGTCGATCTTCAGACCGGATCCCAGAGGTCATAGCAGAAGTCTAACCGAGATGATACAAATGCATGTATGACTTTTGGCAGATCCTCTAATACCCCTTTCAGACTGACAAAAATTTCCCGGGTTATTACACATGAACGCGCATCAACCCGGGAATTGGCTCAGTATGAAAGAATACTGAAAGAATATCCCGGGACGAGCGTCCAGGCATTTCATCCCAGGTCTCGCCCAGGGTTGAATCCGGGATCGTCCCGTAATGCGCGCAGTGTGAACGGGTATGCCGGGTCTAGGCGACCCGGCACCCGTTCTCTGCATAGGAGTAGACGGTGCTATCTCCAAGCACAGCCTCCGGTAGCATCAGCGGTGACGTCACCAACCCGGCAGCATGCCAGGTTGGGCCGCAAGTCTGAAGGGGTCTCAAGCCGGGTCACACCTGGGAAGCACCCATGTACACATTCCCGGTTGCGACCTGGCTATTGTCAGTCTGAAAGGGGTATTAGGGAATTAAGTGCTTGATTCTGGCAATTCCTCAGATGGAAGAATGAGGATTTGATTGTAGCTGATACCTAATTTTTAAGTGTCAAGCCACCATCCAGGATAACGCCAAGATTCTGCACATGATCGGTGTTATGTAACTCTGAACCTCCAAGTGTAAGTCCAGCTAATTGGCTATCCTGCAGTCTTGTTAATTGATGTTGAGGTCCTATCATAAGGACATCTGTTTTATCAGGATTTCTCTATCGTCCTAAGTGGATGCTGGGGTTCCTGAAAGGACCATGGGGGAATAGCGGCTCCGCAGGAGACAGGGCACAAAAGTAAAGCTTTTACAGGTCAGGTGGTGTGTACTGGCTCCTCCCCCTATGACCCTCCTCCAGACTCCAGTTAGATTTTGTGCCCGGCCGAGAAGGGTGCAATTCTAGGTGGCTCTCATAAAGAGCTGCTTAGAGAGTTTAGCTTAGGTTTTTTATTTTACAGTGATTCCTGCTGGCAACAGGATCACTGCAATGAGGGACAGAGGGGAGAAGAAGTGAACTCACCTGCGTGCAGGATGGATTGGCTTCTTGGCTACTGGACATGAAGCTCCAGAGGGACGATCACAGGTACAGCCTGGATGGTCACCGGAGCCACGCCGCCGGCCCCCTCACAGATGCTGAAGCAAGAAGAGGTCCAGAATCGGCGGCTGAAGACTCCTGCAGTCTTCTTAAGGTAGCGCACAGCACTGCAGCTGTGCGCCATTTTCCTCTCAGCACACTTCACACGGCAGTCACTGAGGGTGCAGGGCGCTGGGGGGGGGCGCCCTGGGAGGCAAATGAAAACCTTTAAAAAGGCTAAAAATACCTCACATATAGCCCCAGAGGCTATATGGAGATATTTACCCCTGCCTAAATGTACTAAATAGCGGGAGACGAGCCCGCCGAAAAAGGGGCGGGGCCTATCTCCTCAGCACACGGCGCCATTTTCTGTCACAGCTCCGCTGGTCAGGAAGGCTCCCAGGTCTCTCCCCTGCACTGCACTACAGAAACAGGGTATAACAGAGAGGGGGGGCAGAATAAATGGCAATATATTAATATAAAAGCAGCTATAAGGGAGCACTTAATCATAAGGCTATCCCTGTCATATATAGCGCTTTTTGGTGTGTGCTGGCAGACTCTCCCTCTGTCTCCCCAAAGGGCTAGTGGGTCCTGTCTTCGTATAGAGCATTCCCTGTGTGTCTGCTGTGTGTCGGTACGTGTGTGTCGACATGTATGAGGACGTTATTGGTGTGGAGGCGGAGCAATTGCCAAATATGAGGATGTCACCTCCTAGGGGGTCGACACCAGAATGGATGCCTTTATTTGTGGAATTACGGGATAGCGTCAACTCGCTTAAGCAGTCGTTTGCCGACATGAGGCGGCCGGACACTCAATTAGTGTCTGTCCAGGCGCCTCAAACACCGTCAGGGGCTGTAAAACGTCCCTTGCCTCAGTCGGTCGACACAGACCCAGACACAGGCACTGATTCCGGTGGTGAAGGTGACGAATCAACCGTATTTTCCAGTAGGGCCACACGTTATATGATTTTGGCAATAAAGGAGATGTTACATTTAGCTGATACTACAGGTACCACTAAACAGGGTATTATGTGGGGTGTGAAAAAACTACCAGTAGTTTTTACCGAATCAGAAGAATTAAATGACGTGTGTGATGAAGCGTGGGGTGCCCCGATAAAAAACTGCTAATTTCAAAGAAGTTATTGGCTTTATACCCTTTCCCGCCAGAGGTTAGGGAGCGCTGGGAAACACCTCCTAGGGTGGACAACGCGCTAACACGCTTATCAAAACAAGTGGCGTTACCCTCTCCTGAGACGGACGCACTTAAAGATCCATCGGATAGGAGGATGGAAAATATCCAAAAAGGTATATACACACATGCAGGTGTTATACTACGACCAGCTATTGCGACTGCCTGGATGTGCAGTGCTGGGGTAGTTTGGTCAGAGTCCCTGATCAAAAATATTGATACCCTGGACAGGGACAATATTTTACTGTCGTTAGAACAAATAAAGGATGCATTTCTTTATATGCGTGATGCACAGAGAGATATCTGCACACTGGCATCACGGGTAAGTGCTATGTCCATTTCGGCCAGAAGAGCTTTATGGACACGACAGTGGACAGGCGATGCGTAGAGGAGTTATTTGAGGTCGGTCTATCGGATTTGGTGGCCACGGCTACGGCCGGGAAATCCACCTTTCTACCTCAAGTCACTCCCCAACAGAAAAAGGCACCGACCTTTCAACCGCAGCCCTTTCGTTCCTTTAAAAATAAGAGAGCAAAGGGCTATTCATATCTGCCACGAGGCAGAGGACGAGGGAAGAGACAGCAACAGGCAGCTCCTTCCCAGGAACAGAAGCCCTCCCCGGCTTCTACAAAAGCCTCAGCATGACGCTGGGGCTTCGCAAGCGGACTCGGGGGCGGTAGGCGGTCGTCTCAAAAATTACAGCGCGCAGTGGGCTCACTCGCAGGTAAATCCCTGGATCCTGCAGATAATATCTCAGGGGTACAGGTTGAAATTAGAGACAGAGCCACCTCGCCGTTTCCTGAAGTCTGCTTTACCAACGTCCCCCTCAGAAAGGGAGACGGTTTTGGAAGCCATTCACAAGCTGTATTCTCAGCAGGTGATAGTCAAGGTACCTCTTCTACAACAAGGGAAGGGGTATTATTCCACTCTATTTGTGGTACCGAAGCCGGATGGCTCGGTAAGGCCTATTCTAAATCTGAAGTCCTTGAACCTATACATAAAGAAGTTCAAGTTCAAGATGGAGTCACTCAGAGCAGTGATAGCGAACCTGGAAGAAGGGGACTTTATGGTATCCTTGGACATCAAGGATGCGTATCTCCACGTTCCAATTACCCCTCACACCAGGGGTACCTCAGGTTCGTTGTACAAAACTGTCACTATCAGTTTCAGACGCTGCCGTTTGGTTTGTCCACGGCACCTCGGGTCTTTACAAAGGTAATGGCCGAGATAATATTTCTTCTTCGAAGAAAAGGCGTATTAATTATCCCATACTTGGACGATCTCCTAATAAGGGCAAGGTCCAGAGAACAGCTAGAGATGGGTTTAGCACTATCTCAAGAGGTGCTAAAGCAGCACGGATGGATTCTGAATATTCCAAAATCCCAATTAATGCCGACAACTCGTCTGCTGTTCCTGGGGATGATTCTGGACACAGTTCAGAAAAAGGTTTTTCTTCCCGAAGAAAAAGCCAAGGAGTTATCTGACCTGGTCAGGAACCTCCTAAAACCAGGAAAGGTGTCTGTACATCAATGCACAAGAGTCCTGGGAAAAAATGGTAGCTTCTTACGAAGCAATCCCTTTCGGCAGATTCCATGCAAAGGGATCTGTTGGACAAATGGTCAGGGTCGCATCTTCAGATGCACCTGCGGATAACCCTGTCGCCGAGGACAAGGGTATCCCTTCTGTGGTGGTTGCAGGAGGCTCATCTATTGGAGGGCCGCAGATTCGGCATACAGGATTGGATCCTGGTGACCACGGATGCCAGCCTGAGAGGCTGGGGAGCAGTCACACAGGGAAGAAATTTCCAGGGAGTGTGGTCGAGCCTGAAAAAGTCTCTTCACATAAGCATTCTGGAACTAAGAGCAATCTACAATGCTCTAAGCCAGGCGGAACCTCTGCTTCAAGGAAGACCGGTGTTGATCCAGTCGGACAACATCACGGCAGTCGCCCATGTAAACAGACAGGGCGGCACAAGAAGCAGGAGGGCAAGTGGCAGAAGCTGCCAGGATCCTTCGCTGGGCGGAGAATCACGTGATAGCACTGTCAGCAGTATTCATCCCGGGCGTGGACAACTGGGAAGCAGACTTCCTCAGCAGACACGACCTTCACCCGGGAGAGTGGGGACTTCATCCAGAAGTTTTCCACATGCTATTAAACCGTTGGGTAAAACCAATGGTGGACATGATGGCGTCTCGCCTCAACAAAACACTGGACAGGTATTGCGCCAGGTCAAGAGATCCGCAGGCAATAGCTGTGGACGCGCTGGTAACACCTTGGGTGTACCAGTCGGTATATGTGTTTCCTCCTCTGCCTCTCATACCAAAGGTATTGAGGATTATACGGCAAAGAGGAGTAAGACTAGTGGCTCCGGATTGGCCAAGAAGGACTTGGTACCCGGAACTTCAAGAGATGGTCACGGACGATCCGTGGCCTCTACTTCTGAGAAGGGACCTGCTTCAGCAGGGTCCTTGTCTTTTTCAAGACTTACCGCGGCTGCGTTTGACGGCATGGCGTTGAATGCCAGATCCTAAAAGGAAAAGGCATTCCAGAAGAAGTCATTCCTACCTTGATAAAGGCAAGGAAGGAAGTCACCGCGAAGCATTATCGCCGTATTTGGCGAAAATATGTTGCGTGGTGCGAGCAGCGGAGTGCTCCGATGGAGGAATTTCAACTGGGTCGTTTTCCTACATTTCCTGCAATCAGGATTGTCTATGGGTCTCAAATTGGGATCTATTAAGGTTCAAATTTCGGCCCTATCAATATTCTTCCACAAAGAATTGGCCTCAGTCCCTGAGGTCCAGATTTTTATCAAAGGAGTACTGCATATACAGCCTCCTGTGGTGCCTAAGGTGGCACCGTGGGATCTAAATGTAGTTTTAGATTTCCTCAAATCCAATTGGTTTGAACCACTAAAGAATGTGGATTTGAAATATCTCACATGGAAAGTGACTATGTTACTGGCCCTGGCTTCGGCCGGGAGAGTATCTGAACTGGCGGCTTTGTCTTATAAAAGCCCTTATTTAATTTTCCATTCGACATAGGGCAGAGCTGCGGACGCGTCCGCATTTTCTCCCTAAGGTGGTATCAGCGTTTCACCTGAACCAGCCTATTGTAGTGCCTGCGGCTACAGACGACTTGAAGGACTCCAAGTTGTTGGACGTTGTCAGAGCCTTAAAAATATACATTTAAAGGACGGCTGGAGTCAGAAAATCTGACTCGCTGTTTATACTGTATGCACCCAACAAGTTGGGTGCACCTGCTTCTAAGCAGTCGATTGCTCGTTGGTTTTGTAACAAAATTCAACTTGTACATTCTGTGGCAGGCCTGCCACAGCCTAAATCTGTTAAGGCCCATTCCGCAAGGAAGGTGGGCTCATCTTGGGCGGCTGCCCGAGGGGTCTCGGCATTACAACTCTGCCGAGCAGCTACGTGGTCAGGGGAGAACACGTTTGTAAATTTTTACAAATTTGATACCCTGGCAAAGGAGGACCTGGAGTTCTCTCATTCGGTGCTGCAGAGTCATCCGCACTCTCCCGCC
This sequence comes from Pseudophryne corroboree, assembly GCF_028390025.1. Taxonomy (NCBI): domain Eukaryota; kingdom Metazoa; phylum Chordata; class Amphibia; order Anura; family Myobatrachidae; genus Pseudophryne; species Pseudophryne corroboree. The sequence continues at coordinate 349,636,966 of NC_086450.1, read as the reverse complement.
CGTTTGGGAGCTTTGGTATAATCCCCATGGTCCTTTCAGGAACCCCAGCATCCACTTAGGACGATAGAGAAAATAAGAATTTACTTACCGATAATTCTATTTCTCGGAGTCCGTAGTGGATGCTGGGCGCCCATCCCAAGTGCGGATTATCTGCAATACTTGTACATAGTTATTGTTAACTAATTCGGGTTATTGTTTAGGAAGCCATCTTTCAGAGGCTCCTCTGTTATCATACTGTTAACTGGGTTTAGATCACAAGTTGTACGGTGTGATTGGTGTGGCTGGTATGAGTCTTACCCGGGATTCAAAATCCTCCCTTATTGTGTACGCTCGTCCGGGCACAGTACCTAACTGGAGTCTGGAGGAGGGTCATAGGGGGAGGAGCCAGTACACACCACCTGACCTGTAAAAGCTTTACTTTTGTGCCCTGTCTCCTGCGGAGCCGCTATTCCCCCATGGTCCTTTCAGGAACCCCAGCATCCACTACGGACTCCGAGAAATAGAATTATCGGTAAGTAAATTCTTATTTTAGTCACAGCCAGCTGGCACTCATCCATTCCTGGACCTCCACTAAATAGCCATTTAGGGTGGTTGTTGTTGTATTCTCAGTACCCAGCGCAAAGGACAGGTACAGTTGTGCATCATCTGAATAACAGTGGTAGTCCAGGCCATGATGTCTGATTATTTCACCCAGTGGTAGCATCTATACTGCAAAAAGAATATGGGGTTATTATAGAACCTTGAGGAACACCACATGGCAGTGCAACTGGTGATGATGAGTACACTCCAGATGAAACTCTCTGTGACCTGCCAGTGAGAAATGGATTAAACCAGCTAAGGACTGTGCCTTTCAGTCCAAGGATATTTTTCAGGTGCTCAGTTAAAACCCCATGGTCCATGGTATGAAATGATTGAACAGTCACCTCTGTCTCTTGCTCTCAGAAGACATACCAGGGCTGATTTAGAGCTATGCCTTCTCCTGAATCCTGACTGGCATGGATCATAAATATGGAATATAGGTACTGGCGCCGGCTGTAGTTCAAAGAAAATTAACTATACCAATATAGATTAAAAAATCTTAAGTTTAATTTCTACACATTCATAAAAATAAAGGAAAAATATTACTTATTCCTCAATAGTAAAATACAATCAAGTGCAAATGACTATATATATAGGAACCACAGTATCACCCTTTAAAAATGTATCGTCCACAGTCCCTGGCTAGGACATTTGCCCACAGCTGTTTCACAAGTTCAATTGAATAAGGTTGATTACCAGACTCTTTTTCCAAATGGAAGTTCCCTAGGTATCCGTATTGCAATGGAAACCAGATAGCAGATGGGTGTGAGTCCGGATCTTTAAATCCCTTGTGTGCAAAATTAGGGCTGATGGATGCATGAAAGTCCAAATATCGCCAGGAGGTGGATGGGGGTGCTGGTACTTGTGGTCCTTTAGATAAAAAGCTCAACGCGTTTCACTGGTCTTATGGGTGCCAGCTTTACTCAGCATATGCTCCTGAGGAAGCTGGCACCCATAAGACCAGTGAAACGCGTTGAGCTTTTTATCTAAAGGACCACAAGTACCAGCACCCCCATCCACCTCCTGGCGATATTTGGACTTTCATGCATCCATCAGCCCTAATTTTGCACACAAGGGATTTAAAGATCCGGACTCACACCCATCTGCTATCTGGTTTCCATTGCAATACGGATACCTAGGGAACTTCCATTTGGATAAAGAGTCTGGTAATCAACCTTATTCAATTGAACTTGTGAAACAGCTGTGGGCAAATGTCCTAGCCAGGGACTGTGGACGATACATTTTTAAAGGGTGATACTGTGGTTCCTATATATATATATATATATATATATAGTCATTTGCACTTGATTGTATTTTACTATTGAGGAATAAGTAATATTTTTCCTTTATTTTTATGAATGTGTAGAAATTAAATTTAAGATTTTTTAATCTATATTGGTATAGTTAATTTTCTTTGAACTACAGCCGGCGCCAGTACCTATATTACTTTTTTTGCTCATTCTTATAAGGGAATTGACCATCCCTGTACAGGCTGCCGTTGACAGCGCACTCCATTTGTATCTTTGCCATGGATCATAAATATCATGGGTTGTCAGGCAGGTTTCCAACTCAATTACAACAACTTTCTCAATAACCTTTACTAGAAAAGCAAGGTTTTATACCGGTCTGTAGTTGTGATCAAAATTCGTTTTTTTTTTAAGAAGAGGTCTAACAATTGCTTCCTTCAGTGGTTCAAGAAAAATGCCTTTCTGCAAAGAACATTGAACTATTTTTGAAAATACAGGGCCAATTATGTCCATGCACCCTATTAGAAGCTTGGCTGAAGCAGGGTCTGGATCACAGGTAGTGGGATGCAACATCCAGGCAATTTCAGCAATGTCTTTTACATCCATTGGGTCAAAGCTGGTCCATGAAGACGTGTGGCTTACATTGTCAGGCTTGGAAGTTTGGCACTCCTTTGATGGCACTGTTTAGATTCCAGCCCGGATGTAGGATACTTTATCTGCAAAGAAGTTTGTGAACTCGTTACATCTTGACTGGGAGAGGTCCTCAGCAGGCTGCTGGCTTTTAGTGCATCTCCACTGTATGGAAATGCTGAGCTGTCCTATTTGCTGCCGTGATCTTGTTTGACAGGAACTCTGTTTTATTACGGGTGATTGTGGATTGACATTCTTATTATGCTTGATTTGTTTTAACTTATACTCTACCAGGTTAGTTTTCTTTCAAGTCTACGACCCTTTTTCTTGAGCTCATTAACACTGTTGTCAAACCAAGGCGCTCGATGGTGTGGTTTGCGAGGTCATATACGCACAGGGCCGAAAATATCATGTGCAGCCATCACATCCCTATTGTAGTAACTGACTAGGGAACAAGGACCTTCACAGGCACCCAATATAAAAGAAAGATCCAGATTTGTTGCAATATTTGCTGGGCAGTCATACCCCTCCTTGGACGATACCTAGTCAACTCCATGGGCAAAGATCTAATTTGAGGGGTTGCATCTAAGAACCAAATTGAGTAGTGGTCTTACCATGTGACTGGGTTTATTTTTAGGCCAGGGAGTTCTGATTTAATCTGAAAGACAAGATGAAGCGTATGACCACTTTATGTGTGGCAAAGGGAAAGGCTTGCGTGAAGCCCAGAGCATTCATTGTGAACAGGAGTTCTTGGCCAAGTCATGAGAGCTCATTATCAACCCATGCATTGAATCCCCAAGGATCAGCCATCTTTGATGCTCCAGAACTAGCCCAGCAACATTGTATGCAATGCCTTGCAGAATTATCCATATTTCCATCTCCAGGGGGGCGGTAGATGAAAAGTACTCTGAAACCTAATCCTGTCGAACTCCAGGCAGCGATACACTCAAATGAACAAGTAATTTTGCATGAGAACTAAGCTATTGGTATGTAGATGGAGAGAAAATATAATATTCAATTCTGCATTCATATTGTTCTATTAGCCCAGTGGGAAAGAATATACCAATATCTACACAATAATGAAGCGCTGTCCAAATCAATGTATATTTAAAACATATAACATTTATTTAACCAATACATGACAAACATATATCACACGGCCGGTGTTTTCCTAATCTCACTTAGAACATATATAATATATAATATAATATAGCCACTCCGGGGTTAATAAGCTTATTAAGTGCACTAGATGTTAGTAGTCATTAATCATGCCATAATGGAAGACTTTAAATCATCAGAAAAAGTTCAAAGCATGAAAACTCATTCAGCTGATGGAGGTTAATAAAGTTCAAAGCACGGAACTTATTAGTATAAAGCGTATTAGTGCAGGAATCCCTTTGCTCCAATATATCCACTGCAACAGCTTTTAGTAAAATAGTTATATACTTAACAGTCCAGCGTGGCTACGCTTATTAAGCAGCAACTCTGCGTGTCTTCAGACCTGGATGGTGATTAACCGGGGTGACGTCTCACTCCTTAGACTCCAGGATCTCCTACGGTTGTCACAAGAAGACGCTGAGACATTTTGGGGTGTCCTTGCTAGGGAGAGGCTGATCTGGGTTAAACCACACCAGACAGTCAAGGACTGTGACTTCACTCAAGGCCGGGTGAGATGGTTCCTGGGTGGACAGCTGAACGTCTCGGGTGAGTGCTGGATCCACTGTCACAGTCACACAGTGGATCCAGCACTCACCCGAGACGTTCAGCTGTCCACCCAGGAACCATCTCACCCGGCCTTGAGTGAAGTCACAGTTCTTGACTGTCTGGTGTGGTTTCACCCAGATCAGCCTCTCCCTAGCAAGGACACCCCAAAATGTCTCAGGGTCTTCTTGTGACAACCGTAGGAGATCCTGGAGTCTAAGGAGTGAGACGTCACCCCGGTTAATCACCATCCAGGTCTGAAGACACGCAGAGTTGCTGCTTAATAAGCGTGGCCACGCTGGACTGTTAAGTATATAACTATTTTACTAAAAGCTGTTGCAGTGGATATATTGGAGCAAAGGGATTCCTGCACTAATACGCTTTATACTAATAAGTTCCGTGCTTTGAACTTTATTAACCTCCATCAGCTGAATGAGTTTTCATGCTTTGAACTTTTTCTGATGATTTCAAGTCTTCCATTATGGCATGATTAATGACTACTAACATCTAGTGCACTTAATAAGCTTATTAACCCCGGAGTGGCTATATTATATTATATATTATATATGTTCTAAGTGAGATTAGGAAAACACCGGCCGTGTGATATATGTTTGTCATGTATTGGTTAAATAAATGTTATATGTTTTAAATATACATTGATTTGGACAGCGCTTCATTATTGTGTATATATTTTTTGGAACTTTTAGTGAGGTTGGCAGTGACCTCTTGGTGAAGCAGCAACCTAAATCAGTCACTTTTCTCTATCGTCCTAAGTGGATGCTGGGGTTCCTGAAAGGACCATGGGGAATAGCGGCTCCGCAGGAGACAGGGCACAAAAAAGTAAAGCTTTACTAGGTCAGGTGGTGTGCACTGGCTCCTCCCCCTATGACCCTCCTCCAGACTCCAGTTAGATTTTGTGCCCGAACGAGAAGGGTGCAATCTAGGTGGCTCTCCTAAAGAGCTGCTTAGAGAAAGTTTAGTTTAGGTTTTTTTCTTTACAGTGAGTCCTGCTGGCAACAGGATCACTGCAACGTGGGACTTAGGGGGAAAGTAGTAAACTCACCTGCATGCAGAGTGGATTTGCTGCTTGGCTACTGAACACCATTAGCTCCAGAGGGATCGAACACAGGCCCAGCCGTGGAGTCCGGTCCCGGAGCCGCGCCGCCGACCCCCTTGCAGATGCTGAAGCGTGAAGAGGTCCGGAAACCGGCGGCTGAAGACTCCTCAGTCTTCATAAGGTAGCGCACAGCACTGCAGCTGTGCGCCATTTTCCTCTCAGCACACTTCACTGGGCAGTCACTGAGGGTGCAGAGCGCTGGGGGGGGGGCGCTCTGAGAGGCAAATATAAACCTTATACAAGGCTAAAAATACCTCACATATAGCCCATAGGGGCTATATGGAGATATTTAACCCCTGCCTGACTGGAAAAATAGCGGGAGAAGAACCCGCCGAAAAAGGGGCGGGGCCTATCTCCTCAGCACACGGCGCCATTTTCTGTCACAGCTCCGCTGGTCAGAACGGCTCCCAGGTCTCTCCCCTGCACTGCACTACAGAAACAGGGTAAAACAGAGAGGGGGGGCACATTAATGGCTATATATATATATATTAAAGCAGCTATAAGGGAGCACTTAATATAAGGATATCCCTTGTATATATAGCGCTTTGTGGTGTGTGCTGGCAGACTCTCCCTCTGTCTCCCCAAAAGGGCTAGTGGGTCCTGTCTTCATTAGAGCATTCCCTGTGAGTTTGCGGTGTGTGTCGGTACGTGGTGTCGACATGTATGAGGACGATATTGGTGTGGAGGCGGAGCAATTGCCAAATATGCAGATGTCACCCCCCAGGGGGTCGACACCAGAATGGATGCCTTTATTTGTGGAATTACGTGATGGTTTATCTTCCCTTAAACAGTCAGTTGAGGACATGAGGCGGCCGGACAATCAATTAATGCCTGTCCAGGCGCCTCAAACACCGTCAGGGGCTGTAAAACGCCCTTTGCCTCAGTCGGTCGACACAGACCCAGACACGGGCACTGATTCCAGTGACGACGGTAGAAATTCAAACGTATTTTCCAGTAGGGCCACACGTTATATGATTTTGGCAATGAAGGAGACGTTACATTTAGCTGATACTACAGATACCGTAAAACAGGGTATTATGTATGGTGTGAAAAAACTACAAACAGTTTTTCCTGAATCAGAAGAATTAAATGACGTGTGTGATGAAGCGTGGGTTGCTCCTGATAAAAAGTTGATAATTTCAAAAAAGTTATTGGCATTATACCCTTTCCCGCCAGAGGTTAGGGCGCGCTGGGAAACACCCCCTAAGGTGGACAAGGCGCTCACACGCTTATCCAAACAAGTGGCGTTACCCTCTCCTGAGACGGCCGCACTTAAGGATCCATCAGATAGAAAGATGGAAGTTATTCAAAAGAATATATACACACATGCAGGTGTTATACTACGACCAGCTATAGCAACTGCCTGGATGTGCAGTGCTGGAGTAGTTTGGTCAGAATCCCTGATTGAAAATATTGATACCCTAGATAGGGACAATGTTTTACTGTCGTTAGAACAAATAAAGGATGCATTTATCTATATGCGTGATGCACAGAGGGATATTTGCACACTGGCATCTCGGATGAGTGCTATGTCCATTTCAGCCAGAAGAGCCTTATGGACACGACAGTGGACAGGCGATGCGGATTCAAAACGTCACATGGAGGTTTTGCCGTATAAAGGGGAGGAGTTATTTGGAGTTGGTCTATCAGACTTGGTGGCCACGGCTACTGCCGGGAAATCCACTTTTTTACCTCAAGTCACTCCCCAACAGAGAAAGGCACCGACCTTTCAACCGCAGCCTTTTCGCTCCTACAAAAATAAGAGAGCAAAGGGCTTGTCGTACCTGCCACGAGGCAGAGGAAGAGGGAAGAGACACCAACAGGCAGCTCCTTCCCAGGAACAGAAGCCCTCCCCGGCTCCTGCAAAAACCTCAGCATGACGCTGGGGCCTCTCAAGCGGACTCGGGGACAGTGGGGGGCCGTCTCAAAAATTACAGCGCGCAGTGGGCTCACTCGCAGGTAGACCCCTGGATCCTGCAGATAATATCTCAGGGGTACAGGTTGGAATTAGAGACGGATCCTCCTCATCGTTTCCTGAAGTCTGCCTTACCAACCGTCTCTTCCGAAAGGGAGAGGGTGTTGGAAGCCATTCACAAGCTGTACGCTCAGCAGGTGATAGTCAAAGTACCCCTATTACAACAAGGAAAGGGGTATTATTCCACTCTATTTGTGGTACCGAAGCCGGATGGCTCGGTAAGGCCTATTCTAAATCTGAAGTCCTTGAACCTCTACATAAAAAAGTTCAAGTTCAAGATGGAGTCACTCAGAGCAGTGATAGCGAACCTGGAAGAAGGGGACTTTATGGTATCCTTGGACATCAAGGATGCGTATCTACACGTTCCGATTTACCCCGCACACCAGGGGTACCTCAGGTTCATTGTTCAAAACTGTCACTATCAGTTTCAGACGCTGCCGTTCGGATTGTCCACGGCGCCTCGGGTCTTTACCAAGGTAATGGCCGAGATGATGATTCTTCTTCGAAGAAAAGGCGTATTAGTTATCCCATACTTGGACGATCTCCTAATAAGGGCAAGGTCCAGAGAACAGCTGGAGACAGCTTTAGCACTATCTCAAGAGGTGCTAAGACAACACGGGTGGATTCTGAATATTCCAAAATCCCATTTAATCCCGACAACTCGTCTGCTGTTCCTAGGAATGATTCTGGACACGGTTCAGAAAAAGGTTTTCCTTCCAGAGGAAAAAGCCAAGGAGTTATCCGATCTGGTCAGGAACCTCCTAAAACCAGGAAAAGTGTCAGTACATCAATGCACAAGAGTCCTGGGAAAAATGGTGGCTTCTTACGAAGCAATTCCATTCGGCAGATTCCATGCAAGAATATTCCAAAGGGATCTGTTGGACAAATGGTCAGGGTCGCATCTGCAGATGCACCTGCGAATAACCCTGTCACCAAAGACAAGGGTGTCACTTCTGTGGTGGTTGCAGAAGGCTCACCTATTAGAAGGCCGCAGATTCGGCATTCAGGATTGGATCCTGGTGACCACGGACGCCAGCCTGAGAGGCTGGGGAGCAGTCACACAAGGAAGAAACTTCCAGGGAGTATGGACGAGTCTGGAAAAGTCTCTTCACATAAACATTCTGGAACTAAGAGCAATCTACAATGCTCTAAGCCAGGCGGAACTTCTCCTGCAAGGAAAGCCGGTGTTGATTCAGTCGGACAACATCACGGCGGTCGCCCATGTAAACAGGCAGGGCGGCACAAGAAGCAGGAGTGCAATGGCAGAAGCTGCCAAGATTCTTCGCTGGGCGGAGAATCACGTGATAGCACTGTCAGCAGTGTTCATCCCGGGCGTGGACAACTGGGAAGCAGACTTCCTCAGCAGACACGATCTTCATCCGGGAGAGTGGGGTCTACATCCAGAAGTCTTCAACATGTTAATAGACCGTTGGGAAAGACCAATTGTAGACATGATGGCGTCTCGCCTCAACAAGAAACTGGACAAATATTGCGCCAGGTCAAGAGATCCACAGGCAATAGCTGTGGACGCACTGGTAACTCCTTGGGTGTACCAGTCAGTGTATGTGTTTCCTCCTCTGCCGCTCATACCAAAGGTATTGAAGATCATACGGCAAAGAAGAGTAAGAACAATACTAGTGGTTCCGGATTGGCCGAGAAGGACTTGGTATCCGGAACTTCAAGAGATGCTCACGGACGAACCGTGGCCTCTACCTCTGAGAAGGGACCTGCTACAGCAGGGTCCCTGTCTTTTTCAAGACTTACCGCGGCTGCGTTTGACGGCATGGCGGTTGAACGCCAGATCCTAAAAGGGAAAGGCATTCCAGAAGAAGTCATTCCTACCTTGATTAAGGCACGGAAGGAAGTCACCGTGAAACATTATCACCGCATTTGGCGAAAATATGTAGCGTGGTGCGAGGATCGGAGGGTTCCGACGGAGGAATTCCAACTGGGTCGTTTCCTACATTTCCTGCAATCAGGATTATCTATGGGTCTCAAATTGGGATCCATTAAGGTTCAAATTTCGGCCCTGTCAATATTCTTCCAAAAAGAATTGGCCTCTGTCCCTGAGGTCCAGACTTTTGTCAAGGGAGTACTGCATATACAGCCTCCTGTGGTGCCTCCGGTGGCACCGTGGGATCTAAATGTAGTTTTAGATTTCCTCAAATCCCATTGGTTTGAACCATTGAAAAAGGTGGATTTGAAATATCTCACATTGAAAGTGACTATGTTACTAGCCCTGGCCTCTGCCAGGAGAGTATCTGAATTGGCGGCTTTATCTTATAAAAGTCCTTATCTAATCTTCCATTCGGATAGGGCAGAACTGCGGACTCGTCCGCATTTTCTCCCTAAAGTGGTATCAGCATTTCATCTGAACCAACCTATTGTGGTGCCTGCGGCCACTAGCGACTTGGAGGACTCCAAGTTGTTGGACGTTGTCAGAGCCTTAAAAAATATACATTGCAAGGACGGCTGGAGTCAGAAAATCTGACTCGCTGTTTATATTGTATGCACCCAACAAGTTGGGCGCACCTGCTTCTAAGCAGTCGATTGCTCGTTGGATTTGTAACACAATTCAACTTGCACATTCTGTGGCAGGCCTGCCACAGCCTAAAACTGTAAAAGCCCACTCCACAAGGAAGGTGGGCTCATCTTGGGCGGCTGCCCGAGGGGTCTCGGCATTACAACTCTGCCGAGCAGCTACGTGGTCGGGGGAGAACACGTTTGTAAAATTTTACAAATTCGATACCCTGGCAAAGGAGGACCTGGAGTTCTCTCATTCGGTGCTGCAGAGTCATCCGCACTCTCCCGCCCGTTTGGGAGCTTTGGTATAATCCCCATGGTCCTTTCAGGAACCCCAGCATCCACTTAGGACGATAGAGAAAATAAGAATTTACTTACCGATAATTCTATTTCTCGGAGTCCGTAGTGGATGCTGGGCGCCCATCCCAAGTGCGGATTATCTGCAATACTTGTACATAGTTATTGTTAACTAATTCGGGTTATTGTTAAGGAGCCATCTTTAAGAGGCCCTTTCTGTTGTCATACTGTTAACTGGGTTTAGATCACAAGTTGTACGGTGTGATTGGTGTGGCTGGTATGAGTCTTACCCGGGATTCAAAATGCCTCCCTTATTGTGTATGCTCGTCCGGGCACAGTACCTAACTGGAGTCTGGAGGAGGGTCATAGGGGGAGGAGCCAGTGCACACCACCTGACCTAGTAAAGCTTTACTTTTTTGTGCCCTGTCTCCTGCGGAGCCGCTATTCCCCATGGTCCTTTCAGGAACCCCAGCATCCACTACGGACTCCGAGAAATAGAATTATCGGTAAGTAAATTCTTATTTTAACATCATAGTAATTATTGTCAGCGCCCAGATATTTGTTGTACTATATACCAATATCTATTTACACAAATATGTGTGTTTTCATCAAATAGAATATATATGTAAAAATGCATTATTCTCTTCTGTTGTCATGTTCTTATGCTTTAACACTCAAGTGGTTTATGCATAATATTTTCAGTACATTTTTAAAACCACTGCCAGTGGGCAGGCTAGTGTAAGAATTTTTAATAATCTTGATCATATTCAGAAGTCTGGGTGGGCTTTTGACTCAGTAAAAGATGTAGATTTACTGTTCAGGGATGACCTATAATATATATTCAACAATAGGTATAGTAGATGTCCTCATGAGCATACATATTATTTCTTTATCATCCACTAGGGGTCACTGGAGTACTCTTGGGATATGGACGGGCTTCCGTAGGAACAGCACTGAATATTTAAATTTAGAACACTCCACCCCTCCATATCCCCGAGTACCTCAGTGTTTTTTCTGTGCTCGATAGCAACAGTTCGTTTGTGGCTGGGCCACAATTACTTTTAATTTTTATATTTTTATTTTTATATTTTTCTATTTTAGACACATCCCTTTCCCCCTTCCAAAAGGCAGGGTCAGGGATAGTGCAGCTGCTGATAGCAGCAGGGGCGTGTCGGGCCTCTCTGAAAGAGCTCCCTCACAGCCACACACAGATCCTCCTGCTCAGGCTGGCCGGCGCTTGTACAGAAGCCCCGTCGGAGCCTCCTCACAAGCTGCAGGAGTGAAGGTATGTGAACGGGGCGGTCAGCTCCCGCTGCCGCCCCGAGGTGTGGGGACATTGTTACTGGGGACTCTGCAGACTGCCTCCGGCCGCCGCCGCACACGGCTCCGGCCGCCGCTGCTCTCCCCACTCACACGGCTCCGGCCGCCGCTGCTCTCCCGCTCACACGGCTCCGGCCGCCGCTGCTCTCCCCACTCACACGGCTCCGGCCGCCGCTGCTCTCCCGCTCACTGCGCCGGCCGTCGCTGCTGCTCTGGCTGCTCGCACTGCTCCGGGTCCCACCGCTGTTTTACCCGCTGTTCACCCGGCTCCCGCGGCTCACAGCACAGCGATCCGCTCGGCGATACCCGCTGGCGGCCCCACACGCTGCGCTGCCCGCTGCTCTGCATCTCAAAGAGCATGCAGACATTACCTCACGGAGGGGGCAATAAATAAGGGGGCAATGCAGCGGCATAAGAAAATACTGCAGCAACAGCAGATGCTAGGCTGCAGGGGTATTTGCAGGGTTATAATCAGTTGTAAGTTTGTAACCAGCACTATGATTATATGTGTAAGCATAGCATGGGGGCCATTTTAACATGCTTCCTGTGTCTTCCTACTGTGATTCCAGAACGTTCCAGTACTACATCTCTACTCCACCGGAGGCGCAGGGGTGTTAGTGGGAATTTGGGATCACATTTCATAGTACTGGCCACGTGTACTGCACTCGGCCAGATATATATACAGAGACACCTTACTACTATTTTACTGAGTCGTGCAAGTGTCTGTTTTTTGTGTATTGTATTGTCTGTCGCCATAATGAGTAAGGCACCAGCAAAAACTAAAAAGCATAATTGCAAAGTCTGTAGCAGTGTGTTACCGGATGGATCTACCACATGTACAGTATGTTTTGTGGATTCGGTTCAGAATACCATTTCTGCTCCAGTTTTACAACCAATGTCCTCACCGGACCCTCCGTAGGGTATGTTAGTAAATGTACTGGATAGGTTACAATCAGAATTGACCGCCGCTCGTCAGGAGCGGGAAACGGCAAGATCTGAGTCTAGGGTGAGACCGCCAGAACTACCGGAGGCGGCTCAGCCTTGCGTAAGGTCCAAATCCATTTTGGGTAAACGGGATAAATTTCATATGTCTTATGATTTACCTGTTTCGGCTATGTTGCATTCTGACGACTTCCATGCCAGACCTCACAGAACAAGATGAGGGTGAGGAGGGCGAAGTGGAGTCAGATGGCGAGGATTTTAACAGTTCCGGCATTGATGATCTCATCAGAGCGGTACGTCAGTCTCTGAAGTTTACTGAAACTGAGGAGCCTCTCACAAATGATCAGGTCGTATTTACTAAACGACAAAAAACTCCAATAAGTTTTCCTGTGTCGGAATCTCTTAATCAGATGTTAGTAGAAACACGACAGAATCCAGATAAACGGTTTTCTATACCTCGCAGATTTAAGTCTAGTTACCCGTTTCCAGACTCGGTAACGTGTACATGGGAGAATCCACCAATAGTTGATTCTTCAGTGTCGAAGCTTACCAAGAAATTAACCATACCAGTGCCAGCAGCTACTACGCTTAAAGATCCTTCAGATCGCAAGATAGAAACTATGCTAAAATCCATGTATGTAGCAGCAGGTGTGATGCTGAGACATGGATTGGTTGGCATTTGGGTCACTAAGGCGCTCATAATATGGCTTACAGAACTCAAATCTGCTTTACATGACGAAAACCTGATACTTCTTGTAAATCAAATGAGTGAGGCTGTAGAGTATCTCTGTACAGCGTCGACTGACGTCTGTCAGCTCACTTCTCGTATTTCATCGTCGCTAGTTACGGCACGAAGAGCACTCTGGCTGCGTGCTTATCATGCGGAGGCAGAGGTCAAACGAGGTATAGAGGCGTTGCCTTACGATGGCAAGAAGCTGTTTGGTCCTGAATTGGACGCATGGATTGCTGAGGCTACGGGAGGTAAGTCTGTTTTCTTACCATTGCCTCCACCGGTATCAAGAAGGAGGTACGCTGGACCTTCGTTCAAATCCTTTAGACCTCAGTCCTTTCGAGGACGTGGCAGAGGAACAGCCACGCCTGCTAGACGTGGTCGCGGACGTGGTTTCCAACAAACCAACACAACTCGCCAGGACGCTAAGGTTACCGACAAGCCAGTGGCATGACGGACTACCAGCCCATCTCGGTTCTCCGATTGTGGGAGCACGCCTTCAGACGTTCCATTTGGCGTGGTTCCACACATCCGCAGATGGGTGGATCCGCAATTTAGTGTTAAAAGGTTACAAAATAGAGTTCGACTGTCTTCCGCCTCTGCGGTTTTTCAAGACAGGATTGCCTCTGTCGGACGACAAGAGGACGGTTCTGCAAATTGCCATTCAGTCCCTACTGGATTCGGCAGTTTTGATTCCGGTCCCTGTACACCAACAGGGTCAGGGTTATTATTCAAGTCTGTTTGTGGTACCGAAGCCGGATGGCTCAGTCAGACCAATATTGAACTTAAAGGGTCTCAATCAGTACGTAACTTACTACAGATTCAAAATGGAGTCTCTGCGTTCGGTGATTGCGGGTTTAGAGCCAAAGGAATTTATGATTGCGCTAGATCTCAAGGATGCATACTTACACATTCCAATTTGGCAGCCTCATCAGAAATTCTTACGGTTTGCAATACGCCAGAACCATTACCAGTTTCAGGCTCTACCGTTTGGCCTGTCATCAGCGCCTCGGGTATTCACCAAAGTGATGTCTGTGATGATAGCTCATCTCAGATCCCTGGGAGTGACAATAGTTCCGTATTTAGACGATCTGCTCATCAAAGCTCCGTCTCAACAGATACTTCTCCAACATGCGCTGCTAACATACGATGTACTGGTTCACCACGGTTGGATTGTCAACTTCAAGAAATCACATCTAATTCCGTCTCAACGCCTTCAATTCCTAGGTATGATTCTCGATACGGTCAATCAAAGAATTTACCTACCACAGCAGAAAGTACAAATTCTACGCCATCTAGTACAATTAGTGCTCAAGCCACGCACAGTGTCTGTACACTTAGGCACAATGGTGGCAGCTTTCGAAGCGCTTCAGTTCGGAAGATTTCACTCGCGTCCATTTCAACTGAATGTGCTCGCCCAGTGGTCGGGCTCATCTGCAGATTCACCACAGGGTGAGGTTGTCGCCAAGGGCAAGAGTATCTCTGCTCTGGTGGCTCAAGGAACACAATTTAACCGCAGGAAGACGGTTCGGAGGCTGGAATTGGATAATTCTAACTACGGACGCCAGTCTCAGAGGTTGGGGAGCGGTAATTCAAAATTGTCAGCTCCAGGGTCTCTGGGCGGATCACGAAAAATTGCTGTCTATAAATGTCCTGGAACTCCGCGCAATTTACAATGCGCTACGACAAGCAGTGCACATGCTTCGCTCTCAGCCTGTCCAAGTGCAGTCAGACAATGCGACGGCGGTCGCATACATCAACAAACAAGGAGGAACGAGAAGCCGCATGGCAATGCGGGAAGTAGCTCGAATCCTCAATTGGGCGGAATGCCACCAGGTGATGTTGTCGGCCGTGTTCATTCCGGGAGTGGACAACTGGGAAGCGGATTATCTCAGTCGCCGGGATTTTCATCCAGGCGAATGGGCATTAAATCCAGAAGTGTTTCACATGTTGGTTCAGAGATGGGGTTATCCTCAGGTGGACCTGATGGCGTCTCAACACAATCACCAAACGTTCCAGTATGTGTCCAGAACAAGAGATCCAAAGGCAGTGGCGGTGGATGCTCTCACTGTCGCGTGGCCGTACAGTCTTGTGTATCTGTTTCCACCGTTTCCGTTGCTCCCTCTGGTGCTAAAACGGATCAAAAGAGAGTCTGTCACAGTCATACTAGTGGCGCCTCATTGGCCTCGGAGAGCTTGGTTCACGGATCTCCGAGGACTACTCGCAGACGATCCTTGGCCGCTCCCACTACGTCCAGACCTGTTACAACAGGGTCCGTTCCTTTACCCCGATTTAGCGCGGCAGCGTTTGACGGGGTGGCTGTTGAGACCGCCCTCTTAAGAAGAGAGGGCATTCCAGAATCGGTTATACCAACCATGTTACGAGCTAGGAAGCCGGTTACGGCAGCTCATTATTACAGAATATGGCGTGCCTATATAGGTTGGTGTGAAGCTCGGAAGTTTCCGACATCTTTCAAGTTATCCCGCCTTTTGTTGTTTCTACAAACAGGGTTAGATGGAGGACTGCGTTTATCTACACTAAAGGTGCAGGTATCTGCTTTGTCAATTTACTTTCAAAGACGATTGGCTCTATTGCCGTCTATACGCACTTTTCTCCAAGGTGTCCTCAGAGTACAGCCTCCATTCATTCCACCTACAGCGCCATGGGACTTGAATCTGGTTTTAGAGTTCTTACAGTCTTCATATTTTGAACCCTTACAGCAAGTGGATATAAAGTTTCTCACTTGGAAAACAATTTTTCTTCTAGCCTTAGCTTCGGCAAGGCGTGTTTCGGATTTGGGTGCCTTGTCATGCAAGTCACCGTATTTGGTGTTTCATGATGACAGAGCGGAACTTCGGACGAATCCCGCTTTCTTACCAAAGGTAGTGTCATCTTTTCACATCAATCAACCAATAGTAGTTCCTGTGTTGACAGCACGCGCATTACGCGTTTATGTATCCCGAACGTCTTCAGTTCGTAAGACGGATACGTTGTTTGTTCTCTATGATGCTGCCAAGATGGGTTGGCCAGTGTCTAAACAAACCTTATCCAGATGGATAAAACTAACCATACGTCAGGCTTACCTTCATGCTAGGTTACAACCACCTACATCAGTAACCGCTCATTCCACACGTTCTGTGGGAACTTCATGGGCAGCTGGTCGAGGAGCTTCTACGACGCAGCTTTGCCGTGCGGCTACATGGTCTTCAGTGCACACGTTTGTGCGCTTTTACAAGTTTGATACGTTTGCGGCATCAGCATCTAGCTTTGGCCGCCTAGTGTTCCCCCACGGGGGAAGCTTTGGTACGTCCCAAGAGTACTCCAGTGACCCCTAGTGGATGATAAAGAAAATAGGATTTTGGTACTTACCAGGTAAATCCTTTTCTTTGAATCCATAGGGGGCACTGGACGCCCACCCAGAGCAGTTTTACCTAGTTGTGGTGAGTTCTGAGGATCTTATGGTAACACACTCTCACCGACTGGTTCAAATTATCAAGTGCTGGTTAGGGTGTCAACTGTTTAGTTGTCAGTAACGTTATGTGTCAACTTCGTTATTGTCCGTTATGTTATATGTAATACTCCATTGTCAACCTCTCTATAGTTCCTGTTCGGCTCAGTAAAAAACACTGAGGTACTCGGGGATATGGAGGGGTGGAGTGTTCTAAATTTAAATATTCAGTGCTGTTCCTACGGAAGCCCGTCCATATCCCAAGAGTACTCCAGTGCCCCCTATGGATTCAAAGAAAAGGATTTACCTGGTAAGTACCAAAATCCTATTTTTAAAACCAGGCCCCTATATTATACCCCATCTGTTCAAGAGAAGCCAGTGTCCATCATCCTCCCATCTATGGGCCTAATTCAGATCTGATCGTAGATGTGCTAAATTTAGTTTCTCTTACGTCCTAGAGGATGCTCGGGCCCACATTAGTACCATGGGGTATAGACGGGTCCACTAGGAGCCACTGGCACTTTAAGAGTTTGAGAGTGTGGACTGGCTCCTCCCTCTATGCCCCTCCTACCAGACTCAGTTTAGAAAATGTGCCTGGAGGAGCCGGTCACAGCTAGGGGATCTCCTAGAGCTTCTTTAGTTTTATTATTTTTGTAAGAGTTAAGTTAGGCACAGGGAGGCTGCAGGCAACAGCCTCCCTACTTCGTTTGTGGCTGGGTCACAATTACTTTTAATTTTTATATTTTTATTTTTATATTTTTCTATTTTAGACACATCCCTTTCCCCCTTCCAAAAGGCAGGGTCAGGGATAGTGCAGCTGCTGATAGCAGCAGGGGCGTGTCGGGCCTCTCTGAAAGAGCTCCCTCACAGCCACACACAGATCCTCCTGCTCAGGCTGGCCGGCGCTTGTACAGAAGCCCCGTCGGAGCCTCCTCACAAGCTGCAGGAGTGAAGGTATGTGAACGGGGCGGTCAGCTCCCGCTGCCGCCCCGAGGTGTGGGGACATTGTTACTGGGGACTCTGCAGACTGCCTCCGGCCGCCGCCGCACACGGCTCCGGCCGCCGCTGCTCTCCCCACTCACACGGCTCCGGCCGCCGCTGCTCTCCCGCTCACACGGCTCCGGCCGCCGCTGCTCTCCCCACTCACACGGCTCCGGCCGCCGCTGCTCTCCCGCTCACTGCGCCGGCCGTCGCTGCTGCTCTGGCTGCTCGCACTGCTCCGGGTCCCACCGCTGTTTTACCCGCTGTTCACCCGGTTCCCGCGGCTCACAGCACAGCGATCCGCTCGGCGATACCCGCTGGCGGCCCCACACGCTGCGCTGCCCGCTGCTCTGCATCTCAAAGAGCATGCAGACATTACCTCACGGAGGGGGCAATAAATAAGGGGGCAATGCAGCGGCATAAGAAAATACTGCAGCAACAGCAGATGCTAGGCTGCAGGGGTATTTGCAGGGTTATAATCAGTTGTAAGTTTGTAACCAGCACTATGATTATATGTGTAAGCATAGCATGGGGGCCATTTTAACATGCTTCCTGTGTCTTCCTACTGTGATTCCAGAACGTTCCAGTACTACATCTCTACTCCACCGGAGGCGCAGGGGTGTTAGTGGGAATTTGGGATCACATTTCATAGTACTGGCCACGTGTACTGCACTCGGCCAGATATATATACAGAGACACCTTACTACTATTTTACTGAGTCGTGCAAGTGTCTGTTTTTTGTGTATTGTATTGTCTGTCGCCATAATGAGTAAGGCACCAGCAAAAACTAAAAAGCATAATTGCAAAGTCTGTAGCAGTGTGTTACCGGATGGATCTACCACATGTACAGTATGTTTTGTGGATTCGGTTCAGAATACCATTTCTGCTCCAGTTTTACAACCAATGTCCTCACCGGACCCTCCGTAGGGTATGTTAGTAAATGTACTGGATAGGTTACAATCAGAATTGACCGCCGCTCGTCAGGAGCGGGAAACGGCAAGATCTGAGTCTAGGGTGAGACCGCCAGAACTACCGGAGGCGGCTCAGCCTTGCGTAAGGTCCAAATCCATTTTGGGTAAACGGGATAAATTTCATATGTCTTATGATTTACCTGTTTCGGCTATGTTGCATTCTGACGACTTCCATGCCAGACCTCACAGAACAAGATGAGGGTGAGGAGGGCGAAGTGGAGTCAGATGGCGAGGATTTTAACAGTTCCGGCATTGATGATCTCATCAGAGCGGTACGTCAGTCTCTGAAGTTTACTGAAACTGAGGAGCCTCTCACAAATGATCAGGTCGTATTTACTAAACGACAAAAAACTCCAATAAGTTTTCCTGTGTCGGAATCTCTTAATCAGATGTTAGTAGAAACACGACAGAATCCAGATAAACGGTTTTCTATACCTCGCAGATTTAAGTCTAGTTACCCGTTTCCAGACTCGGTAACGTGTACATGGGAGAATCCACCAATAGTTGATTCTTCAGTGTCGAAGCTTACCAAGAAATTAACCATACCAGTGCCAGCAGCTACTACGCTTAAAGATCCTTCAGATCGCAAGATAGAAACTATGCTAAAATCCATGTATGTAGCAGCAGGTGTGATGCTGAGACATGGATTGGTTGGCATTTGGGTCACTAAGGCGCTCATAATATGGCTTACAGAACTCAAATCTGCTTTACATGACGAAAACCTGATACTTCTTGTAAATCAAATGAGTGAGGCTGTAGAGTATCTCTGTACAGCGTCGACTGACGTCTGTCAGCTCACTTCTCGTATTTCATCGTCGCTAGTTACGGCACGAAGAGCACTCTGGCTGCGTGCTTATCATGCGGAGGCAGAGGTCAAACGAGGTATAGAGGCGTTGCCTTACGATGGCAAGAAGCTGTTTGGTCCTGAATTGGACGCATGGATTGCTGAGGCTACGGGAGGTAAGTCTGTTTTCTTACCATTGCCTCCACCGGTATCAAGAAGGAGGTACGCTGGACCTTCGTTCAAATCCTTTAGACCTCAGTCCTTTCGAGGACGTGGCAGAGGAACAGCCACGCCTGCTAGACGTGGTCGCGGACGTGGTTTCCAACAAACCAACACAACTCGCCAGGACGCTAAGGTTACCGACAAGCCAGTGGCATGACGGACTACCAGCCCATCTCGGTTCTCCGATTGTGGGAGCACGCCTTCAGACGTTCCATTTGGCGTGGTTCCACACATCCGCGGATGGGTGGATCCGCAATTTAGTGTTAAAAGGTTACAAAATAGAGTTCGACTGTCTTCCGCCTCTGCGGTTTTTCAAGACAGGATTGCCTCTGTCGGACGACAAGAGGACGGTTCTGCAAATTGCCATTCAGTCCCTACTGGATTCGGCAGTTTTGATTCCGGTCCCTGTACACCAACAGGGTCAGGGTTATTATTCAAGTCTGTTTGTGGTACCGAAGCCGGATGGCTCAGTCAGACCAATATTGAACTTAAAGGGTCTCAATCAGTACGTAACTTACTACAGATTCAAAATGGAGTCTCTGCGTTCGGTGATTGCGGGTTTAGAGCCAAAGGAATTTATGATTGCGCTAGATCTCAAGGATGCATACTTACACATTCCAATTTGGCAGCCTCATCAGAAATTCTTACGGTTTGCAATACGCCAGAACCATTACCAGTTTCAGGCTCTACCGCAGGCTTTTTCAACCAGTGTGCCGTGGCACACTAGTGTGCCGCGACCAGTTACAAGGTGTGCCGCGGAGCCAGAGCAGTTTCCTGCACCTTCAGAGTGAACTGTTGGCCCGGGCTCTTAGAGGATCAGTCGTGCTTCAGCCGTGACGTATGCCTTGAAGATGCGGCGGTGTGATATCATAGGTCACGGCTGCCGCGTCTCACCATCCAGCCAGCCCACCCGCCTGTATACACATCTTCCAGTTTCTGCCTGCATCCACAGCTTTCCTTGCCCACCCACTTCCACATATGCCCAACCGCCCACTGCTCAGTATTCGCAGCACTCCACTATAAACAACCCCCGCCACTGAGGGACAGGGAGGAGGACAGCTGACAGGAAGGTGCTAATATTTGTGTTTTTTCTTCTCCTGTGGGGAACAATAGGATTTCTGTTGGGAGAATAGGGATTTATGGGGGGAACAATGTGATTGTTTTTTCTGTGTAGGCCAATGTATGTGTGGATTTTTTTTACTATGAGGGCCAATGTGTGTTTTTGGGGGTTTTTTCTGTGGGGAACTGATGGTGTGCCTTGGCAATTTAAAAATATTGTTCGGTGTGCCGCGAGTGAGAAAAGGTTGAAAATCACTGCTCTACCGTTTGGCCTGTCATCAGCGCCTCGGGTATTCACCAAAGTGATGTCTGTGATGATAGCTCATCTCAGATCCCTGGGAGTGACAATAGTTCCGTATTTAGACGATCTGCTCATCAAAGCTCCGTCTCAACAGATACTTCTCCAACATGCGCTGCTAACATACGATGTACTGGTTCACCACGGTTGGATTGTCAACTTCAAGAAATCACATCTAATTCCGTCTCAACGCCTTCAATTCCTAGGTATGATTCTCGATACGGTCAATCAAAGAATTTACCTACCACAGCAGAAAGTACAAATTCTACGCCATCTAGTACAATTAGTGCTCAAGCCACGCACAGTGTCTGTACACTTAGGCACAATGGTGGCAGCTTTCGAAGCGCTTCAGTTCGGAAGATTTCACTCGCGTCCATTTCAACTGAATGTGCTCGCCCAGTGGTCGGGCTCGCATCTGCAGATTCACCACAGGGTGAGGTTGTCGCCAAGGGCAAGAGTATCTCTGCTCTGGTGGCTCAAGGAACACAATTTAACCGCAGGAAGACGGTTCGGAGGCTGGAATTGGATAATTCTAACTACGGACGCCAGTCTCAGAGGTTGGGGAGCGGTAATTCAAAATTGTCAGCTCCAGGGTCTCTGGGCGGATCACGAAAAATTGCTGTCTATAAATGTCCTGGAACTCCGCGCAATTTACAATGCGCTACGACAAGCAGTGCACATGCTTCGCTCTCAGCCTGTCCAAGTGCAGTCAGACAATGCGACGGCGGTCGCATACATCAACAAACAAGGAGGAACGAGAAGCCGCATGGCAATGCGGGAAGTAGCTCGAATCCTCAATTGGGCGGAATGCCACCAGGTGATGTTGTCGGCCGTGTTCATTCCGGGAGTGGACAACTGGGAAGCGGATTATCTCAGTCGCCGGGATTTTCATCCAGGCGAATGGGCATTAAATCCAGAAGTGTTTCACATGTTGGTTCAGAGATGGGGTTATCCTCAGGTGGACCTGATGGCGTCTCAACACAATCACCAAACGTTCCAGTATGTGTCCAGAACAAGAGATCCAAAGGCAGTGGCGGTGGATGCTCTCACTGTCGCGTGGCCGTACAGTCTTGTGTATCTGTTTCCACCGTTTCCGTTGCTCCCTCTGGTGCTAAAACGGATCAAAAGAGAGTCTGTCACAGTCATACTAGTGGCGCCTCATTGGCCTCGGAGAGCTTGGTTCACGGATCTCCGAGGACTACTCGCAGACGATCCTTGGCCGCTCCCACTACGTCCAGACCTGTTACAACAGGGTCCGTTCCTTTACCCCGATTTAGCGCGGCAGCGTTTGACGGGGTGGCTGTTGAGACCGCCCTCTTAAGAAGAGAGGGCATTCCAGAATCGGTTATACCAACCATGTTACGAGCTAGGAAGCCGGTTACGGCAGCTCATTATTACAGAATATGGCGTGCCTATATAGGTTGGTGTGAAGCTCGGAAGTTTCCGACATCTTTCAAGTTATCCCGCCTTTTGTTGTTTCTACAAACAGGGTTAGATGGAGGACTGCGTTTATCTACACTAAAGGTGCAGGTATCTGCTTTGTCAATTTACTTTCAAAGACGATTGGCTCTATTGCCGTCTATACGCACTTTTCTCCAAGGTGTCCTCAGAGTACAGCCTCCATTCATTCCACCTACAGCGCCATGGGACTTGAATCTGGTTTTAGAGTTCTTACAGTCTTCATATTTTGAACCCTTACAGCAAGTGGATATAAAGTTTCTCACTTGGAAAACAATTTTTCTTCTAGCCTTAGCTTCGGCAAGGCGTGTTTCGGATTTGGGTGCCTTGTCATGCAAGTCACCGTATTTGGTGTTTCATGATGACAGAGCGGAACTTCGGACGAATCCCGCTTTCTTACCAAAGGTAGTGTCATCTTTTCACATCAATCAACCAATAGTAGTTCCTGTGTTGACAGCACGCGCATTACGCGTTTATGTATCCCGAACGTCTTCAGTTCGTAAGACGGATACGTTGTTTGTTCTCTATGATGCTGCCAAGATGGGTTGGCCAGTGTCTAAACAAACCTTATCCAGATGGATAAAACTAACCATACGTCAGGCTTACCTTCATGCTAGGTTACAACCACCTACATCAGTAACCGCTCATTCCACACGTTCTGTGGGAACTTCATGGGCAGCTGGTCGAGGAGCTTCTACGACGCAGCTTTGCCGTGCGGCTACATGGTCTTCAGTGCACACGTTTGTGCGCTTTTACAAGTTTGATACGTTTGCGGCATCAGCATCTAGCTTTGGCCGCCTAGTGTTCCCCCACGGGGGAAGCTTTGGTACGTCCCAAGAGTACTCCAGTGACCCCTAGTGGATGATAAAGAAAATAGGATTTTGGTACTTACCAGGTAAATCCTTTTCTTTGAATCCATAGGGGGCACTGGACGCCCACCCAGAGCAGTTTTACCTAGTTGTGGTGAGTTCTGAGGATCTTATGGTAACACACTCTCACCGACTGGTTCAAATTATCAAGTGCTGGTTAGGGTGTCAACTGTTTAGTTGTCAGTAACGTTATGTGTCAACTTCGTTATTGTCCGTTATGTTATATGTAATACTCCATTGTCAACCTCTCTATAGTTCCTGTTCGGCTCAGTAAAAAACACTGAGGTACTCGGGGATATGGAGGGGTGGAGTGTTCTAAATTTAAATATTCAGTGCTGTTCCTACGGAAGCCCGTCCATATCCCAAGAGTACTCCAGTGCCCCCTATGGATTCAAAGAAAAGGATTTACCTGGTAAGTACCAAAATCCTATTTTTAAAACCAGGCCCCTATATTATACCCCATCTGTTCAAGAGAAGCCAGTGTCCATCATCCTCCCATCTATGGGCCTAATTCAGATCTGATCGTAGATGTGCTAAATTTAGTTTCTCTTACGTCCTAGAGGATGCTCGGGTCCACATTAGTACCATGGGGTATAGACGGGTCCACTAGGAGCCACTGGCACTTTAAGAGTTTGAGAGTGTGGACTGGCTCCTCCCTCTATGCCCCTCCTACCAGACTCAGTTTAGAAAATGTGCCTGGAGGAGCCGGTCACAGCTAGGGGATCTCCTAGAGCTTCTTTAGTTTTATTATTTTTGTAAGAGTTAAGTTAGGCACAGGGAGGCTGCAGGCAACAGCCTCCCTACTTCGTGGGACTTAGTGGGGGGGGGGGAGTAGTGTCCGCCCTGAGGGGTTTTGAGCCACTGTCTCCGCTGACAGGACATTAGCCCCTGAGGGTGATGATCGATATCCGCCCCAGGCGACCGCTCACTCCCGCAGCATGCCGCCACCCCCTAACAGAACCAGAAGATTCCGGTGGCGAGTGAGTCACCAGCCCCCTAAGCAAGCGGGGAGCCGGTGTGAAGATGGCGGCAACTGGGTGGGAGCGCAGTATTAACTGCGCTCCGTAGGCTCAGCGGTACATAGTGCGGCCCTGTGAGGGGCGCCCTGAGCCAGCGCCTATACCCTACACTGGTCAGCAAGCCTGTCAGGGACCTCGGTTACACTGCCAGCAGAAATCTTCAGGCCAGTATAAAGTATTGAAGAGCGGGAAGCAGCGTCATGTTCAGGGGGCGGGGCTTCTCCTCAGAGCGGACCCAGCATCGTTCAGCGCCATTTTCCTGCCTGCAGATCCTATACAGAGACGCTGACAGGGAGAGCTGTCCCTCCAAGCAACTCCAGCTATCCTGTGCGGTACCAGGGGGTTGTAGAGTGGGGAGGCTGTGTAAATACTGTGTAGTCTATTAAGGTACACAGTAAGCGCTAGGTAGTTGTTTTATATCTACCTCAGAAAGCGTTGTGTGTGGTTTGGCTCCAATCTCTGTGTCTCTCTGTGGCATATTTGGGGGGAAACTGTGTCTGACATTTCCCTGTGTGTGTGTGGGACTCTCTGTCATATGCTGCAAGGATGTTTCCTCTCAGGAGGAATCCATTCCATGTACACAGGAATGTAATGTCTTGTCTCAGATCCCAATTAATGAGCCTGAGTGGTTGTCCTCTATTAAGGGGATGATCTCTCAGATCTCTACCAGGGTAGTTCATACTGAGACTGAAACTCAGGTGTTAAAGAACTCTATGGCAGGTTGGTCAGATTCTATTCCTATTCCTGCAAAATCCCCTAGCATGTTCCCACAGAAACGTGTACTTGCTCAGATTATGCAAGATGACACAGATACCAACTCTGATACAGCAGACGGTGATGGGGACGTGCTGAGGGGGGCGGCATCCCTTGCAAAGGGGGTGCAGCTCATGATTGAGGCCATTAGAGATGTGTTAAACATTAATGACACGCCACCTGAGCAGGTTGAGGAGGCTTACTTCACTGACAATAAGAAAGCCTCGCTGACCTTCCCTGCGTCAAAAGAATTAAACGCTAGATTTGAAAAATCCTTGGAAAATCTGGAGAAAAAATTCCAGATCCCAAAAAGGGTTCCGGTTGCTTTTCCCTTCCCTGAGGAGGATAGGAAAAAAATGGGAAAACCCACCCATAGTTGGCGCATCTGTCTCCAGACTATCTAAAAAGGTGGTTTTACCTGTCTCTGGATCTACCGCGTTAAAAGAACCGGCTGATCGTAAGATTGACACTACGCTCAAATCCATATACACTGCTTCAAGAGTGGCGTTAATGCACACTATTGCCTGTGCATGGATTTCTAAAGCCAAAGTAAAGTGGTCAAGCACATTACTAGAGGATTTGGATACAATGGCTAGAAGTGACATTGAATTGTTTCTACTTAACATACAGGATTCTGCGGGGTTCATGGTGGAATCCATGAAGGACCTGGGTCCGCTGACTGCACGGATATCTTCCATGTCGGTCTCAGGTCGCCAATGGTCTGCAGATGCAGAGAACCGTGTGGAGAAGTGTGGAGAACCAACCCTACACAGGTCAGGCTCTTTTTGGGGAAGCGTTGGATGCGTGGATTTCCACGGCAACCACGGGTAAGTCACCTTTCCTTCCCTCTGCTACACCTTCTACGAAGAAACTATTTTCTTCAGCTGTGTCACAGTCCTTTCGGACCACTAAGGCAAAAAAGTCCAAGCCTCCTACCACTTTCTTTAGAGGTGGTCATGCAAAATCCAAAAAGCCTGCACCCGCAGGCTCCCAGGACCAGAAACCTGCTTCTGGATCCTCAAAATCCTCAGCATGACGGTGGACCGCACAGCCTGGAGGACGGGCTGGTGGGTGCGAGACTCAGACATTTCAGACATGTCTGGGTGTTGTCCGGCCTGGATCCCTGGGCACAGGATATTGTGTCCCAGGGGTACAGACTGGAGTTTCAAAAACTCACCGATTCTTCAAATCAGGCTTGCCAGCTTTGCAGACAGACAGGGCTATCCTATGGGAAGCCATCCTAAAATTGAAAAAGTCACAGGTCATTGTCCCAGTTCCACCTCATATGCAAAACAAGGGTTATTATTCAAACCTTTTCGTGGTTCCGAAACCGGATGGTTCGGTCAGACCAATTTTGAACTTGAAATCGTTGAACCCTTACCTGAGGGTGTTCAAATTCAAAATGGAGTCTCTCAGAGCAGTGATTTCAGGTCTAGAGGAGTGAGAGTTCCTGGTATCCCTGGATATCAAGGATGTGTACCTCCACATTCCGATTTGGCTGCCACACCAGGCTTAGCTCAGATTTGCACTGTTAGACAGTCACTATCAATTTCAGGCACTGCCATTCGGCCCCTCCACAGCACCGAGAGTGTTCACCAAGATGATGGCCGAGATGATGGTTCTCCTCCGCAGACAGGGGGTGAACATAATCCCATATCTGGACAATCTGCTGATAAAGGCATCGTCCCGGGAGACGATGTTGCAGTCCATTGTTCTCACGACTCATCTGCTCAGGGAACACGGTTGGATCCTGAACCTTCCGAAGTCACATTTGGAGCCGACAAGGAGATTGTCTTTTCTGGGAATGATCCTCGACACGGAGATGCAGAGGGTGTTTCTGCCGGAGGAGAAAGCGTTGGTGATTCAAACAATGGTCCGGAATGTCCTGAAGGCAACCCGGGTATCTGTTCATCAGTGCATTCGCCTTCTGGGAAAGATGGTTGCCTCCTATGAGGCTCTGCAGTACGGAAGATTTCATGCTCGGTCCTTCCAACTGTATCTCCTAGACAAATGGTCAGGTTCTCACCTACACATGCACCAGGGGATACGTCTGTCGCCGAAAGCCAGGATTTCACTCCTCTGGTGGCTGCAAATGCCTCGCCTTCTGGAGGGCCGCAGGTTCGGGATTCAGGACTGGGTCCTTCTTGCCACATATGCAAGTCTCCGGGGCTGGGGCGCAGTCACTCAGGGGGAAACCTTCCAAGGAAGGTGGTCAAGCCTGGAATCCAGTCTTCAAATAAACATTCTGGAACTAATAGCCGTCTACAACGGTCTTCTCCAAGCAGCTCATCTTCTGCAAGATCGAGCCATTCAAGTGCAATCGGACAATGTAACGACGGTAGCCTACATAAACCGACATGGCGGAACAAAGAGCAGTGCTGCAATGTAAGAGGTAACAAGAAAAGCATGCGGTGGCGCTATCAGCAATCTTCAATCCGGGAGTAGACAACTGGGAAGCGGACTTCCTCAGCATACTCGATCTCCATCCAGGAGAGTGGGGACTCCATCCGGAGGTGTTCACAGAGGTAATAGATCTTTGGGGTGTACCTCAAATAGACATGATGGCCTCCCGTCTCAACAGGAAGCTTCGGAGGTATTGTTCCAGGTCGAGGGACCCGCAAGCCGTGGCGGTGGACGCCCTAGTGACTCCGTGAGTGTTCCAGTCAGTGTACATGTTTCCTCCACTTCCACTCATTCCAAGAGTTCTAAAACTCATATTGAGAACAAGAGTTCAGGCAATCCTCATTGCTCCGGACTGGCCAAGAAGGGCTTGCTACGCGGATCTTCTTGGTCTTCTGCTGGAAGATCCGAGGCCTCTTCCTCTTCGGGAGGACCGACTGCAACAGGGGCCGTTCGCTTATCAAGACTTACCGTGGCTACGTTTGACGGCATGGAAGTTGAACGCCAGATATTAGCTTGGAAGGGCATTCCGAGCAAGGTTATTCCTACCATGATACAGGCTAGGAAAGGAGTAACGTCTAAACATTACCATCGCATTTGGAAAAAGTATGTCTCTTGGTGTGAATCCAAGAAGTTTCCTACGGGGGAGTTTCAACTGGGATGGTTTCTCCTCTTCCTGCAAGCAGGAGTGGATATGGGCCTGAGGTTGGGATCCGTGAAGGTCCAGATTTCTGCCTTATCCATTTTCTTCCAGAAACAACTGGCTTCCCTCCCTGAGGTTCAGACTTTCTTGAAAGGGGTTCTGCATATCCAGCCTCCCTTTGTGCCGCCTACTGCACCCTGGGATCTTAACTTGGTGTTACAGTTCCTCCAATTGGATTGATTCGAGCCTCTACAGGAGGTTGAGGTCAAGTTTCTCACGTGGAAGGCTGTCACTTTGTTGGTCTTCCATGAAGGTAGAGCTGAGCTCCAGACATGTCCACAGTTCCTTCCGAAGGTTGTGTCGGCATTTCATATCAACCAACTTATTGTGGTGCCAGTGGCTACTGACTCCTCAATTTCATCTAAGTCCTTGGATGTTGTAAGGGCTCAGAAAATCTATGTGAAGAGGATTGCTCATCACAGGAAATCGGACTCTCTGTTTATCCTGTATGATCCCAAGAAACTTGGTTGTCCTGCTTCTAAGTAGACTATATCTCGCTGGATCAGGTTCACTATCCAGCATGCGTATTCTATGGCAGGATTGCCGTGTCCTACGTCTGTTTAGTCCCACTCTACTAGTAAGGTGGGTTCTTCCCAGCCCACACTCTCAAACTCTTAAAGTGCCAGTGGCTCCTAGTGGACCCGTCTATACCCCATGGTACTATTGTTGACCCCAGCAACCTCTACGGACTACAAGAAAAGGATTTACAGGTAGGTAATTAAAATACTATTTTCTCTGACATGCGGGGGGACGCCCAGTACAGGGCTAGTCCGCCCCGCATGTCAGGCCCTCTCCCCCCCGCAAGGATGCAAAAGCATCTCACAGCGGCGATGCTTTTGCACCCACTCAGTAGCTCCCTGTCAACGCAGCTCCTGCCTGCCACGGCCCGGGTAACAGTGGCTGCATGTGATGTCACGCAGCTGCCGCGGTCCGCCCCCGCAATGGTCCGGTCACACCTGCGTGGTCCGATCCGTGCCCTGCCAATGGCGTTCTAACGCCATTGGCACGCCCCCTCCCGCCCCGGGACCGCCTCTGTCTGCTTTTAGCATCTCACTGGGCTCCCGGGGTGCACACTCCACAAAGGAATTCAGACTACGATCGCTGCCGCTGCAGTGATCCTGTCTGAATTACCCCCTATATTAGTTGTTTACTCTTGAGTAGTTTGGTTTTGCAGCTAAGATGAGGTGTTTGTATCTGGGGGGTCATTCCGAGTTGTTCGCTCGGTAAAAATCTTTGCATCGCAGCGATTTTCCGCTTAATGCGCATGCGCAATGTACGCACTGCGACTGCGCCAAGTAAATTTGCTATGCAGTTAGGATTTTTACTCACGGCTTTTTCTTCGTTCTGGCGATCGTAATGTGATTGACAGGAAATGGGTGTTACTGGGCGGAAACAGGCCGTTTTATGGGCGTGTGGGAAAAAACGCTACCGTTTCCGGAAAAAACGCAGGAGTGGCCGGAGAAACGGGGGAGTGTCTGGGCGAACGCTGGGTGTGTTTGTGACGTCAAACCAGGAACGACAAGCACTGAACTGATCGCAGATGCCGAGTAAGTGTGGAGCTACTCAGAAACTGCTACGAGGTGTGTAATCGCAATATTGCGAATACATCGTTCGCAATTTTAAGATGCTAAGATTCACTCCCAGTAGGCGGCGGCTTAGCATGAGCAAATCTGCTAAAATCCGCTTGCGAGCGAACAACTCGGAATGACCCCCCTGGTATGAATGGCCTTGAGGGCTTGTAAATGTTGCCCATTGTTTCCATGCCTGGCAATCGTGGTCAGTGTGTCCTTTTTTGCTGTGATCAGTGCAGAGTGATTTACCATTGCTTGTTGCTTGGGGGTGATAACATCTGAATACCCCCCTTATTTTATAATTGCCATCATCTGTGCTGAAACACCTTTCTTATCCATTAACCTGTTCAAAACAGGTGCCGGCAATCAAAATGAAGAGAAGTCCAGGAGCAGAGCATTTTGTCCCTCCTGTAGAGGGTCATGTTGGGAGGTATGCCATCGTAAATCTAGCCCACTCACATTGCGCGCATAGCTACAAACACAACATTTACTCATAATTACAAGACTATGCGCTGCTCTTATACATAGATGTCAACACAAAACTGGAATGGTTTCTTGTTCTATTGTGTCCGAATAATGTTAGACAGGCATTAAGGGTCATGGTATACCTCCCAACATTGGAGGTCATTCCGAGTTGTTCGCTCGCAAGGCGATTTTAGCAGATTTGCTCATGCTAAGCCGCCGCCTACTGGGAGTGAATCTTAGCATCTTAAAATTGCGAACGAAGTAATCGCAATATTGCGATTACACACCTCGTAGCAGTTTCTGAGTAGCTCCAGACTTACTCGGCAACTGCGATCATTTCACTGCTTGTCGTTCCTGGTTTGACGTCACAAACACACCCAGCGTTCGCCCAGACACTTCTCCATTTCTCCGGCCACTCCTGCGTTTTTTCCGGAAACGGTAGCGTTTTTTCCCACACGCCCATAAAACGGCCTGTTTCCGCCCAGTAACACCCATTTCCTGTCAATCACATTACGATCGCCAGAACGATGAAAAAGCCGTGAGTAAAATTCCTAACTGCATAGCAAATTTACTTGGCGCAGTCGCAGTGCGAACATTGCGCATGCGCATTAAGCGGAAAATCGCTGCGATGCGAAGATTTTTACAGAGCGAACAACTCGGAATGAGGGCCATTACTCTCTCCGGGAGGGACAAAATGCTCTGCTTCAAGACTTTTCTCTTAATTTATGATTGCCGGCACCTGTTTTGAACAGGTTAATTGATAAGAAAGGTGTTTCACCATAGGTGATGGCAATCATAAATTAAGAGGAAAGTCCAGCAGCAGAGCATTCTATCCCTCCTGGAGAGGGTCATGGTGTAAACACAATTTGTTTCATTAGGCATGCAGCACACTAAACAGTATTCCCTGCATCACTGTAAACACCATCAGCTGCCTGTGATTTTGCAATTATTAACTTGACCATCGAACTTTTGCTGCTGCCATCATTACTTCCACAGTCTACGTAGCAATGCAGAGCATATTCCCAAGCAAGGCCGAGAGAAAATGCTCTACTCCTGTTTTTTGCGTCCTGTTTTTTGTGTGTGAGACTATATATACAGGCTGGGATGTATAGCCCCACACACTCTCTCATCCATGCTTGTGAATATGCTCTGCAGTGCTTATTTAAAGTAACAGGGCTCATCCTTTGGCCAGCAGGTGTGTACCCCTTCATTTAAATTTTTCTACTATTCTTAAAAAAACTCTCTCTCTCTCTCTCATCCACAACCTATGTGATATCCGGTCAGATTCTTATCTTTCACCTACAGCCATAGCTCACTGGGTATGCTCTGTCAGGAATCTGCATTTTGCATCACGTCACTAACCAGTGCTCTGGTGTACTGGCCTCCGGAGGTCACATCCTCAGCCTGGCAGCATGTTCCATGATTGCCTGCAATGTGCAGATACTCTCTCCAGTGTGTACCCCGCTTGCCATACAGCATGTACCCTAATGTAGTCCCACCATCTCCAGAGTATGGGCGCCGCCATGACACCTGCAGTCAGCTGACTTGTTGCTAGCCACTCCTGAGCATTGGAGCGCTTACATGACTTGATTCTCCAATCCCTGCTGACCAGGGGGTATATACTCAGAGTTCCTGCTCAGTATCATGGCCTTGAACAACCATCACATCCTGTGAACAAGCGTCTCCTGGCTCCAGTCTCATGTCTTCAGAGATTCCCATGTGTATTAGCTCCGTGGAACTACAGGCATCAGTCATACAGTTTGGTGCAGTTCCATCTGCATCCAGATCCAGTCACCAGCTTTCTCCAGTGACTTCCTAGCTTCAGTGTCTCCGTGAAACTACAGGCTCCAGTCATCCAACTCTGCTACAACTCCTTCCACAGTCAGCTTTCACTTCTACATGCAGTAAGAGACTCTCTCCAGGTGCTGCCTCATCATTCTCACCTGTGTGTTGTTAATCTGCATTCAGTACTGTGCTATTGCATCCAACACTTAAACAACCAGCTTGTATATAATCAACTGTCTCCTGCTATATCCTTGCTTGGCTCTGTGGACTTTGTGCATATATTCTGACTGTGTGAATCTATTGCTGTCGGTTTCCAGACTGATTACCGAAGTTACTTATTGCCTGTATTTACTAACATCGGTTGCATTACCTACCTACTGCATATTGATCCTGTTACTATCTTCTTCCAAGCCAGCCATCGATGTTCACCATCGGCTTCCAGGCCGTCCATCGTTTATTTGCCATCGGCTCCCGGCCGACCATCATTGATTGCCATTGGCTCCCAGGCTGGTCATTACTAGTCTCTAATTACCGCTGGTTTACAGATCAGCTCATTCTTCGTGACTGTACTTAAAACCAATGTCAGCTTCCACGCTATGAAACTTCTGTATTGTGATTCCTGTTCCAGTAATCATTATATTGCTGTGTGTATTTAATAAACATCATTGCGCACATGTGCAGGAACTTACTACGGCCTCCTCGTTTCCTCCATCATACCACCACTGACCCACTAGTGCTCCCTCCGGGAACAGACATTTACACAGACTTGACAGTTTGTTCAAGGCCCATGGACTCTGATGGCAGTCAGAGTGTGGGGTCAGGGGCCTTCCAAGGTCTTAAATCGTGACTCGATGGTCAAGAGGCTGCACAACAGCAAGTGATCCTGTTTCTACAGGGAATGTCTACCCGCTTGGATACTTTGCAGCAATCCCTTCCAAGTTCTGTTTCTCCTCCGTTTCCTGTTTGTCACTCCTGTTCCAGTTATTCCAGCTTCTCCTACACAATCTGTTCCTATGGTTGGACCTCGTTCAGTCAGTCGTATGGCACTCACTTTAAAGCTAAGTCTCCTGAGAGGGCAACTTCCTCCTTCGAAGGTTCCAGGACTCCTCTGTCTCCTGCTGTGAAACCTGAACCAATAAGCACTCTCTGTCATCTAGTGGAACAACTTCAAAGTCTTCTATCAAGAATTATTCCACTAATACCAGAAATCCAAGGAGGTGCTTTAAATGCAGTAAAAAGTCCTGCTCAACCTACTGAGACTAATACAACCACTGTGTCAGACTTCCTTAGAACTAAAGTCTCTTCTCCTGTGCAGAGAGAGGGTAGATTCCAGAGCTACCCGCGCTCCAAACTCACATAAGCTGAGCGCCGGCATTGCAAGCAGCTTCACCTCTGTTTCTACTGTGGGAGTTCTAGTCACCTCATTAAAGACTGTTCTCTCCGCAAGTCAAATGTTGGTGACAGGTCCCAACATCACAGAGTTCTCACCTGCAAACCTTCCTGTGTATTGTCTACAGTTCCAGTTTCCTCTATTCCGGACAGGAGTGTCCAAAAAGTCTACGATTGGGGTCCTGTGACAAATAGGCCCAATTCCAAGTTCAGAAATCAAAAGAGACTGGCTATGTTACCCATAACTAAAGAAGTTTCTGTTTCTACAGCCCCAGGTGGGGCATCTGATGTTGAGACCCCAGAAGGGGTATCTGATGTTCAGATTCCAGAAGCGGCATCCAGGCATGCTACTCAAAGAAGTGTGTCTGATCTGTTAACCCCAGGAGGGGTCATGGGAGTTTCAGCCTCAAGAGAGGTATCCAGGGCTAAGATCCTAGGAGGAGTTCTTAAAGTCACAGATACAGACATAAACTTTTGTTCGTCATCTTCTGAGAGTGCTACCAGCTCCGTACAGCTCCAAGATTGATCATCTGAACATCCAGATTCTGTTTATAAAGAGTCAAGTATCAATGGACCTAGCCCGGTTCCAGCTATCGATACAAAGACTCCACTGGTTCCAGCCAGCCCCAGTAGCTCCGTTTCCAATGATGAGCTACCTCCTTTGGTACCAGCCGATTCCGGCATCTTCGGATCTAATCCGGTCCTATCCGTCAGTCCGAAGACTCTTCCGGTTCCAGCCGGTTCAAGCTTTTCCGGACCCAATCCGGTCCCATCCGTCTGTCCGGATCAGCCTCTTTCGGTTCCAGCCGATTCCAGGATCTTCGGATCTAATCCGGTCCTATCCGTCAATCCAAAGACTCCTCCGGTTCCAGCCGGTTCAAGCTTTTCCGGTCCCATCCGTCTGTCCGGATCAGCCTCTTTCAGTTCCAGCCAATTTTCAGCATCTTCGGATCTAATCTGTCCGTCAGTCCGAAGACTCCTCCGGTTCCAGCTGGTTCAAGCTTTTACGGACCCAATCCGGTCCCATCCGTCTGTCCGGATCAGCCTCCTTCAGTTCAAGTCAATTCAAGTAGTCCTGGACAAATCCCAGTTCCATCCGCTTGTCCAAAGTCTCCTTCAGTTCCTACCGATTCCAGTTCCACCAAACCCAGTTTGGTTCTCTCCAGTGTTTCAAGTAATGGACTCCTGTTGATATGTTCAGAGTCCACAGTTCTTGCAGATATTGCAGTTGCCTCAACCTAGATGGAGGCTGTAAGCATTTCACCCCAAGATGAAGTTTCTAGTGTTCAGTCAACATCAGCTGGGAACTTCTGTCAGTCAGTTCAGGATGTGACATCCTCTCTCCACCCTAGAGCATCTCAAGTTGATTCTACTCCTGCTTCTGAATGCTTATTCCAGTCCTCTACCCTCAAGTGTCCTACATTGTCTTCTGAGACTTCAATTGACATTCAGCCTTCCAAGTGTCCACTTGATACTCAAGCTCCAATTTAGTTTGATGGTGATTATGCTCAGTTCCGTGCATTAGCGAGCCAATACTTCACTGTTCCTGAGTCGGGATCTTCAATGAGTATTACTCCAGTCAATGCAATCAGATATTTTCTCCTATTCTTCAGAGGTAAAGCACTGGATTGGACAAATCCTCTCATTGAATCTAAAGATCCGCTACTCAATGATCTTGCCGCTTTCCTTGAAGCATTAAAACAGGAGTTTGCTCCAAAGTTAGGCCATTCAGAGCCATCTGGGCATTCTGCCCAATTTGTCAACAATCTACCTACTGCTAAATCCTCCCCAGCATCACTTTCTGTGCAAGATCAGGCTTCGTTAGATCAAGCTATCAAAGATTTCCAAGCTGCGAAGAAAGGAAACATCGCAAAGTTAAAACAGGGATCTCAGACTTTGGATTTTAAAGTTGCATATACTTCCGTGTCTCCATCTTACAGCAACACGTATGAAAGTATTGACTCCTCGGGTTCAGCATCTACTCAGTCTTCTGAACAGTTTTCCAGTTCTCAGTTTTTCGATCCAACGCTTTCCAAGCATAATCGGGCTTTGTTGAATCAATGCACCAGAGATTTTAAGAATTACAAGAATTGGAGATCTTCAAAACCAGTTCAAAGTCTACCATCGGATGATATAATAGTTGGCTACACTTCCGTTAACTCCTTTCCTGGTGTCTCACATAGTTTCAAACTCATTGGACAACAGGTTGACACAGATATTGTTGTTCCTAAGCAAAATACTTCCATGACCACGCTAAACCTGGACTCTGACACTGAAAGTGAGTTTGTTGATGACGACTCAAGTTACATTATGGGAGGTTCTATCCTTCCTAGCTATGTCTTCTCCCAGGAAGTAAATTCTGTCTCAAATGACCGTGAATGGTCTACTTGTTCTGATGACAAAAGTCTTTCTTCTGAAGATGAAAGTTGGGATTGCTTTTGAGGACCTCTGCTTTTGTGTATTCCTAAGTTGTTTTTCAAGGATCCTCAAGTTCCAGCGTGGGTGTTCGGTGCCCACCCATAAAAGGAGGGGGAGGGGTACTGTCAGGAATCTGCATTTTGCATCAAGTCTCTTACCAGTGCTCTGATGTACTGGACTCCAGAGGTCACATCTTCAGCCTGGCAGCATGTTCCATGATTGCCTGCAGTGTGCAGACTCTCTCCAGTGTGTACCCCGTTTGCCATACAGCGTGTACCCTGATGTATTCCCACCATCTCCAGAGTATGGGCGCCGCCATGACATCTGCAGTCAGCTGACTTGATTCTATCCACTCCTGAGCATTGGAGTGCTCACATGACTTGATTCTCCAATCCCTGCTGACCAGGGGGTATATACTCAGAGTTCCTGCTCAGTATCATGGCCTTGAGCAACACATCACATCCTGTGAACAAGCGTCTCCTGGCTCCAGTCTCCTGTCTTCAGAGATTCCCATGTGTATTAGCTCCATGGAACTACAGGCATCAGCCATCCAGTTTGGTGCAGTTCCATCTGCATTCAAATCCAGTCACCAGCAGTCTCCAGTGACTTCCCAGCTTCAGAGTCACTGTGGAACTACAGGCTCCAGCCATCCAACTCTGCTACAACTCCTTCCACAGTCAGCTTCCACTTCTACATGCAGTAAGAGACTCTCTCCAGGTGCTGCCTAATCATTCTCACCTGTGTGTTGTTAATCTGCATTCAGCACTGTGCTGTTGCATCCAGCACTTAAACAACCAGCTTGTATATTGCCAACTGTCTCCTGCTATAGCCTTCCTTGGCTCTGTGGACTTTGTGCATATATTCTGACTGTGAATCTATTGCTGTCGGTTTCCAGACTGATTACCGGAGTTACTTATTGCCTGTATTTACTACCGCCGGTTGCATTACCTACCTACTGCATATTGATCCTGTTACCATCTTCTTCCAAGCCAGCCATCGATGTTCACCATCGGCTTCCAGGCCGACCATCGCAGTTTGCTAATTACACTGGTTCCCAGACCAGTTCATTACCTGTGACTATTATTATACCATTTGTATTACTTACCTCCAGAGTACTGATTTCAGTTGCCATCGGCTCCCAGGCCGACCATCGTTATTTCCAAGTTGCTAAGGGTTTCCAGACTGAATACCAAAAGTTACTTATTTTCTGTGTTGTTCAATCACTTTCTCCCATCGGTTTCCAGACCGATCCTCTGTGTCATTATCAGCTCCCAGTCCGACCATCGTTTATTTGCCATAAGCTCCCAGGCCGACCATCATTGATTGCCATCGGCTCCCAGGCTGGTCATTACTGTTCTCTAATTACAGCTGGTTTCCAAATCAGCTCATTCTTCGTGACTGTACTTAAAACCAATGTCAGCTTCCACGCTGTGAAACTTCTGTATTGTTATTCCTGTTCCAGTAATCTTTATATTACTGTGTGTGTTTAATAAACATCATTGCGCACATGCGGAGGAACTTACTTTGGCCTCCTAGTTTTCTCCATCATACCACCACTGACCCCACTAGTGCCCCATCCGGGAACAGACATTTACACAGACCTGACATGCTCGATCTCATCTGATCTTGGAAGCTAAGCAGTGTTGGGCTTGGTCAGTACTTGGATGGGAGACCTTCCGGGGATACCAAGTGCTATAGAAATTTAAGCAATAGAATAACTCTTCCCCCCCCCCCTTGGAAAGCAGAAGTATATTACTATAGTACCTTCTATATCAGAAATCTGACCTTACAACACTGTCATTGCTCATTCGATGTTACACAGATAAGCAGAAGTGGTTAAGTCATTATTCTTGTTTCTGATTATAGGTGCATACACACGGAGCGATATAACTGAGCGATTTTGACTATATAGTCAAAATCGCTCAGAAAGTTAGTGCAGATCGCTCCGTGTGTACACAGCCAGCGATAGCGATGCGCGTCCCCGCTAGGTCGCTATCGCTTGGAAAAATAGTCAGTGCAGGCAAGTCAATTTTGGCTATGTCGCTGCAAAAGTTAGTCAAAATCGCTAACACTTTAAGAGGCCAGCGATTTTTCCCAGCGATAGCGATGTGCAGGCGGCGGTGGTGCGGGCGGCGGCGGGTTGTGGCGGCGGTGCGGGCGGGGGCGGGTTGCGGTGGCGGTGTGGGCGACGGCGGGTTGCGGCGGCGGTGGGTTGCGGTGGCGGTGTGGGCGGCGGCGGTGCGGGCGGCGGCGGGTTGCGGCAGCGGTGCGGGCGGGGGAAATTTACCTTTCTATTGCAGAGTTTGGCAGCGGAGCGGTACCAGTTTCAAAAATGGCGCCTCAGCGTCATTTTTGAAATTCAAGATGGCCGCCGCGAGCCAATCACGGCTCGCCGCGTCATCGCCCCGCCCCCTCCCGCTGACTTATGTAAGTCAGCGCGAGGCAGCGGCTGTCAGTCCGACGGCGGAGGAGGAGCGGAGAAGAGCTCCTGAAGACGCCGTGGAAGTCCTGGATGGGCGGCGGCTATGCAAAAGAGCTTAGCAGCCGCCGCCCACCTGGTGAAGACGCCGGAGCAAGACCCCAGAAGCCCTGGGGAGGTGGCGCCCCCCCAGGTGAAGACGCCGGAAGCCCTGGGAAGGCGGCGGCCATGCAAAAGAGCTTAAAGGCCGCCGCCCCCAGGTGAAGACCCAGTTTAATAAAGGATTTTTAAAAGAATGTGTTGTTTTTTTTTTTATATTTTCTTTACAGGTGGACTACAGGTGCCAGCGGGCCCTTTATGTCCGGGCATGCTGGCACTTGTGGTTCTCCAAGTGCCAACATGCTGGGGCAGGCTTGCTGGGACCTGTAGGCCTCCTGTAAAGAACAATATTACTATTGAAAGGCTATCAGCCTCCCATCCACCGGGCCACGGATGGGGGGGACAGCCTCGGGCTTCACCCCTGGCCCTTGGGTGGCTGGAGGCGGGGACTCCTTGATTTAAGGGGTCCTCACTCCTCCAGTGTACCCCGGCCAGGGGTGACTAGTTGGGGGGGTAATGGCACGGCCGCAGGGACCAATATAAAAGTGTCCCCCGGCTGTGGCATTATCTCCCTGGCTAGTGGAGCCCGGTGCTGGTTTGGAAAATACGGGGGACCCCTATGTCTTTTGTCCCCCGTATTTTTTAAACCAGGACCGGACGCAGAGCCCGGTGCTGGTTGTCTAAATATGGGGGAACCCTACTCATTTTTTCCTCTGTATTTTAACAACCAGGACTGGCTCAAAGAGCCCGAGGCTGGTTTTACATAGGAGGGGGGACCCCACGCAAATTTTTTTTTTTAACTTTCAGCTATTTAAATACCAGCCACCCTGTAAAATCGTCCTATATATGACACTCATCCCCTTATTTAAATGAGATAGTCAAAATCTCCCATAGCCAAAATCTCCCATAGCCAAAATCTCTTGCATAGTTAGACAAAATCTCTGGTAAAGTTAGTCAAAATCTCCTACTGCCAGTTCAAGGGAAAAGTTAGTCAAAATCTCTCATAGCCAAAATCTCTCCGTGTGTATGCACCTTATCTTTCTCTTTGAGAATCTTCATTTGGTCGAACAATACATTAGAAACTTTATAAT
Source organism: Pseudophryne corroboree (assembly GCF_028390025.1). Lineage (NCBI taxonomy): Eukaryota > Metazoa > Chordata > Amphibia > Anura > Myobatrachidae > Pseudophryne > Pseudophryne corroboree. Next base: position 349,597,703 of record NC_086450.1, on the reverse strand, counting down.
TTAGGAACAATTCTCTCTGCATATTGTTATTACCTAGAGCTCTTAATACGTCGCAAATCCATTCTGTACAGGAAATTTGAATATAACAAGTAGGTTACAATTTTCTGTACTATAGAAAATAATTATTTATTATAACACTCAGTAGAAATGCTTCCTTGTTCTCTGCATGATGGTTTGGAGTAATACAGCCATCTGTTTTTCTCTTTCATAATTGGGATATATTTCATCCCTCAAGATTTAATTAAATAAGAGTCAAACCACATATATTTTTGCTCTAAATATTGTCTTAAGCTTGAATTTATTTACCGAAATACCCCCACTGTAATTTAGCCTTTAGCGCAATATAGAATATAAAGCGCTATACATAATTAGCTTTCAGCACAATACATAATTACCCACCGCGCTAATCAAAAATACTTCTCAGCACACACAATAAGGGAAGTATAGTTGACCTACTATTTGGGGAATTTTGATCCATTTAATAACATTTCTCTAACGTCCTAGGGGATACTGGGAATCCATTTAGTACCATGGGGTATAGACATGTCCACTAGGAGCCATGGGCACTATAGAAGTTTGATTAGGTGTGCTGGCTTCTCCCTCTATGCCCCTCCTACCAGACTCAGTTTAGAAAATGTGCCCGGAGGAGCCGATCACGTCTCTGGAAGCTCCTGAAGAGTTTTCTGCATTTATTTTCTGAGTTTGTTATTTTCAGGTAGGACTGGATGGCACCAGCCTGCCTGCTTCGTGGGATTTAGGGGGAAAAAACGGCCCAAACTCTCTCAGGGTTAATTGTCCCGTTCCCCACTGACAGGACGCTAGCTCCTGAGGGAACTATTCGCAAGCCCCTCCACAGCAAGCGTACATTCCCGCAGCACGTCGCCACCCCTAACAGAGCCAGAAGAATGAAGAGTGGTGAGTACTAAGCCGGCGTCCCGTTTAGCGGGTCGCAGGCCATCATGGCGGCATGAGGGTACAAAGACACACGGCTTCTAAACGGGGCAGACTGCGTCACCCGACTGTGTACAGACTGGAAACAAAGCCATAAAAGGAGCCTGTCTCCATTTTATGCACATAGCCACATACAGCCAGTATAAAGAAGAGCGAGAAGACCGCGCGCCATTGAAGGGGCGGGGCTTCACTATGCGCAGATCCAGCAGCTCACAAGCGCCATTTTCCCTACTGAAGCCGACACAGACGCTTACTGACAGGGATGCGCATCTCCTCCGGAGAGACTCCAGATTACCTCAGCGGTACCAGGGGGTCATAGCAGGGGGGGAGCGATTATTAGTGTACTAAGTCCCTAATCTAGGTACTTAGTCTGCGACCCGGCTAAGCTTGACATTAGCAATAAGGGTGCCGTGTGCTGGTTCCATACTCTCTCTGTGGCTCCCTGGAAGGGCTCTTTGTAGGTTAATTGTGCATTTAACCTTTTCCTGTGTGTGCTGTCACTGTAACAGTATGTCAGGCAAAGAGTGTTTTTCATGTAAGGCACAGTGTTCCTCTTCTCCAGGGGGTTCACTAGTGTGTACTCAGTGTAGTATCCTTTCCCAGGCTAGTTGGGCAGAACCAGCATGGCTTCGCTCCATTAAGGTAATGATTTCCACAATTTCTACTAAGTTATCTCAGAATAAGAAAGAAATGCAATACTTAAGACAGTCTGTGACTGAGTTTCTGAAAAAAGACTTAGTACCAAATCAGCGTCTCAGTCCCCTGCCATTGGTCCAAAAAACGTACTTTGGCCCATATCCTGCAGTGTGACTCTGATGACGAGGGGTCAGAAACGGAGGAGGGCGAGTTGGACTCAGAGGTGGGGGAGGGTAGTCTGTTGCAGGGAATAGAGGCTCTCATAGAAGCTATCAAAGAAGTTCTGAATATCCCTGATAAGGTGACAGAGGTGAGTGAGGAATATTATTTTAATATAAAGAAGAAATCCTCAGCCACTTTTCCTGTGTCAAAGGAACTAATGGTCTAATTCAGACCTGATCGCTCGCTAGGTTTTTTTTGCAGTCCAGCGTTCGCATAGTCGTCACCCACCGGGGAGTGTATTTTAGCTGTGCAAGTGTGCGATCGCAAGTGCAGCCGAGTGGTACAAAAAAATTTGTGCAGTCTCTGAGTAGCCCAGGACTTACTCAGCTGCTGCGATCACTTCATGTTATGCACACCAGTGCCTGCAGGAATGTACTGGTGTCTGAACTGTTATGCACACCAGTGCCTGCAGGAATGTACTGGTGTTTGAACTGTTATGCACACCAGTGCCTGCAGGAATGTACTGGTGTCTGAACGGATAGGGATGCAAAACAAATGAACTCACAGACAGACTAGGGAATATGACATTACGTACACAGAAGGTGATAGGGTAACAAAATAAACACAAAGTGAACAGAGAAGCCCAGAGGCTAAGAAACGGGGTGTCCCCCTAGTATTAGTAATGCTCCGATGGAAAAAGCAAGATGTTGTGTTTTAATACGTAGAGAACCCGAAATGCTGTTGCTAAGGGCAACAGCAAAACCCTAAAGGGTTACCAACGGGTGTGGCAGTAAACTCCTTGATCAGAGATGGAATAATAGACACAAGGAGAGTCTCCACAATCCTAATCCTCACTTGCAGTGCACAGGTTCAGCTTACTGCCACTAAACTGACACCTGAACCCCTTGCACAGTGAGACAGGATTTAGGCAGGCAAATCTGAGAATACAGCCGCAAACTTGCTAAGTTCACAGAGTAGCAAAAGAACCCCAGCAAGTTAAACGACTGACTCCAGTCTTACTGCTAGGTCTGGACTGGCAGAGTGTAGTACCAAATCCCCAGGCCTATTTGCAGTAAGCAACAACAAATACAAAGCTACACAGTACTGGCTAACTTTCAGGAACTGACTAACCAACAAAGATTCAGCAGCATCTGCTTAACCTGAGAAGAGGCCTTATATAGCAGGTGCTGTCCACGCCCCACTCAGACCTCACAGACTGTGAGCACAAAAACCAGCACCGGATCCCCTGCCGTGCACAGAGCCTGTAACCACTGCACAGCAAAAGACCCGAACCGGAGTATCGGCTGCGCTCAGGTTACTCTGCTAGCACTTGTCTCCCGGTTGCCTTGACGACGTGGCAGCACAGGGCAGGAGACCCTAACACTTCAGCCTGTCCAGGGCCAGAATTGACGTCGGACACCCGCCCTGCAAACACTTGGACACACCTGCGTTTTTCCAACCACTCGCAGAAAACAGTCAGTTGCCACCCACAAACGCCTTCTTCCTGTCAATCACCTTGCGATCGGCTATGCGAATGGTTTCTTCATAAAATCCATCGCACAGCAACGATCCGCTTTGTACCCGTGCAACGCGCCTGCGCATTGTGGTGCATATGCAGTTCTGACCTGATCGCAGCGCTGCAAAAAATGCTAGCGAGCGATCAGGTCTGAATTGCCCCCATAATACCCTGTTTGAAGAGCTGTGGGTTTATCCAGATAAGAAATTTCAAATCCCTAAACAATTGTTATCATCTTTTCCTTTTCCTTCTGAGGATAGGAAAAAATGGGAGAATCCACCGGTAGTGGATGCATCGGTCTCCAGGCTCTCACGGAAAATTGTATTGCCTGTCCCGGGTGCAGCCTCCCTGAAAGACATGGCTAATCGAAAAATTGAGACTACACTCAAATATTTGTGTACAGTGGGGGGGGTGGGGGGGTTGGGGGGGATCCAACAGACCCACAATAGCATGTGGGTGGATTACGCAAGCCATTGCTAAATGGTCGTGTAACCTAATTGAGGGGTTAGATACATTGACTCAACGGGAGATTGTTTTGCTCCTGCAACACATACAGGACTCTGCGAACTTTATGGTGGAAGCCATAAAAGAGAGAGGCTTGCTTAATGCACGCTCTACAGCTATGGCAGTGTCTGCATGCAGGGGTTTATGGCTACGCCAGTGGACTGCGGATGCGGACTCCAGGAAAGGCATAGAAGGCCTACCTTTCACAGACGGGGCCTTATTTGGAGATGAACTAGACAAATGGCTCTCCAAAGCTACTGCAGATAAGTCCACATACATACCTTCTGCAGCTCCCCTAACTAGGAACGCTTATTCAGGATCCAACTTACAGTCCTTTCGGACTGCCCAACCTAGGGGCAAGGCCAGAGGGTCCTCTACCACCGCCACAAGCGCTAGAGGAAAACCAGCGACTGCTGGGTGTCAGGAACAGGGCTCAGGCTCTGCTTCCTCAACACCTTCCGCATGATGGTGGACCACAATGCCTGGAAGACTGGCGGGTGGGAACGCGGCTAAAATTCTTCAGTCACATCTGGACAAAATCGTGCTAGGATCCCTGGGTCAATAGGCCTTATCTCCCAGGGCTACCGACTGGAGTTCCAGGAGCTCCCACCTCACAGATTCTTCAAATCAGGCTTACCAGTTTCACAAGAGGCAAGAATAACTTTACATGAAGCCATTCAAAAACTGTTACAGACCCAGGTTATTGTTTCAGTTCCACGTCATCTACTAAACAAGGGTTACATTTCCAGTTTGTTTGTGGTACCAAAACCGGACGGTTCGGTAAGACCGATTCTGAACCTCAAGTCATTGAACCTGTACTTATGAGTGTTCAAATCCAAGATGGAGTCTCTGTCTCTGTGATCTCAGATCTGGAGAAGAGGAAATTCCTAGTTTCTCTTACATCCTAGAGCAGGGGGGGGGGGGAACCTCCGTATAAGGCCCGCAAAGCCGTTGGTTCCGGCCCACCCGCTTGTGTCAGTGAGACACGCCGCCGCTCAGTCCGGCGGCAGCGTGTCTCAGCTGTCAGGGAGGAAAGCGCAGCTACTATGTCCGGCGGCAGGTAAGATCTCAAACCAGCCGCCGGTCCGTGAGCCAATCAGAGCTCGCGGACCGGCAGCCAATCAGGAGCCACCGCTGCCGGTCCGCAAGCTCTGATTGGCTCACGAACCGGCGGCTGGATTGAGGTCCTACACGCCGCCGCCCGACATAGCCGTGCTCTCCTCCCTGTCCTGACACCCGCCGGATGGAGCAGCAGCAGCAGCAGCGGTGAGCAGCAAAGTAGGGTAGGGGGGCACCTTGGGGGCATTTGTGGATCTGGCACTGTGGGGGCATTTGTATACCTGGCACTATGGGGGCATTTGTGGATCTGGCACTGTGGGGGCATTTGTATACCTGGCACTGTGGGGGCATTTGTATACCTGGCACTGTGGGGGCATTTGTATACCTGACACTGTGGGGGCATTTGTGGATCTGGCACTATGGGAGTATTTGTGGATCTGGCACTGTGGGGACATTTGTGGATCTGACACTGTTAATGGCATTTGTATACCTGACACTGTGGGGGCATTTGTATACCTGACACTGTGGGGACAATTGTGGACCTGGCACTGCACTATTGGGGGCATATGTGTATCACGTCCCATTTTAATTGGCCACACCCATTTTTTTAGCGCTCTCACACAGTACATCTAAGGGGCAGACCTACTGGGGGGCAGGGTAATTTTTTAAGTTGAGAATTTTTGTATGGTTCCCGAAGGATTTTATAAATATCCAAATGGCCCTTGGTAGAATAAAAGTTCCCCACCCCTGTCCTAGAGGATGCTGGGGTCCACATTAGTACCATGGGGTATAGACGGGTCCACAGGGAGCCATTGGCACTTTAAGAGTTTGAGAGTGTGGGCTGGCTCCTCCCTCTATGCCCCTCCTACCAGACTCAGTTTAGAAAATGTGCCCTGAGGAGCCGGTCACAGCTAGGGAAGCTCTCCTGAGGTTTTCTAGTAATAGTTGTGTTCAGAGTTTATTTTTTTACAGGAGGCTGATGGCAACAGCCTGCCCGCAGCGTGGGACTAAGGAGGGGAGCAGTGTCCGCCCTGCGGGGTCTGAGCCACTGTCTCCGCTGACTGGACACTGAGCTCCAGAGGGGTCGGATCGGTCTCCGCCACAGGGGACCGCTCGCCCCAGCAGCATGCCTCCAACCCCATACAGAGCTGAAGAGTGGTGAGTGAGACACCGACCCCCCTAGCAAGCGGGGGGGCGGTGTGAAGATGGCGGCAACAGGGAGGGAGCGCAGTATTAACTGCGCTCCTGTGAAGGTTCAGAGGCACATGGTGCGTCGCTGTGAGGGGCACCCTGGGCCAGCGCTTACCCCCACACTGGTCCACAAGTCTGTCGGGGTCCGCGGATCTCAGCCAATACGTTTTACCTCAGGCCAGTATAATTCTTGAGCAGGAAGACAGCGCCATTAAGGGGGCGGAGCTTCTCAGAGCAGACCCAGCAGCGTTCCAGCGCCATTTTCCTGCCTGCACAGCGCTGGATGGAAGAACAGGTCCCTCCACAGCAACTCCAGCTATCAGTACACGGTACCAGGGGGTTGTAGAAGGGAGGGGAGGCTGTAAAACGACTGTGACTCCTATTAAGGGACACATTCAGCGTTGACAAGGGGTCTCCCCTTGCTGTAAACGCTGTGTGTGGGTTGGCTCCGATCTCTGTGTCTCTCTTGCCATTCTTGGGGGGGAAACTCTATCTGCCCACACCTGTGTGTATGTGGAGTGTTTGGTGGTCTCCTTTAGCTATGTCCAGGGACACTGTGTCATATGCTGCAGAGGATTTATCCTCCCAGGATGATCCCATTCCATGTAATCAGGATAGCACTGGTTTAGCACAGATACCAGCAAGGGAACCTGAGTGGTTTTCCTCTATCAAATCTTGGATTTCTCAGATTTCTGACAGGGTTGCAAGTAATGAATTTGCAACCCAGATATTACAGAGCTCTATGGCAGTATGGCCCGGTTCTGGTACCTCAAGACGCCCCGCTATATACCCCCACAAATGTGCGCTTGTGCATGTCATACAAGACGACACGGATACCGATTCTGACACTACAGATGGTGATGGGGATGTGTTGCGGGGGTCCGCATCTCTTGCAAAGGGGGTGCAATTGTTGATAGAGGCTATCAGGGATGTGTTAAATGTTAATGATACCACACCTGAGCAGGTTGAGGAGGCTTTTTTCACTGAAAATAAAAAAGCCTCGCTAACCTTCCCTGCGTCAAAGGAATTGAATGCTATATTTGAAAAAGCATGGGAAAACCCTGAGAAAACATTCCAGGTCCCTAAAAGGGTACAGGTGGCGTTTCCTTTCCCTGAGGCGGATAGGAAAAAATGGGAAAACCCGCCGATTGTTGACGCATCTGTGTCCAGACTCTCACAGAAGGGGATTTTACCTGTTCCAGGATCTACCGCCTTAAAGGAGCCGGCAGATAGGAAAATTGAAAACACGCTTAAATCAATGTACACTGCTTCTGGGGCCATATTACGTCCCACTATTGTTACTGCATGGATTGCAAAGGCAATAGTGAAGTAGTCGGCTACCTTACTTGAGGATTTGGATACGATGGATAGGGATGACGTTGCTTTGTATTTACGCAACATACATGATTCTGCAGGTTTTATGGTAGAATCCATGAAAGACCTGGGATCCATGGCTGCGGGAATATCTTCCATGTCTGTTTCAGCTCATCGGGGACTGTGGCTGCGCCAGTGGTCGGCCGACGCAGAATCCAGAAGAAGTGTGGAGTCCCTACCCTATACATATCAGGCTCTCTTTGGGGAAGCTCTAGACGTGTGGATTTCCACAGCTACATCGGGTAAGTCTCCGTTTCTTCCCTCAGCAGCACCTGCTCCGAAGAAATCCTTGTCTTCTGCTGCAACGCAGTCCTTTCGGCCTAACAAGCCTAAAAAGGCCAGACTGTCCAATACCTTCTTCAGGGGAGGTCGGGTTAAGTCCAAGAAACCTGCCGCTGCAGGTTCCCGGGAACAAAAGCCTACTTTGGGTACGCCAAAGTCCTCAGCATGACGGTGGACTGCACGCCCCGGTGGTGGGGCCGGTGGGAGCGAGACTCAGACACTTCAGTCATGTCTGGGTATCGTCCGGCCTGGATCCCTGGGTGATAGATATTGTGTCTCAGGGATACAGGCTGGAATTTCAAAGTCTCCCTCCTCATCGCTTTTTCAAGTCAGGCTTACCAATTCTGTTGGAGGACAGCACTGTACTACAGGTCGCTGTCCAAAAACTGGTGGAGGCACAGGTCATTGTACCAGTGCCGCCTCACATGCTGACCATAGGTTACTATTCAAACCTTTTCGTGGTACTGAAGCTGGATGGTTCGGTCAGGCCCATTCTGAACCTAAAATCATTGAACCCCTTTCTAAAGGAGTTCAAGTTCAAGATGGAGTCTCTCAGGGCGGTGATATCAGGTCTGGAAGAGGGGGAATTCCTGGTATCACTGGATATCAAGGATGCGTACCTCCACATTCCAATCTGGCTGCCGCATCAGGCTTATCTCCGCTTTGCATTGCTGGACTGTAATTTCCAGTTCCATGCCCTGCCATTCGGCCTCTCCACAGCACCAAGGGTGTTTACCAAGGCGATGGTGGAAATTATGATTCTCCTCCGCAAGTAAGGTGTGAACATGTAGCTGTCATTTACTGCCCCCCTGGCACTGCTTCCAAATTCATCAACAACTTTGCTTCCTGGCTTCTTCACTTCCTCTCTTCTGACATTCCCACCATTATCCTAGGCAATTTCAACATCCCTATTGACATCCCCACACAATCCCCTGCCTCTAAACTCCTTAACCTCACCTCTTCACTTGGTCTCTCCCAGTGGACCTCCTCACTCTCCCATGTGAATGGGAGCTCACTGTATCTGGTCTTCACTCACCGCTGTGATATTTCTGATTTTTCCAACTCCCCATTTCCCCTCTCTGACCACCACCTGCTCTCCTTTAACCTATCTCTCTCGACTTCCCCATCTCTACCTCCTAAGGCTACCATCACTAAGCGTAACATTGAAGCTATTGACACCACATTCCTTTCCTCCCTGTTTGACTCACTTCTCTCTCCTATTCTCTCTCTCTCATGCCCTGAACAAGCCACTTCCACATACAATGCTTCCCTTACTTCTGCTCTTGACTCTGTTGCTCCACCAACCACTATTCACCCTCGCAAATTAACACCTCAACCCTGGCACACCAAATGCACCAGATATCTGCAAAAATGCTCACGTACTGCTGAGCGACACTGGAGGAAATCACGCTCTAAGGCAAACTTCCTCCATTTCAAACTTATGCTCTCATCCTTCAGTGCTGCCCTTTCTCTTGCTAAACAGTCATACTTCAAGAACCTCATCTCCTCCCAGTCTTCCAACCCCCGGCGCCTCTTTGCCACTCTCAACTCACTCCTCTGCCCACCTCCACCTTGTCTCCCTTCCTCACTCTCTGCTCTTGACTTTGCCACTTACTTCACATCCAAAATGACTCCATACGTCAGGACATCACATCACACCAGACCATCAGTAACCAGCCTCCTCCCATCCCTCACCAACCCTCCCCATCCCTCGCACCAACTCTGTCAACTTTCTCCCATGCATCTGGAGAGGAAGTCATGGCCCTCATTCGTTCCTGTCCCCTCACCACCTCCCCACTTGACCCTATCCCCTCCCGCCTCCTCTGCTAGCTCTCTTCTTTTGCTTGTTCCCATCTTTCCCACCTTCTCAATCTCTCCCTCTCATCAGGCACTGTCCCCTATGCCTTCAAGCACGCACTCATCTCTCCTATTCTTAAAAAACCTACCCTTGATCCAAACACTCTCTCCAACTACCGACCCATCTCTCTCCTCCTTTTTGCCTCCAAACTCCTTGAGCGTATTGTCTACAACCGCCTTACTTCCTTTCTTTCCTCACACTCACTGCTTGACCCATTCCAGTCTGGCTTCCGTCCTCTCCACTCCACTGAAACTGCCCTTACAAAAGTATGCAATGACCTCCATGCTGCTAAATCTTAAGGACACTACTCTCTACTTATTCTACTTGATCTCTCTGCTGCTTTTGACACTGTGGACCATCCTTTCCTACTGCAAATCCTTCACTCCATTGGTCTGCGTGACACTGCCCTCTCTTGGTTATCGTCCTACCTTTCTGACCGTTCATTCTCTGTCTCCTCTCATGACTCCACCTCCCCCTCACTTCCACTAACTGTAGGGGTACCCCAAGGTTCTGTCCTTGGTCCTCTTCTCTTCTCTCTCTATACGTCCTCACTAGGTAAGCTCATTAGTTCTTTTGGTTTCCAATATCATCTCTATGCTGATGACACTCAAATCTATCTTTCCTCTCCAGACCTCTCCCCTGCTCTCCTCACTCGTATCTCCAACTGTCTCTCTGCTATCTCTGCCTGGATGTCCCAGCGCTTTCTTAAACTTAACATGTCTAAGACCGAGCTGATCATCTTCCCTCCCTCCCGCATAACCTCACCTCCTACAATCTCATTATCTATTGATGGCACTACTAGCTCCTCTACCCCCCAAGTGCGCTGTCTTGGAGTAATCCTTGACTTCTCCCTCTCCTTCAAACCACACATTCAGCACCTCTCACAAACCTGCCGTTTTCATCTAAAAAATATTTCCAGGATCAGACCCTTTCTGACCCAGGATGCTACTAAGACTCTTATCCACTCACTGGTCATCTCCAGACTGGACTACTGTAATCTCCTCCTGGCTGGCATTCCTGACAAATACCTCTCTCCACTCCAATCTATCCTCAATGCTGCTGCCCGGCTCATTTTCCTCACCAAACGCACTACGTCCACCTCTCCTCTCTTACTAGACCTTCACTGGCTCCCCTTCCCTTTCAGAATCCATTTCAAGCTTCTCACACTTGCTTACAAAGCCCTCACCCACTCCTCTCCCATCTACATCTCTGATCTTATCTCGCTTTACACTCCCACCCGTCTTCTTCGCTCTGTAATGCTCGCCGACTCTCCTGCCTACGGATTACTTCCTCCCACTCCTACCTCCAAGATTTTTCACATGCTGCACCACTTCTCTGGAATTCCCTACCTCTCCCCCTCAGACTCTCCACCTCTCTACAAAACTTCAAACGGGCTCTCAAGACCCACTTCTTCACCAAACCCAGCCAAATCTCATCCTAAACCTCTGTTCCACGCTCTCTATGTACCACATCTGTCTCACCCCTGTCTGTCTACCCCTCCCCTTTAGAATGTAAGCTCTCACGAGCAGGGCCCTCTTCCCTCATGTGCTTACCCTTTTCTTACTTTAATAATCTTCAGCTGCACCAAATCCAGCAGTCTTCTGCCACCTGATACTTATTCCAGTGTCATCTGCTGATGTAGCTATGTTTATTTACCCTGTACTTGTCCTATATTGTCGTCAACTGTAAGTTGCTGTTTTCCTGTTTGATTATTTGTTTATGTACTCTGTAATTGGGCGCTGCGGAACCCTTGTGGCGCCATATAAATAAAGGATAATAATAATAATAATAATAATAATAATAATAACATCATTCCATATCTGGACGATCTGCTGATAAAGGCATCGTCCAAGGAAAAGCTACTGCAGTCCATTGTTCTCACAACACGACTGCTCCAGAGTCACGGTTGGATTCTGAACCTTCCAAAGTCACATTTGGAACCAACCCAGAGGTTGTAATTTCTGGGAATGATCCTGGATACGGAAGTGCAGAGGGTGTTTCTTCCGCAGGAAAAGGCGTTGGTGATACAAGCTATGGTCCGGGATGTCCTGAAACCACCTCGGGTGTCGGTTCTTCGATGCATTCGCCTATTGGGAAATATGGTGGCCTCTTACGAGGCTCTCCAGTACGGGAGGTTCCACGCTCGGACCTTCCAACTGGATCTCCTGGACAAGTGGTCGTGATCTCACCTCCACATGCACCAGAGAATTTGTCTGTCGCCAAAGGCCAGGATTTCACTCCTCTGGTGGCTCCAATTGCCTCACCTTCTGGAAGGACGCAGGTTCGGGATTCAGGACTGGGTCCTTCTAACCACGGATGCGAGCCTCGGGGCTGGGGAGCAGTCACTCAAGGAGTAACCTTCCAAGGACGGTGGTCAAGCCTGGAGGACGGCCTGCCCATCAACATCCTGGAACTAAGAGCCGTCTACAACGGTCTTATTCAGGCGGCCCCTCTTCTGAGAAATCGGGCCATTCAAGTGCAGTCGGACAAAGTAACAACAGTGGCTTACATAAACCGACAAGGCGGAACGAAGAGCAGAGCGGCAATGTCAGAGGTGACAAGAATACTCCTCTAGACAGAAAAACATGCGTTAGCGCTGTCAGCCATCTTCATTCCGGGAGTAGACAACTGGGAAGCAGACTTCCTCAGCAGACACAATCTCCATCCAGGGGAGTGTGGACTCCATCCGGAGGTGTTCATGGAAATAACAGATCTTTGGGGCTTACCCCAAATAGACATGATGGCCTCTCATCTCAACAAGATGCTTCGGCGTTATTGTTCCATGTCGAGGGACCCACAGGCAGTGCCAGTGGACGCTCTGGTGTCTCCGTGGATGTTCCAGTCAGTGTACGTGTCTCCACCACTCCCACTCATCCCAAGAATCCTATAGCTCATAAGGAGAACAAGGGTTCAAGCGATCCTCATTGCCCCAGACTGGCCAAGAAGGGCTTGGTACGCGGACCTTCTGAATCTACTGCAAGAAGAGCTGAGGCATCTTCCTCTTCGGGAGGACCTGCTGCAGCAGGGGCCGTTTGCCTATCAAGACTTACCGCGGCTACGTTTGATGGCATGGAAGTTGAGCGCCTGACTCTTGCTCGGAAGGGCATTCCGAAGAAGGTTATTCCTACCCTCATACAGGCTAGGAAAGGGGTAACGTCTAAACATTACCATCGTATTTGGAAGAAATATGTCTCTTGGTGTGAGTCCAAGAGGTTTCCTACGGTGGAGTTTCAACTGAGACGTTTCCTCCTCTTCCTGCAAGCATGAGGTTAAGATCTGTGAAGGTCCAGAAACAATTGGCTTCCCTCCCTGAGGTTCAGACCTTTTCGAAGCGGTTTCTGCATATCCAACCTCCCTTTGTACCGCCTACGGCGCCTTGGGACCTTAACGTGGTGTTGCAGTTCCTCCAGTCGGATTGGTTTGAGCCTCTACAGGAGGTAGAGGTCAAATTTGTTACATGGAAGGTGGTCACTTTGTTGGCCTTAGCTACTGCTAGACGTGTGTCTGAGCTGGGGGCTTTAGCCTGTAAAAGCCCTTACTTGATCTTCCATGAAGATAGAGCTGAACTCCGGACACGCCAGAAGTTTCTTACGAAGGTTGTGTCGGCATTTCATATCAACCAATCTACTGTGGTGCCAGTGGCTACTGACTCCTCAATTACATCCAAAACCTTGGATGTCGTAAGGGCTCTGAAGAAATATGTGAAGAGAACTTCCTATGGACTACGAGAAAAGGATTTACCGGTAGGAATTTTAAATCCTATTTTTACTTATGTGTCAATATTGTTCTGATCTTTTAAGTGTATGCTAATAAAAGTTATGTTTTAATAAATATTCCGTACATAAATATATGAATACAAAACTGTGCCCCAGATATACTAACAGTCTGCTTGCTCTTGCAAACCCCTTTTGAATACAGTTTCAATGAACTGTTATCTGCATCACCAACCCAGCGCTATTACAGTTGTCAGCAGCAATTTACAAATCTAAAAATGACATGCCGTTTTATCCATTCCTGAGCAGATTCTAAACCCAATTATATATGTAGTTCTCTAGCTACTCAGCCTGTGCAATTGAAGCATTTGCAATTTCTGTAATCTGTTTTGCATATATTGCAATTGCAACACCCACGACACACCCACTACACACCCTGCATCGCAGCTCTTGAAATATTTCCTGATAGCTTTTATGTTGCCCATGCATTCTTTTAACAGCCTTTGATCTTATTTTATTTAACACTTCTTATACAAGTATTCTATGGTTTTCTACGGGTTTTCTCATGTGATTGCTAACACTTCATGCTTATCTTAATATTATCTGAATGTAGAATTCCATGTTTCCTTGTCTGTGTGGTTGACAGATATAACCATTCATTGTGATCTGCTTTTGGATTTGTGTCCTACATGCAAATATTTAACATTTTCTTTTAAACTCTATTTAGGACTTCCGACACAATTTCAATTTTCAAGCTATGCAAAATAGATCTATATTATGTAGAAATACACAGAGGCAGAATAATTGACAAAAGGGTAACAAAAAGGTCAGAATGAGATATGAACTACAGTAACTGCCATGGGATCTGCCGTGTGGTAAAATGTTGAGGATTCTGAAGGTGACCTAGACTCTAGGTGAGAGTGAGAGAAATATACACTAATTTGCAGTACGATCTGCTTGTTATATATCTGTGAAAAGGAGGCTTAGGGAATGGGAGCAGGGATGGAGAGAATGAGGGCTATTCAAACATCCACAGCTCTGAGAAAAGTAGTTTAACATATCCAGATATTGGGAAATTATTATAGAGGTACCAGCAGGGCCACCATCAGTGAGGGTCTGTGGGGACTTCAGTCCCGAGCCCAGAGAGAGGGAGGGGGCCCGGGGGCCTGCGGCAATCAGTGTGCTGCAGCTCCTGCCCCTTATACACGGTGACAGGGAGGACTCTTAATATGACAGTGAAGCAGCAGCAGCAAAAGAAGCCAGCTCTGGGTTACACAGTGTGGGGGACTTTTACTATAATAGAGCTGCTGCAGTAGGATAAGCCAGCTTCGGGTTGCGTAGGGTTATATTAGGGATGGCCATCGATAGGTTATCCATTGATGGGTACCATCGATGGATAACCTTGATGGTGTAAAACAATCTGCACAAACCATCAGTGGTTTTACCCATCGATGGTCACCCCCTGCATTACTATTGACTGTAATGCGGGCCAATCAGAGCTCGGGGGCGTGGCTTTGAGGGTGTCAGGGGGCAGGGGCTAAGCTCCGTGCCCTGACACTGACGGAAAAAAAAATCTGTAGCACTGAACCATCGGGATCCGGATTGAAAGTCGACAGTAACTAGGTTGACAATGTCTAGGTCGACCACTATTGGTCGACAGTAGGTTGACAGGGTGTCTAGGTCGACAGGGTCTTTAGGTCGACATGTTCTAGGTCGACAGGTCAAAAGGTCGACATGAGTTTTTCACAATTTTTTTCTTTTTTTGAACCTTTTCATACTTAACGATCCACGTGGACTACGATTGGAATGGTAATCTGTGCCGAGCGAAGCGTAGGCACCATGCCCGAAGCATGGCGAGCGAAGCGAGCCATGCGAGGGGACGCGGTGCACTAATTGGGGTACCCGGTCTCTCTAAGAAGAAAACGACACCAAAATAACATTAAAAACTCATGTCGACCTTTTGACCTGTCGACCTAGAACATGTCGACCTAAAGACCCTGTTGACCTAGACACTCTGTCGACCTAGTTACTGTCGACCAATAGTGGTCGACCTAGACATTGTCGACCTAGTTACTGTCGACTTTCAATACCACACCCGCACCATTGATGGTGGGAAACCATCTGGTTCTCCCCCATCGATGGTAAAGTATTCAACATCGGTCATAGACCATCGATGATTTTGAATCATCGATGGCAATCCCTAGGTTATATACACTACACAGAGTCATGATGCTGGTGCTGCTACAGCTGCTGTTTCTCTCTGAAACAGTGCTGAGACCTGGTCACATGCCACTATGACTTTCCAGCTGCCAGGATGCAGTTCCACTACCACCAGCACCACTACTGCTGCTTCCGCCCGTGCGGAGGAATGCAGGATGCTGCAGAGAAACGCTCTTCTTCCACATAACTCTTTCAGACAGTTCCCACATGTATACTGTTTCTATCTGCATGTGTGCTGTTAGTATATACTGTATGTGTGAGCTGCTGAGATATAGCTCAAATAAACAGTAGTTTATCATCCACTAAGCATTTTTTACTTAGTGTATGTTTGGAGTTTAACAGAAGGTCTTTGGTCCTCATTCTGAGCTGATCGCACCAAGCAACTTTTTGCTGCTGGTGCGATCAACTAATCTCCGCCTATGGGGAGTGTATTTTGGCATAGCAGGGCTGCGAATGCTTGTGCCGCCCTGCTATGCTAAAATAGTTTCCTGCAAAACAAGACCAGGTAAGAGTTACTTACGATGTGCGACGGATCCAGCGATGAAGGTCCCGGTCCTGACGTCAGACATCCGCCCTCCAAACACCTCGACACGCCTGCGTTGGACTCACCACGCCTGGAAAACGGTGAGTATCCGCCCCGGAACGCTTCCTGCTTGTCCATCTTCTTGCGATTGCCGCTGCGATCACATTTGTCGCTGGCGGAGTTGTTGCCCGACGATGATGCGCGTGCGCAATGCGTCCGCCGCGCATGCGAATGGGTTGGAATGACCCCCTTTGTCATAACTTTAGTCTGTGTAGGGATAAGGTAGTGGGGCAGTTGGGAGGGGGCCTGCCTATTCTTGTCAGTCCCGGGCCCCACAATTTCTGATGGCAGCCCTGGGTACCAGTGTCACTAGGTTTTGTGTAAGGTCCTTATACTGGTGCTGAGCATACTTGCTATAAATGCCATTGAGCGTATTCTGTAAACAGAAACATCTTTGCTTGGCTAGTTTGGTTTTTCCATCCGTCAACAATTTCAAATTTAGCAGTATTACAGAGGTTGCCCCTACTTATTAAACGTAGTGGGTGGGGGGGGGGGGGGGTGGCGCTACCCCCGTGCCCGGAGAGGAGAGTCAACCGCCATCCCAGGACCTGGCACCTGCGCAATGGATCAGGCTGGTGCCAGGATCGGCGCATGCGCAAACCCACAGCTTCTATGGACTGCATTGATTGAACATATCATTTCACGGTTCCTAGGTCACACCGCGCCTACAGAATGCCGTTTAGTTATGGTAAATGCCATTCTCTGACTTAAGTGCTGCTAGCGTGGGCAGTAAGCGTGGAACTCACATCGCGGCAATAGTTTTTGGGATTTCTGCGTGGATCTCAGGAGGCAGGGGTGTAGCCAGAACTTTGCTGGCCCCATAGCAACATTATAAAGGGGCCCCTGTCCCAATGCTTTTAAAGAAACACGTCTCCGCAGCTATTGTTACTGTTAGGTCCCATAATAGTGCCCTAGTTCATTTTCTGAACCATAGTAGTTCACGTTATGTCACACTGTAGGGATGAAAGTACACATTATGTAATACAGTACTTCCAATTCACATTATGGCATACGGTGTCCTCTGGGCCCCATAGCAGCTGCACTACCTGCACCTATGGTAGCTACGCTCTTGTCAGGAGGGTGCGAGCAGAAATCCTCTAGTCAGGAGGTTACAGCGCGGGTAATTGAATAGCTCCAGACACTTATTCCTCGTGCTATTCAATAGCACATTTAATTGAATTCCCCCCCAAAGAGACATCTCCCAAACTGGCAAAAGACTGCTATTCTAATGTCTGCGACTGTCTGTATTATTTAACTGCTCACCATGCATTCTGTTTTTACCATGCCATACTTTTTATGTTATTCCCTGCTTCAGGGGCATATCATACACTACAACCTTTCTTCTTCAATGCAAATGGTGATGACTAGGAGCAGGCACTCCAGCCGATAAGACTGTCAGCTATTTATAGCTCCAAAGCTTACAAAACTGGCACTACAGACATTTGCTTTTCAATGAAAATCTCATTATTCATCACTGAAATGGTTTAAAACGCTGTTTCTTCAGAGACTGAAAACTGGATGAGTACAAATTTGCAGGTCTGATTTAGATGCAGAATAAAAACAAGAAAATAGGTCATCTAAACCTATTGTGTGTTATGCAGGAGCACAGATGTGTGAAAAATGACTCTTGTTCTGGTAGACCTGTATAGTTTAACCTGATGTACTAAATTCTGCATAATTGGAGTAATTTATAAAGAACAGTGCATGCCCAGCTGCAACACAAGTTTTTACATACATAGGCGCTTTCTTCTAATGCGTCCATCTGCGATAAACTGAAATCCAAATGTTTATCATAAGTGAAGACATTAACATAGAGCATTACCTACTTTTGTCTTGTGGCCTTATTAATTTATACTGTTACACTTTTCTCCATACGGTATCTTCTGATTGCTTGATCCTTGTTTATATCAAGGTTGTTTTTATTTGAAGTGCCAAATATATATATATATATATATATATATTTGAATACATTGCTTTATGAGTGCATTTTTATACAGTTTGAGCACTATGTGGACCGCACAAAACAGGAAAACTCGTATAATGTTTGTGAAAAGCAACAATTTTCAGGTAGTTTAAGCTCAGATGCCCTGCTCAGAGGCATTGTGCCCTGTGTCACACAAAATCAGGAAAACCAGTAAGTATCCATCAGATTCAGTAATTACTAGTGATGAGCGGATTCGGTTTTACTCGGTTTTACTCGGTTCTCAAAACCGAATCTTATTGGCTATCCAAAACACGTGACACCAGTGAGCCAATAAGATTCGGTTTTGAGAACCGAGTAAAACCGAGTAAAACCGAATCCGCTCATCACTAGTAATTACCCCCCTCTTTTACCCAAGGACAGCAGTCATTCACCACAAAATCTGCGCA
Source organism: Pseudophryne corroboree (assembly GCF_028390025.1). NCBI lineage: Eukaryota > Metazoa > Chordata > Amphibia > Anura > Myobatrachidae > Pseudophryne > Pseudophryne corroboree. The sequence goes on along the minus strand of NC_086450.1, from coordinate 349,579,284 downwards.
TTCCACAAGACTCCAATTTAGCACTCTCCATACTCCTTCACTCCTGCAAACTATGTTTTGGCTTTCTGTTAGTACATTAAGGGGCCCATTTCTTAACATTATTTTGACTAAAATAATGTGAAAAAGGGTGTTTTCTTTTCACATTATTTTAGTATCACCTGAATGTATTAAAGGGCATTTTGAACAGTTTTCATAAAAACTGCTCCAAACCCTTTAATTCACTTTTTTTTTTAGTAATCCACATCACATTCCCCATACTTATAATGGATGTGGCCAAATTTACTAAAAAAAATGTGAAAAAACACTGCAGTGTGTCCTGTGATAATCTCGCCAGTTCAGGTTGGCGAGATCACAGGGCAGCACTGCGATAGGCAGACATTTGCCCAGCTTTTTCTGCCCCTGGCAGAGAAAGCTGAGCGGGGACCCAGCTATGTGATCAGCATACTTTACAGCACCGGGAGTCACTGCAGCACACAGAAGGAGGGGTGGGTCCGTGGTGTGGAGGGGTAGTCGCCACAGGGGGGTTGATGTCGGCGGGCACGGCGCATGCGCAGCAGGACATCGGGGTATTTTTTTACGAAAAATACCCGATGATCAGGGGCACCGGAATGTTTTGAGGTTGGGGGGAGCGTAGAATAAATTACATTTTGGCGCTCCCCCCAAACCTCTCCACCCCCCAGTGCGGGTGAGTGCTTACCTCCGGGCGACTCCTCCTGTAGGAACAGTGTGCTGCCGCCGCCTGCTATGCCCCATGTCCTTCTCCTAGCCGCCTCTTCACAGATACATTACTGGGAGGAGACAGGGATGTCCCAGCAGGCTTAGCATGGCCACGCCTCCTCCCAGTAATGCATCTGTGAAGAGCCGGCTACGGGAACATGGGGAATAGCAGGATGCGGCAGCACACTGTTTTTACAGGAGGAATCGCCCGCGGGAATCTGGGGTAAGTGCACCCCATCACCCTCGCATGCACCTCCGTCACGTTTGGGCGGGCATGTTGCACCCTTGCATCTCCCCCCCCCCTTCCCCGTTTTGATGCCTCTGCCGATACTGCTGCGGAGTGTCATCGCACGAAAAGAGCTTGTTCTCAAGCTCCCTGCATGCGATAATTGATTCATCCCTGCAGTGCGAGTTTGGGCGATTTTATCAGATGCTACCCACATCCAAAGATGCGGATGGTGATAAATAGCATGCAGTTTAAATTAACACTTAATAAATAACCTATGTTTAGATGGCAGAAAACAACATTAAGCTGGGTACACACTTGAGCAATGGGCATTCGTTCCGACATCAGAATGAATGCCTGTGAGTTGAGATTGCCCGTACACACTGGAAAGATGTTAATCTTGTTCCGTCCTACATTAGCATACAGCACTGCAGGATGCTAGCGATATTGTCAGGTTTGATGTGCAGTGCATCCAACATGATGACATCGTTAGCGACCGTGGGCATTCACACTGCCCGATATACGCCGATGTGAGCAATATGTTGGTCCGATCTGCCGGGAAGAAGTGTAAAACATTTATGTCCTATCCCTTTAATACTAACTTTTCACTTTTAATTAAATGAAACTTTTTTTATTGCCTCACAATTTTTTTTACATCCTGCTTGTTGTAGCCTTATCTGTAGATACAATATGACCACAGAGTGATGGGATATTGGGTCGGCTTTTACTACATGCACCAATATTGTCAGTGCTAAGGTTTTTATTACTTTGAAGGGGGGGGGGGGGCATGGGGACATAGACGTACCATATTGGTCATATAGATTGAGGACATTTTCTGAAAATGGGTAATCTCAGCACTAGTCCATACTTTACAGGCAGTGGCACAGAAAAGGGGGGAAGAGACTAAAGTCCGGGAACATGCTTGTTAGAAGTGCCTGCACTACTGTTGTCTGCTTTCTGTTTCCATTTGAGATTAATCCCGCTGATTTAAATTATGTGGAAAGTTTGAAGAGTATATGCTGAAATTGTACAAGCATCACTTCCTACATGTGAAAGGAAGTCTGGGACGGGATGTATATGTACTCTAGTAGAAGGGCCAATCTTCAGATCTCCAAGCGTAAGAAACTAACGCTCACCTTTGAGGTGTTTGTGTGGGTTGGGGCTGGAATGCTGGCGGTGTCGGTGGTCAGAATACCAACCGCGGCATTCCACTGTTTAGAATCCCAAGGGTCAGAAAAGCATGCTACCCCTCACCCCCTAACCCTCCATCACTGCAGCCTAAACCTAACACTCCCCCCCCCCCCCCCCCCCCCCTCCCGCTCCCCCTGCAGCCTAACCCCCGGTGGTTCCTAAACCTAACCACCCCATTCATGCAGCCTAGATGTAACCCCCCTGCAGTCTAACCCTATCCCTCCCAGGAGGTGCCTAAACCAAACCCTCCTCCCCGCTGCCTAAACCTAAACACCCCCTTCCCGCAGCCTACCCCTAACCCTCCACCCCCCCAGCAGCCTAAACCTAACTACCCCCCTCCGCGGCTTACCTCTCCGGCGGCCTGGAAGTCACTCCATCGAGATCCAGCTATCATGATGCCGGCGCCAGTATTGTGATCTCATTCAGGATGCCGGCACCGGCATTTTGATAGGTGTTGGGATTCCGGCTTTGGTATTTTGACAGCAAGGATCCTGCCGGGATCCCGTTTGGGTAAAGGATTGGGACTTCACACCTTTTTAGGAGTACACCTCTTCAGTGTTATATATACTCTTTCACTAAGGTTTAGCGCTATTTTGGAACCAGTGTTTTTGTTTAATATACTGTAGTAAGAAATAACATTAGCAATAAATGCATTATCATTGATAAGAGTTCTTTCCATTTGTGGTACTGACAGCTGTTGAAGTGAAAATATCTATTTGAGTCGATATAGATTAAATATATTTTTTTATTATACTCCTGTGAAAAAAACACTTTCTAAAACTGGTATTTTACACATATTTATCATATATTTCTATCGTATTTGCTTGTTACTTGAAACCTTGCAGATTGCACTTATACTAACTGTGGCAATTCTAGAATATTTACATCATTGAGGGTTTGTCCCATATAGTTTCCAGGGGAAGCTAATTAAAGTGTAATGATTATATGGATTGAGAAGAAAGTCACTTGGCTATAAAAGAAATATCATTAAAACTGATAGAGCAAATGGACAAGTAAAAATATGAGATGTAATTATAGAGCTATTCCCGCTAGTGTGAACAAAATTGAAAATATATGGCTACTGTGGAGATCTGCAAAATGTTAATGATGTTGATTGTTCAATATGACTTTTCTTAATAAAGACTTTAACACATTAGCTCTTGTAAGTCTAGGATTACATGATTGATCTTTACAGTTCAATCAGATATGTCTTTTCGGTATGCGGTCAGCATACCGCTCGTCGGGATCTCGGCTGTCACAATACCGATGCCGGCGATCCCGACTGAGCCATCATACCGCCGCCGTTATACTGGCGAGGTAGGTGATTACCCCTACCTACGCCACCGGGCCCGCAGCGTGGCGAGTGCAGCGAGCCCGCAAGGGGCTTAATTGAACTCGCCCCCCTGCCGGCATTCCACTGTTCGGCATGCCAATGTCGGTATACCAACCATCGGCATCCCATATGGCGGGATACCATACCAATCCCGTCTTTTCACATCAGTAAAAGTAGAGTAATGTTGGGTATACACGCTACGATTATCTGGGCGTTCCGCCCCATATCCAAGGATTGGGCAGATAATTGTAGCATGTATGCGGCAACCGATCCGAAAATATTGATCGGTAGGGCATTCCGGATTGTCCGGCATGTCTGTCCGATTCGATATTGTCTAAGTGTCTGATCAGCTGCATTTGGCAATGTATGCCCTGGCGCTGCCAACCAATGGACATTTTCCTTGTTCCTTCACATGGGAAGGAATGGGCAAATGTCTCCTCCCCGGGGGCGGAGCGCCAATATCATGTGACATACACTGTGAGAGATCTCACAGTATACAGTATGTCCCGGATATCTGCAGTGTCAGATAAAATGTCTGTCGGTCTGACCATGTATGCCCAGCATAAGTAGTGCAGTTGTACGGTATGCATTTTGTTCTTCTTTTGTTCTGAAATATGTCTCTAGTGCAAAGTTTGTCCTATACATGTGAACAGATTATATTACTCAAAGGGGTGTGGTATAGAAGATCTACAGTTATTGGATAGACAGTCAACAGGTTGACACCATACAGTCGACAGGGTCAAAAGGTTGACGGGTAAAAGGTAGACAGCACAAAAGGTTGACATGAAAATGGTCGACACAAGTTTTTTTGGGGTTTTGTGTCATTTTGTATGTTTAAACACCTGTGACCCCAAGTGGTAACAAGTGGTAACATATATCCTCATGGGCTCACTTCGCTCGCCACACTTCAGGCAACAGTCCATGTGGATGGAAAACCAAGCAAAAGTTAAAAAAAAAGTGAAAGCCCATAAAAAAAATTGTGTCAACCATTCCCATGTTGACCTTTTGAATCTGTCAACCTTTTGACCTGTCAACCTTTTACTTGTTGACCTTTTGACCCTGTTGACCTTTTGTCCCTGTCAATCTAATGCCTGTTGACCATATGGTGTCAACCTATTGACTGTCTATCTAGGCAGTGTCTATCCATAGACCAGATACTACTTAAAGAAGGATGTAATTGTTTCCATCTGTCAAAAAGTTCTACAACCATAATGTGGGCCACACATTTACTGCACAGTTCCCTGTTCTGCAGATCTGATTTGCGATCCGGTCTGAAGAACATTGATGATCAGCAAAAATAGCATGTTTGAAACCCCAGACTCATCCGATCTTGATCACTTTTGTGTCTGAATCAGCATATCAAGGGTTTCTTTCATGTTGGATTTCAACGATTACCTGACTCCAGTGTCGGACTGGGGCATGTAGGGCCCACCGGGGGAATGCAGTGGTAGGGACCCGTGTTTAGGGGATTGGTCAGTCTGCAGAGGGGGTGTGGCCTACCACCTCATTGGTTTGACTAACCATCAGAGAGTGCAACGTCTGGGCCCCTTCATAAACATATTCAGTAAATTCAGCTGCTGCATGCCTGATTATATGCCAGATCAATAACAGATTAATAACAGCAATGCACTGTCGAAAATAGACCATAGTCCAGTGTAAGATAACATATGTATAATGTATATGCACAGTCTGGAACCTGATCCTTAGAGTAGGTGGTAGGGCTCCAGGCAGTGGGGACCACCGGTGGTTTCCCCTGTACCCCTGTGGGCCAGCCCAAGCCTACCTGACTCAGACATTGGCAGAATGGGGGAATTGCTATGATAACGGCATGATGTATGGGCCCCTTCACAGGTCCTTTAGCATCCTGAAAGTAGAATCAATTTATGGTAAGGGATTTTCACTTAATAAAACAATGGTTCTCTGCTCCAATATGTCAGTCATTTGTAATATAGGGGGTCATTCCGAGTTGTTAGCTCGCAAGCTGTTTTTAGCAGCTTTGCACACGCTAAGCCGCCGCCTACTGGGAGTGAATCTTAGCATATTAAAATTGCGAACGAAAGATTCGCAATATTGCGAAAAGACTTCTCTGTGCAGTTTCTGAGTAGCTCGAGACTTACTCTGCCACTGCGATCAGTTCAGTCAGTGTCGTTCCTGGTTTGACGTCACAAACACACCCAGCGTTCGCCCAGACACTCCTCCGTTTCTCCAGCCACTCCCGCGTTTTTCCCAGAAACGGTAGCGTTTTTTCACACACACCCATAAAACGGCCCGTTTCCGCCCAGAAACACCCACTTCCTGTCAATCACATTACGATCACCAGAACGAAGAAAAAACCTCGTAATGCCGTGAGTAAAATACCTAACTGCATAGCAAATTTACTTGGCGCAGTCGCACTGCGGGCATTGCGCATGCGCATTAGCGACTAATCGCTCCGTTGCAACAAAAAAATAACGAGCGAACAACTCGGAATGACCCCCATTGTGTAGTCACAGATTTAGAACAATTATAGCACTGTGTATTTCTATCACGTGCTACTAAATATGGCATATTATAGCGTGTAAGAGCAGTACAAGATGTTGTATTTTGTATTGAGGTGCCAGTTTACATGCCATCTAAATCATTAACATGAAATCTGGAGTTGGATGTTTATTGTCTGGACACTGCTGGATCAACCAAATATATAAATCCAAGGGGGTCAGAAAAGGATGAAAAATTAAAATGGGTAATGTTTACTATATTGGTATTTCCTTTAATAATGTTCAAACTATGAAGTTCCAAATTACTTTTTGAAAATCTGATTAGTATATAATTATTGTAATATTTGTAATTTAATAAATGACCCTAGGCCAGATGGAGATTTTCCCCATGTAAGGCATGGGTTAAGTAATCATGGAGTGTGATTGCTACATGTCTTCCGCACCTACCTGGTTTGGCTTATTTGTATTATAAGGCCTAATACCCCTTTTCAAATTGTTCTACTAGTAGAGGGAATAGTGTTTCCCAACCTCCGTTGTCAAGGCACACTAACAGCACCGGTTACACCAGCTATCTGCTAACACTGATGGCAATCAGGACTCCTCTATCAGTCTGGCTCAGATGGCGTAATGCCTCCTTAGGCAAGAGGCAGGTCGCCAAGGCAGTGGGGCCCACCCTTCTCCCAGTGCTGGGCCAGTCGTCCAACATTGATCAAAATGGTCGGCCAAGCGAAAACTAATTTCTGGTCTGGGCAGCGGTGGGCCTCTTGGATCCCAGTGCAGGGCACCTACTGCACCACTGGTAGTCAATCTCCTGGTAGATAGCACTGTTACATGTTTAGGAGAGGAGAAAGACTTCATCCTTATGCTCCATTTTTATGTTTATTTACCAGCTATAAATAAAATTGTGTGTGGGGGGGGGGGGAGGGTAGTACCAGATCACAGATGATTTTTACTCATCATAATGTTAATTATTTCCAATTTTTTGAAAGGAATTAATTTGTGTGCAATGTGGGCATTGCAGTAAGGGCAGCTTGGATAGTGTAATGGTTAGCTTTACTGCCTCACAGCACTGAGAGGTATGCGGTCAAAATCTCGGCAGTCGTGATCCCAGCAATCAGAAGACAAACAGCAGGATCCCGATGGTCAGAATCCAGATGGATCCCAGAGGTAAGTAAAGGGTATAGGATTAGGGTTAGGCACTATGGGGAGGGTTAGGCTGCAGGGTGGGGGAGGTTAGGCTGCAGGGAGGTTAGAGTTAGTCTGCAGGGGTGGGAGAGGTAAGTGTTAGGCTGTGTTAGGGAGAGGTTATGGTTAGGCTGCGGGAGAGGTAGATTAGGGTTAGGAGTAGTATTAGGGTTAGGGTAAAAATACTTACAGGGATGTGTCAGGATCCTGCTGTTGGTCTTCTGACTGTCGGGATCCTGATTGCCGGGATTTCGTACCAAACCCCATTGAGGTCTTGACTTCGATTCCCTCCATGGCCCTGACTGTGTGAAGTTTGTATTTTCTCCCTCCGTGTATTCCAGTTTCCTCCTACACTGGTGGACCCCTGACAAAAGGTAACACAAGTGTGTATGTGTGGACATGTGTAAGGCAATATAGGGCCTGATTCTGATATGTTCGTTGGAAGCGACTGTGCAATACCGTACAACCAAATGATAATTGACCCTTCCTGCATGCATCTGCAATATGATCACCATCGCTGTGCTGTTTTGTATAATGGTACCGGTTGCTGCTCTGCTTTCCCCCCCCCCCCCCTTCCCAAATGCCACAGCATGTCAATCATGCTGTGGCTAAGGGGAAACTGCAAGCGATTTCGCAGGCACATTCTGGACATCTATTTAACCATTACATTTGTACGTAAACTATCAGGTTTGGGGCACTGGGTAAGGTCTGATGTAAATGGTAAAATATTGCACACACTGCAGAATATATTGCGCTATGTGAATAACTGATAATAAATAAATAAATGTCTGGCGGCACACATAGCAATACTGTGCTGACAATGCATATTTTCCCTTGCACCACTATGTAGGGTAAACTTGCAATGTTGGCTGATATATTGCATTATTGCATTGATGCTGGTGTATTGAATTCCCTCATTGATAAATAATCATCTTTCGTGTGTTAACTGCACTTTTCAATGCCCCCTCTATTCAGTAATGTGATTCTACATGTGATTCAGTAGTTTATGATTTTTAGATACGTACAATATAGCATTGCAGTAGTCACATTATCTGTTAGAGTTACATTACAGCAATGTAGAGTTCCATATATACATCTGCCCCCTAGTAATATAGCCCTAGAAGCTGCTGGATTGAGATATTTAATAGAGTAAAGCCCTGTACACACGGGGAGAGATGTGTGCTGAGTGATCTAGCACAGACCGCTCAGCACACATCTCTTCAACACTCAGCACACAGTGCGATGTGTGCTGTGCGAGGGAGCGCTCATTTCACCCAGCTGTGAAATGAGCGACCTGCTAGATTGTGCCTGCATACAGGCCGATCTAGCACTGGCGATAGCAACGCGCGGGCAGGGCTGCCAAGAGAAATCCTGGGCCCAGGTACAGTACCCTCCCGGGGGCCCCCCTGCAGGGGGTGTGGCCACACTCTGTTAGTTGCATGGCTGCACCACTCTAGGGGCATGTCTAGCACACGAGATGTCCCCACTCACATACCTCCCAACATGACCCTCTCCAGGAGGGACAAAATGCTCTGCTCCTGGACTTTTCTCTTAATTTATGATTGCCGGCACCTGTGTGTTGAACAGGTAATGGGATAAGAAAGGTGTTTCACTACAGGTGATGGCAATCATACAGTAAGAAGGAAGTCCAGAAACAGAGCATTCTGTTCCTCCTGGAGAGGGTCATGTTGGGAGGTATGCACACACAGGAACATAACATACCTCCCAGCATTTAGGACAAAAATGTTCACTATTAGGATGGTAGGACAGTCACATAAAAGCTGCATTGGTTGCAGAGCGCATTCCCTGGAACACCATCATTTTGTGAAAATGGATCCTCCATTGTAATTTTGGGATAAAAGATGCCCTATAGCGTGTAAGTGCAATCACTGTATACACATACACACACACACACACACACACACACACACACACACACACACACACACACGTTGACTTGCACATTTGTGGTCATCACCAGAATACTGTATATTGTTACATTAGTAAGTTCCGAGAGAGCCACAGTATTTCTGCTTATACTACCTGTCATCCCACTAAGGGCACCCAGGAAATTACGCAGTATTTTGGACAGAGTGCCAGCCATGATATATATAGAGATAGACAGACAGACAGACACACACACGTATATACTGTATATAGATAGATAGTATGTCTGGGCCAGCTACTTTTCAGGGGCCATGGCCTATTCACAGTAGGCGTGGTCATGCACCTTTTGAAAAAATACCCTAAAAATGTTATTTTAAGCGCCACCATGGCCTCACACTCCAGCCCAGCAGTAAGCAGTGTGTGCTGGGCTTAGGGGAAGAGCTGTAGCTGCTGCTGCCAGTTAAGGGGGAGGAAGCCCGGGGCCCCCACTGGGCCCCTCCATCAGACCTGGGCCCGGGTAATTTGTACCCTCTCCCCTCCTTTCTCAGCACCACTGCCCTCGGGGCCACGCATAGCTGTCGCTGTAGGGGATACACACGGAGAGATCCGTGCCTAACTTCTAAGCAGTCTAGTCAGATTACTTAGAATTTAAGCACAGATCTCTCCGTGTGTAGCCCCCTTAAGGGGTTTTCATCGCTAATCCTCAAGTACCCCCAACAGGTCATGTTTTTAATATTGAACTATTTTGCTTCAGTCAGTAATTATCTCACTTGTTTCCACTGACCAAAAGACTAAAAACATGACGTTTTGGGATTAGAGTTAAAAAACCGTTGTCGAACACATTGGGAAAAAGTGAACCATTTTATTTTGCCCTCATTCTCCTATCTTTCTTTTATAGGTAGTCGCTTTCATGAACTCCCCTGTTGGACAGTACCTGGATGAACGTCCATTTATGTCCTTAGCTCTCCTTGTGTTTATTGCATTGGCTGCTGTTCCAATTGGTTTGTTTCTGACTGTGATTGCTGGGACCGCAGTAGTCGCCTGCCTCGGGGTCATAATAATAGAAGGTAATTTAAGTGTGAAAACAATACATGTACACCAGAGTAATTCATCGGTTATTCATTTTTATTTGGTACTTTTTTCTTTCTTTCTCTGTTTAATAAGAATTTTCCAATAATAATAAAGTGCACAATAATGAGATAAATGAAAGAGCAGTAAGAATAATTTATTACTTTCATTTTCTACGCTGTACATTTTTTTTTTTTTTTTAACATAATCTGATTTCTTTTAAATTATATATAACCTTTTTTTATAATAGAAACGTCAGGGTATATTTACTAAGGTTTGATTTTGTATTCAATTTTACGTTTGATTTAAATCAACTGAAATCAAATCAAATCAACATTTTTTTTTCATTCACCAAAACAAAAATTTACTAAGATTCAATTTTGCAATCGATTTCAAAATCAAATTCAATGTGTGCCAACTTTGACAAGTGGTTTCGTATTCGGTTTTGGATGTCTGTTTCAAAATCGGACATAAGATCACCTAGGAAATCAAATATAAAATCAAATGAAATAGTGCAAACACAACCCTATGTACAGTATCTTCATTGGACAAATTCCACTGGACAAGAAGCTGCTGTGGTTCCTCTAATTCTGGTTTGCGTACATCTCCGATGGTGGGGCACCTGTGATGGTGTGCGTACATCTCCAATGGTGGGGCGCCTGTACATGCACAGGACCCATTATGTGCATGTGCAATTGGGGGCCTGCATCGTCACAAACATGCCCCCTAAGCCACAGTCTGTCACCGTTTGGAGGTGGGGAATCCAAAGATGCTGGCACGATGTGCCCTGCGTTCATCTCTGCATGAGACCCATAATATCTTCTGTGTAAATGGCCATTTGGTCCAATAGTCCTCACATCCAAGTAACCCCTATAGCATTTTCAATACAAGAAAATGGGGCAGGCGCTTTTTTAATATCTTAAAATCATTATACAAATCAGGTTTCAGGTTATTATTTATTGTATAAGATAACTGTGTGCAGTTTAGGGAGGAATAGACCGGACAAATTATATGTGAATGCAGTGAGATGCTGGGTATTCATAGGGGTGGTCTTCAGTATGCCGACTGACGGGATCCCGGCGCACAGTCCCGACAGCCGGCATACCGACACTTATTCTCCCTCGTGGGGGTCCATGACCCCCCTGCAGGGAGAATAAAATAGCGTGGCGCGGCGAGCCCGCAAGGGGCTCATTTGCGCTCACCACACTTTCGGTAAGCCGGCGGTCGGGCTCCCGGCGCCGGTATGCTGGTCGCCGGGAGCCCGACCGCCGGCATATCGTAGTGAACCCATTCATAGCTCACCATGATAGCTCACCATCAAACTAAGGGGCCTAGCATGTTCAATACAAGAAAACATGGGACAGGTACTGTACTTTTTGGCTATCATGAAATCATTATCTAAATCAGGTTACATGATATCACTTATTTATGGTATAAGATAACTGTGTGCAATTCAGGAAAGATTAGACAAGACAAAGTGACTACAGTGAGGTACTTGGTATTCATAGCTCACCATACTGATTTCGGAACAATTGTCAAACTAACGTACCTATTCATCATCATCACCACCAAAATAGCCCATTATACATGTGGAAATGCTACAGAGTGCTGGGGTCTTTGTGCTCAATGCTAATAGCATACTTGCCTACTGTTCTGGATCCTGTGAGAGACACTCACTTTTTTGGGTAGTCCCCTGCACCCCTCCCGCATCCTGTACACACGATTCACACGTGTGCCTTTTCGCCGGATGCCGCAGAACAGGATCCGGCCAGAGCCACAACGGGATTTCAAACAGAACACAGTGCAGCACAGCCGCACTGTATGAACATATACATTCAAATGCATGTATTTTACTTGAAATCCAGTCATCCTGTCATCCTGCTCAACCGCAGCATGCTGTGGTTTGATCCGGCGGGTGCGTCACCATCGCACAGTGCTTAAAGTGGTTCTAGAGAGTGGTGGAACTCACCCCCCCTCTCCCTGGCGCCTTGCAATAAAGGTATTGTGCACACCGTAGGCGCTCCTCGGCACTAGTGCTACTCGGTACTATGGGAGAGACCTCAAGACGTCTCTCCCATAGCGCACACTGACAGAGCCGGAAGCCATTTACCCTTGTTTTTTGCTAGTGAAAAAGGGTCCCGTGAATCCTACCCGGGTAGGACACGGGAATGATCCGGTTAGGGTTGTAGTGTAAACGGAAGCTGCGTCGGAGCGCCGCCGCTCCCGTTTACACTGTATGGAAGGGCGGTGCTGGGAGATCATGTGATCTCCCAGCGCCGCCCCTGCCGCGTCACTAGCAGCGTCACCAACCCGGTTGGTGAGCGCAGTGGGAAAGGGGGCTAAGCACGGGCCGCAGCCGGGTAGCACCCGTGTCAGGCTCCCGGCTGCGACCCGTGCTTAGTAGTGGAAAAGAGGTATTGGTAATGAGGTGCTACTCTGCTTGAGACTTAATACAATATACAGAGGGAAAAAGATGCAGGTGCACTATCTCACACTAGCTCAACCTGTAATAACCAGAGGCATTTAGCATAATCCTGGCCAGGGCTATGAGCTTACCCACCGCACCAAGGTAGCCTCTCATTGGGTAAGTCCATAACACTAACTACAGTGGTTCAGGTCTGGGGGGCAGGACACTCCAAAGCCACCCAGCCAGACAACCCCAGGGCACCACAAGAGTGATACAAGTAAAGAATTAGATAGGTAGGAGCAGCTACGGCTGCATGTGTGAATAATGTGAAGAGTGAAAAAGAATGGTGTGAAAATGTTACACATATATAAAACAAACTATACGTGCCATAGTGTATTAAAATAAATGTTAGATTGCGATGCCCCGAGGGTGTCCAGCCACGGCAGGTCCAGGAAGCCCAGCGCCCCAGGGAATCCCTCCAATATTGACTGCCATAATAAACAAATGTAGGAGTCTTACCTCAGTGTGCTCATGCCACATATGTAAGCCATACATATAAATTTGCCATACATATAAATATGGCAGTGGATACAGTTACTAACTTAGGCCCTCATTCAGCTTCAGTTGCAGTTTTGCTAATATAGCAAAACTGCAGCTGCTATCACTCGCATGTTGCGGGCCACCCAGCATGCTAACAGTGACCAGCCTTGTGATCCAAATACAATTGCGATCGCATCGCTGAATAACGGAAGCCCCCTTGCCTCCGCAGCCTGGCTGAGAAGGCAGTCGGGCTGACGCCATATCCCCATCACAGCGACCGCATGTGACGTCACATGGCTGCCCCATAAACCTGCCCATACCTGTCCGTGTTTCCGATGCATGCCCTCGCAATGCCGCATCACCACCCCGACCTCCCCTCGAATGCCTCTGCCTGTCAATCAGGCAAGGCGTTCGTATTACTGAGATGCAATCGCATCTCCCTGCACACACAGTGCGGGCCCTGCGTGTTCACACTGTGATGTTAGTGTATTAGAATGCTTAATATTTGGAGACACTCCCTTACTAATCTGTGTAAGCCTGAATCTTCAGTGATGGTCCCTAGGACCAGGGGGATGCTGGGAAGTGGGTGGTCCAGTGTGCAGTGTGTCTGGAGTTGGAGGGAATAAACAGCACAGTAGTGAACTCACATGTCTCTGTGTCCTGATGACTGGATTTACAAACGTATGAACAAAACACACACTGCCCTGAAAGACGAGGAAATGCGATCACATATCAGATGCATATGAAGCTTAATTGGGGCCTAATTCAGATCTGATTGCTGTTGTGCAAATTGCACAGCGGCCGATTATTGAATGACTGCGCATGTGTGTGGATCGCAATGCTCATACGTGAGGACAAACTGCGAAAGAATGGTGCGAAAATTTATGCACAGACTGGAAAAATCATTCGATGGTGAGTGAGTTACAAACGGATTTGCAGATGTCCGTTACCTGGCGAAGTTTTCGCACAGCATACACATGCATTCGCACACTTGCACGGTGCGGGTTTTCACTCTCTATGGGCGGTGGCTAACTGATCGCAGACCTCTTTTTGCAGAGGAGTGATCAGGTCTGAATTCGGCCCTTAGTCTCTTAGTCCTATAGCACAATTCATTTTGCTGTATTACTGAAACACTAAATGCAGTTCAAAAAATACAATTGGTAGGTTTATGTTAGTGAGTGCAAACTCCACTGGTGCAGGGAAAAATGTCAGTGATTCCAAAATCTGGAAAGCATTGCACAATATTTTGGTGTGACGTGCGGTAAGGTCAGTGGCTAGGGAGGCATTGGCTAGTATTAGTCAGATTTGCAGCATATACCACCCCATACACAGTCCATGCCCTCTACAAGCAGCACAGTAATGAGTAGAAATCACGCCTTATATTCAGACAGTTCTGAGATGACATTAACGAAGTGAAAACACAGGGCTCACAGTGCAGGGGTGCACAGAAGTTACCTCACCAGCAGCACTATCTCTCAGCCTCTAGCAGATGATGCTGAGCCTGCATATTAAAACAGGTAGGAGTGCTATTGGTATGAGTTCTGGTGTGTGATGTAAAAAATTATAACTGTTTTTGATTAAATGATTTAAGATAAAAATCTCCTATATAATAGCCCAGATCTGTGACTCTGTGCCTGTGTGTATAACGCTGGGCGTGGCTAGGAGCTCTCATTGGGTTAGCAGCAGGTCTATCGCAACCAGTCCACAGCTGATTGGGGGAGAAACGCCCTCCCACACAGGTTACAATCAATGGCCTTCCATTGATTGTAACCTGTGTGCGAGGGCGTTTCTCGCCCAATCAGCTGTGGACTGGTTGCGATAGACCTGCTGCTAACCCAACGAGAGCTACTAGCCACGCCCAGCGTTATACACACAGGCACAGAGTCTGCCCTTTAGCTGCTGTGTGTTCCCAGAGCAGGATTAACAATGGGGCTGATGGAGCTGCAGCTCCAGGTCCACACCCCAAAATAGGCCCACTGCATCTGCAGCAACATACCCTCCAACACTTTACACCTAAAAATCGCTACAAATTTGAAAAGGGGCATGGCTATGGGCAAAGTGTCGTGACCACGCCCCTTATCCTATACTTTCAATGGGTGTTTGGAGAACCAAAAATCGGTACGAACCATAAAAAAAGGGACTGCACCTGCCAAAAAGGTATAGCTGGAGCAGCGGTGGCCAACCAGTGGCTCTTGAGCCACATGCGGCTCTTACTTTCTTCAAATGTGGCTCCTTAAACACAAAGTCGCATGACCACAACAGATTCGGTAACCACTGCACTCCAGAAAGACACGCAGCACTATGGGGACTTAGAACTGAGAGAGCCAGATACTAGAAATGAGACACCCTCCAGCAAGTTGGGGGAAGCTGCAGTGACACATGGGGGATCTGGCTGGAGTGACACAGCAGGGTGCTGGCTGAAGTGACAGAAGGGTGGTGGCTGGAGTGACACAGCAGGGTGCTGGCTGAAGTGACAGAAGGGTGGTGGCTGGAGTGACACAGCTGGGTGCTGGTTGGAGTGACATATGGGGGAGCTGGCTGGAGTGACACAGCAGGGTGCTGGCTGAAGTGACAGAAGGGTGGTGGCTGGAGTGACACAGCAGGGTGCTGGTTGGAGTGACATATGGGGGAGCTGGCTGGAGTGACACAGCAGGGTCCTGGCTGAAGAGACAGGAGGGTATTGGTTGGAGTGACGAGGGTGCTGGCTGGAGTGACACATGGGGGAGCTGAAGTGTATTATGTGAATCCGGCTTTTTCAATATATTTTATGTGAATCTGGCTTTTACAATTATTTTATGTGGAAGTGGCTTTTTCAATGTATTTTATGTTGGATCTGGCTTTTTCAGTGTATTTTATACCAGGGGCGTGGCCTAGCAGGCAAAAGGCCACACCCCATTTTTGCATGCGCGCTTTCGGCTCGATGTCGGCTCTTCGACGTACCTAACAAATTTTTTGGGCTCTTTGTCTCTGACTGGTTGGCCACCCCTGAGCTGGAGGGTATGCCACTGCATCTGCAGCAAGTCTCTATAGGGGGAAAAAAAATCCTTTTACTGCAGCGTCTTATGGGGGTCATTATGACCCGTTCGCACGCTGCACTTTTTCAGGTCAGACCTGCGCATGCACGCTGGTGGAAATGCACAGGCGCGTCACTGCCTGGCGATGGCAGCGACGAGAATAATGAAGAAAGCGTTTGCAGCAGCAAACGCAAGAAGATAGACAAGAAGAGGCCAGCCGGAGGCGTCAACTGACCGTTTTCAGGGAGTGTCCGTCCGAACTCAGGCGCACCCAGCCGTTTCCAGGGAGGGATCCTGATGTCAGCTCTGTCCTGGATGATCGCAGCGGGTGAGTAAGTCCTGAGCTGTGCAGAGACTGCAAAAACTTTTGTTTGTGCAGCTCTCTGCACAAGCATTTGCAGCCCTGCACAGCGATTCCCCCCTCCCCTGTAGGCAGCGACTACCTGATCGCAGCAGTGCTAAAAGTAGCCTGCTAGCGATCAGGTCGGAATGACCCCCCATGTCCTGCTGCCAGTCCTCCTGCCCCCTCCGGCATCAACAATCCCCACTCCATAACCACGGCGCAGGTGGAACAAAAGCTGCTGCGGCCACCAGCATAGATGTGTATGAAAGCGGCGCAGCGGAAGTCTTTCAGAGCCCTCCCTGCGCCACATACTCTCTGAGCCCCGGATCCTCCTCTGCGCGTGATGTCACAGAAGTGCCTCCCAGCCACCCAGAGGCCCTGATTCCGCAACACAGCACCTGGGCTGCCGGCCTGGAAGCTCCGAGATGGCTAATGTAACGCAGCACACCCGCCCCTGCCCCACCCGCGACACCCCCGCAACCGCTCCTTCCCCCATCCATGGTGGCTCCAGACCCACTCCCCCACCTGCGTCACCCATGCACCCGCCACTCCCCCTACCCGCACCCCCACCGCACCAGCCCCACCCGCTGCACCCCTGCAACCGCCCCTCCCCCACCCGCGGCACCCCCGGACCCTCTCCCCCATCCGTAGCACCCCCGGACCCCTCCCCCATCTGCACCTGCCCCGCACCTGCCACTCCCCCAACCACAGCACCTACTAGGTGATTTATCATGCCCTGCGTGCGCTGTTCACGCCGTTGCAAGGGGCTACGACCTCTTAACCATTGCACGCCCTTTGTCCGTGCAATATTTAACCACTCACACAATTATGATTGGAGGTAATACTCCATATAATACAAATATTGCATGCCACAAGGGCGTGCAAGGGTTAAGTGGGCGTCGCCCCTTATGACGGTGTGAAGAGCGCCCGTAGGGCATCACCTAGTATAAATATAAAAGTAAAGAAGTTAAGTAAAAATTAAAAATTGTGTGAGAATAAGATTGATATGGATTTGTGTGGCTTATAGATGCTTACAATGCAACATCCACAGCTATGGCAGCAGAGACTTTCACAAAGCTGCTTGAAGCCCTATAAATGAGCACTTTTGTGAGAATTTGGGATTTGGCCGGGCGTGCGAGGAGTGTGATATGCAGTCTATAGCTGGCGTTTAAATGCAGTGGCAACAGCAGTTCACACCCTTCTCCCACAATTGAATTCCCACCTTTGAATATTGAAAGCTGAGCAATTCCTTTAATAAACATAACAGATGTATGCATTATGTTGCAACATGACGTAGTGAACCCATGCTATCTAGCTGTATCCCAAGTGTCAATAAACAGGGTTTTCTATACCTCCGAAGCATCATTCACATATATTATACAACTCAGGCACAGTACAGCACAACAATTATGTTATCTGTAATGGGAAAAAACACATGTATCTAAAACTAAAATTTGTGTATCGTTTATGTTTCACACATCTCTGATATTTGGCATAACACCAAGCCATCTGGTTCTGGGAAGCCTAACGTTGCCTCAGAGGCTTTTCTGTTTACTCATAAAAGTCTACCTTTCTAATATCCAGTGTTCATTTCTACCATGTTCAGTTTATTTCCTATTGTATAATTAACCCCTTATATACACTAATGTGCCCATCAGTAGTAATGCTCACTATTCTGATCATAAGAAATAAATCCCAATAGTGTTTCTAACAATGTTAATGCCTAATAATAGGTCCATCAACTGTAATGGCCATTAAATGAAACCTTAACAGCAAGATATGTCACTAATGTGCCCATCAGTGGTAATAGCCAATAATGTGCCCCTCAGTTCTCATTTGCCCTTCAGTAGCATGATATGCCACTACTATGTCCATCTGTAATGCTTATATACGGGCAATACTTCAGTATTCTCATTCTTGCTGCCTCTTGTAATGGGCCAATAAACTTTACATGTACGGTTATTATGTATGAATTGTATATGTAGCATTCATATGTCAAATTACTACATGACTTAAAGAATAGTTCGCACTTTAAATGAGGTCTGACAGAACTAATTTGTTTACCCAGAAATGTGTGCTCATGTCGTAAATAAATGATTAAACATTCCCTGTAAAGCCCTGCATATTATGTTTGTTCTACATAAATAGAATGGGGTAATAATAAAGTTGAATAATTATCATGACTTCACCCGGTGAAATGCCATCGGATGGAATACTTACTGACACCCGGAATCCCCACTCGGGTGGTGGTCCACGCCACCGCCTGAGGTGGAATAGATTAGTGTGATGACCGAAGCTGGGGTGTTATCATGATTTTATGTGTCTAATTGGCATATTCATTATTAAACCTTGTCGGCCCTCTCTTTATTATGCATACAGATAACGCAAGTTGCAGTGGCGAATATAAACCTTCCCGTAGCAATTCAGTATTCCTTCGGTTCAAGGACTGCTGCTCTGAAACAAGCTGTCCCCGCGATTCCTAACACTGACACTTTCGTGTGGTGAAAATGTAAACGGATGCATGACTGAACACAGGACCTGATTCAGATTTGTAGCAAACCTGATGGTTTACATGCAAATCCGATGTTTGGGGTTCTGCGTAGGCACAAGACTGCGCATGTGCATGTGTCTATCTCCTACAGACCCCTCCTGCTGCATTTGCAATTTATTTGTACGAAATTGCACAGATGCTTCCCTGAAGCTGTGCAATTCCTTACAAATCAGAATCGGTCCCAAAGAGGGCTGGAGGAAGCGAAGGGATCCAATGGATTCCTCTTTCTACTCCAGTTTTATTTCAAGTAAGAAGGAGCAGGCCTGTGAGTGCTAAAGCCATCTGAAAACTGCACTAGCACCTGCAATCCAGATATGGAATCTTTCAGCTTTTGGAGCTTGATGGATGAACAAAATCCACTCTCGGTACTCAAATAATGAATGGGCCCTGTTACTTAACTACTGTTTTTGCATGTGGAATGGGCCTGTTCACCTTAATGTGTAGGCCCCTAAATGTTGAAAGTTTGGATTTAATGAAAGCCACTTGTTTAGAACTGAAATGTACTTTATCTTTCTTAAAAGTGACTTTACCTCTTATTTAAAGGTTTATCAGCTTAAATGTAACTCATCCCTCTCAAAAGTAATGGTGGTCAAAGATGGGAAGGGTTGTCTCAAGGTCAACGATCATTTTTAATTGCTTCAAAAGTAGCCATATTCTTCTATGTATTTTTCACATGACTTACTTTATAAAAAAAAAATACATAAAAGCTTTTATATTCTAACCAATGATAAACGGTCATTAACCTATAATACCTGCCCCAAGTAAAGGCTTATGTTTTCAGCATAAAACCTGTAAGATCCCAGATAACTTTCAATTTAATACAATGGCGTCAGTGGGGTTGGTGTCACCCAGAGTGCCATTGTGATCTCTGAAAAAGGGACCTGAGGCTATGACTCCTGGTGCATGACATTTTGGGAGCATGGCCGCATGTCACCCCGCCATTCCTGTCATGCCGGGGGGCTAGTGCTCAGCAGCCAACAGCCACTGCCAGTACAGGGTGCTGCTGGTGACACCATCCGAGGGGGTAACAGCAGAATAGCAGAGCAGCTTTGTTACCTGGTGCGCTCCGCACCCCCATAGTGATGGCAGTTACTCTAGTAAATTTATTTATCCTGATACCACATTTCACTTCAATTTACATGCTTTTCACATATTTTCTCTATCGTCCTAAGTGGATGCTGGGGTTCCTGAAAGGACCATGGGGAATAGCGGCTCCGCAGGAGACAGGGCACAAAAGTAAAGCTTTTACAGGTCAGGTGGTGTGTACTGGCTCCTCCCCCTATGACCCTCCTCCAGACTCCAGTTAGATTTTTGTGCCCGGCCGAGAAGGGTGCAATTCTAGGTGGCTCTCATAAAGAGCTGCTTAGAGAGTTTAGCTTAGGTTTTTTATTTTACAGTGATTCCTGCTGGCAACAGGATCACTGCAACGAGGGACAGAGGGGAGAAGAAGTGAACTCACCTGCGTGCAGGATGGATTGGCTTCTTGGCTACTGGACATGAAGCTCCAGAGGGACGATCACAGGTACAGCCTGGATGGTCACCGGAGCCACGCCGCCGGCCCCCTCACAGATGCTGAAGCAAGAAGAGGTCCAGAATCGGCGGCTGAAGACTCCTGCAGTCTTCTTAAGGTAGCGCACAGCACTGCAGCTGTGCGCCATTTTCCTCTCAGCACACTTCACACGGCAGTCACTGAGGGTGCAGGGCGCTGGGAGGGGAGCGCCCTGGGAGGCAAATGAAAACCTTTAAAAAGGCTAAAAATACCTCACATATAGCCCCAGAGGCTATATGGAGATATTTACCCCTGCCTAAATGTACTAAATAGCGGGAGACGAGCCAGCCGAAAAAGGGGCGGGGCCTATCTCCTCAGCACACGGCGCCATTTTCTGTCACAGCTCCGCTGGTCAGGAAGGCTCCCAGGTCTCTCCCCTGCACTGCACTACAGAAACAGGGTATAACAGAGAGGGGGGGCAAAATAAATGGCAATATATTAATATAAAAGCAGCTATAAGGGAGCACTTAATCATAAGGCTATCCCTGTCATATATAGCGCTTTTTGGTGTGTGCTGGCAGACTCTCCCTCTGTCTCCCCAAAGGGCTAGTGGGTCCTGTCTTCGTATAGAGCATTCCCTGTGTGTCTGCTGTGTGTCGGTACGTGTGTGTCGACATGTATGAGGACGTTATTGGTGTGGAGGCGGAGCAATTGCCAAATATGAGGATGTCACCTCCTAGGGGGTCGACACCAGAATGGATGCCTTTATTTGTGGAATTACGGGATAGCGTCAACTCGCTTAAGCAGTCGTTTGCCGACATGAGGCGGCCGGACACTCAATTAGTGCCTGTCCAGGCGCCTCAAACACCGTCAGGGGCTGTAAAACGCCCCTTGCCTCAGTCGGTCGACACAGACCCAGACACAGGCACTGATTCCGGTGGTGAAGGTGACGAATCAACCGTATTTTCCAGTAGGGCCACACGTTATATGATTTTGGCAATAAAGGAGATGTTACATTTAGCTGATACTACAGGTACCACTAAACAGGGTATTATGTGGGGTGTGAAAAAACTACCAGTAGTTTTTACCGAATCAGAAGAATTAAATGACGTGTGTGATGAAGCGTGGGGTGCCCCGATAAAAAACTGCTAATTTCAAAGAAGTTATTGGCTTTATACCCTTTCCCGCCAGAGGTTAGGGAGCGCTGGGAAACACCTCCTAGGGTGGACAAAGCGCTAACACGCTTATCAAAACAAGTGGCGTTACCCTCTCCTGAGACGGCCGCACTTAAAGATCCATCAGATAGGAGGATGGAAAATATCCAAAAAGGTATATACACACATGCAGGTGTTATACTACGACCAGCTATTGCGACTGCCTGGATGTGCAGTGCTGGGGTAGTTTGGTCAGAGTCCCTGATCGAAAATATTGATACCCTGGACAGGGACAATATTTTACTGTCGTTAGAACAAATAAAGGATGCATTTCTTTATATGCGTGATGCACAGAGAGATATCTGCACACTGGCATCACGGGTAAGTGCTATGTCCATTTCGGCCAGAAGAGCTTTATGGACACGACAGTGGACAGGCGATGCGTAGAGGAGTTATTTGGGGTCGGTCTATCGGATTTGGTGGCCACGGCTACGGCCGGGAAATCCACCTTTCTACCTCAAGTCACTCCCCAACAGAAAAAGGCACCGACCTTTCAACCGCAGCCCTTTCGTTCCTTTAAAAATAAGAGAGCAAAGGGCTATTCATATCTGCCACGAGGCAGAGGACGAGGGAAGAGACAGCAACAGGCAGCTCCTTCCCAGGAACCGAAGCCCTCCCCGGCTTCTACAAAAGCCTCAGCATGACGCTGGGGCTTCGCAAGCGGACTCGGGGGCGGTAGGCGGTCGTCTCAAGAATTACAGCGCGCAGTGGGCTCACTCGCAGGTAAATCCCTGGATCCTGCAGATAATATCTCAGGGGTACAGGTTGAAATTAGAGACAGAGCCACCTCGCCGTTTCCTGAAGTCTGCTTTACCAACGTCCCCCTCAGAAAGGGAGACGGTTTTGGAAGCCATTCACAAGCTGTATTCTCAGCAGGTGATAGTCAAGGTACCTCTTCTACAACAAGGGAAGGGGTATTATTCCACTCTTTTTGTGGTACCGAAGCCGGATGGCTCGGTAAGGCCTATTCTAAATCTGAAGTCCTTGAACCTGTACATAAAGAAGTTCAAGTTCAAGATGGAGTCACTCAGAGCAGTGATAGCGAACCTGGAAGAAGGGGACTTTATGGTATCCTTGGACATCAAGGATGCGCATCTCCACGTTCCAATTACCCCTCACACCAGGGGTACCTCAGGTTCGTTGTACAAAACTGTCACTATCAGTTTCAGACGCTGCCGTTTGGTTTGTCCACGGCACCTCGGGTCTTTACAAAGGTAATGGCCGAGATAATATTTCTTCTTCGAAGAAAAGGCGTATTAATTATCCCATACTTGGACGATCTCCTAATAAGGGCAAGGTCCAGAGAACAGCTAGAGATGGGTTTAGCACTATCTCAAGAGGTGCTAAAGCAGCACGGATGGATTCTGAATATTCCAAAATCCCAATTAATGCCGACAACTCGTCTGCTGTTCCTGGGGATGATTCTGGACACAGTTCAGAAAAAGGTTTTTCTTCCCGAAGAAAAAGCCAAGGAGTTATCTGACCTGGTCAGGAACCTCCTAAAACCAGGAAAGGTGTCTGTACATCAATGCACAAGAGTCCTGGGAAAAAATGGTAGCTTCTTACGAAGCAATCCCTTTCGGCAGATTCCATGCAAAGGGATCTGTTGGACAAATGGTCAGGGTCGCATCTTCAGATGCACCTGCGGATAACCCTGTCGCCGAGGACAAGGGTATCCCTTCTGTGGTGGTTGCAGGAGGCTCATCTATTGGAGGGCCGCAGATTCGGCATGCAGGATTGGATCCTGGTGACCACGGATGCCAGCCTGAGAGGCTGGGGAGCAGTCACACAGGGAAGAAATTTCCAGGGAGTGTGGTCGAGCCTGAAAAAGTCTCTTCACATAAGCATTCTGGAACTAAGAGCAATCTACAATGCTCTAAGCCAGGCGGAACCTCTGCTTCAAGGAAGACCGGTGTTGATCCAGTCGGACAACATCACGGCAGTCGCCCATGTAAACAGACAGGGCGGCACAAGAAGCAGGAGGGCAATGGCAGAAGCTGCCAGGATCCTTCGCTGGGCGGAGAATCACGTGATAGCACTGTCAGCAGTATTCATCCCGGGCGTGGACAACTGGGAAGCAGACTTCCTCAGCAGACACGACCTTCACCCGGGAGAGTGGGGACTTCATCCAGAAGTTTTCCACATGCTATTAAACCGTTGGGTAAAACCAATGGTGGACATGATGGCGTCTCGCCTCAACAAAACACTGGACAGGTATTGCGCCAGGTCAAGAGATCCGCAGGCAATAGCTGTGGACGCGCTGGTAACACCTTGGGTGT
This sequence comes from Pseudophryne corroboree, assembly GCF_028390025.1. Lineage (NCBI taxonomy): Eukaryota > Metazoa > Chordata > Amphibia > Anura > Myobatrachidae > Pseudophryne > Pseudophryne corroboree. The sequence goes on along the minus strand of NC_086450.1, from coordinate 349,555,363 downwards.
ACCAGTCGGTATATGTGTTTCCTCCTCTGCCTCTCATACCAAAGGTATTGAGGATTATACGGCAAAGAGGAGTAAGACTAGTGGCTACGGATTGGCCAAGAAGGACTTGGTACCCGGAACTTCAAGAGATGGTCACGGACGATCCGTGGCCTCTACTTCTGAGAAGGGACCTGCTTCAGCAGGGTCCTTGTCTTTTTCAAGACTTACCGCGGCTGCGTTTGACGGCATGGCGTTTGAATGCCAGATCATAAAAGGAAAAGGCATTCCAGAAGAAGTCATTCCTACCTTGATAAAGGCAAGGAAGGAAGTCACCGCGAAGCATTATCGCCGTATTTGGCGAAAATATGTTGCGTGGTGCGAGCAGCGGAGTGCTCCGATGGAGGAATTTCAACTGGGTCGTTTTCCTACATTTCCTGCAATCAGGATTGTCTATGGGTCTCAAATTGGGATCTATTAAGGTTCAAATTTCGGCCCTATCAATATTCTTCCAAAAAGAATTGGCCTCAGTCCCTGAGGTCCAGATTTTTATCTAAGGAGTACTACATATACAGCCTCCTGTGGTGCCTAAGGTGGCACCGTGGGATCTAAATGTAGTTTTAGATTTCCTCAAATCCAATTGGTTTGAACCACTAAAGAATGTGGATTTGAAATATCTCACATGGAAAGTGACTATGTTACTGGCCCTGGCTTCGGCCGGGAGAGTATCTGAACTGGCGGCTTTGTTTTATAAAAGCCCTTATTTAATTTTCCATTCGACATAGGGCAGAGCTGCGGACGCGTCCGCATTTTCTCCCTAAGGTGGTATCAGCGTTTCACCTGAACCAGCCTATTGTAGTGCCTGCGGCTACAGACGACTTGAAGGACTCCAAGTTGTTGGACGTTGTCAGAGCCTTAAAAATATACATTTAAAGGACGGCTGGAGTCAGAAAATCTGACTCGCTGTTTATACTGTATGCACCCAACAAGTTGGGTGCACCTGCTTCTAAGCAGTCGATTGCTCGTTGGATTTGTAACAAAATTCAACTTGTACATTCTGTGGCAGGCCTGCCACAGCCTAAATCTGTTAAGGCCCATTCCGCAAGGAAGGTGGGCTCATCTTGGGCGGCTGCCCGAGGGGTCTCGGCATTACAACTCTGCCGAGCAGCTACGTGGTCAGGGGAGAACACGTTTGTAAATTTTTACAAATTTGATACCCTGGCAAAGGAGGACCTGGAGTTCTCTCATTCGGTGCTGCAGAGTCATCCGCACTCTCCCGCCCGTTTGGGAGCTTTGGTATAATCCCCATGGTCCTTTCAGGAACCCCAGCATCCACTTAGGACGATAGAGAAAATAAGAATTTACTTACCGATAATTCTATTTCTCGGAGTCCGTAGTGGATGCTGGGCGCCCATCCCAAGTGCGGATTATCTGCAATACTTGTACATAGTTATTGTTAACTAATTCGGGTTATTGTTTAGGAAGCCATCTTTCAGAGGCTCCTCTGTTATCATACTGTTAACTGGGTTTAGATCACAAGTTGTACGGTGTGATTGGTGTGGCTGGTATGAGTCTTACCCGGGATTCAAAATCCTCCCTTATTGTGTACGCTCGTCCGGGCACAGTACCTAACTGGAGTCTGGAGGAGGGTCATAGGGGGAGGAGCCAGTACACACCACCTGACCTGTAAAAGCTTTACTTTTGTGCCCTGTCTCCTGCGGAGCCGCTATTCCCCATGGTCCTTTCAGGAACCCCAGCATCCACTACGGACTCCGAGAAATAGAATTATCGGTAAGTAAATTCTTATTATTAAATATTGTTGTCATATTATACTTTAGTATTTCAGCCATGCGGCCTGCCAAGAAGTGATAATGTATTTAATATACTCAATAATTTTATATTACTATTTAATTAGCTTCATGCTAGGTTGCTAAGCAATTTTAAGTTTTAAACAGGGATATGTTTTGTCCGGGAAGCATGCCGACAACTATTCTCCCTCTTGGGGTGTCCACAACACCCCTGAAGGGAAAATAAATAGCGCGCCACTGTGCCCGCCGTGTGGGGAGCGCAGCGAGCCCGCAACAGGCTCTTTTGCGCTCACCCCACTGCCGGCATTCCGACGGTTGGGATCCTGGTGCCGGTATGCTGGTCGCCGGGATCCCGGTCATCGGTAAAACGTAGTACACCCGTTTTGCCCAGCTGCCTATACATCCTTGGTGTATTCTATGAAATGCATACCAACATTTCTCAGTAATAGAACATGCCCAAAAGACAGAGACAGAGTCAGAGTGATTTCAAGAAAGGCATGTACTGTATAGTATTGTAGTAGCAAAATACACATTCCTATTTACATAGTGTCATTGAGTTCTTGCAGTTTTGTGGGGGCTGACTGATGCACAGGGGTTAACAACACCAAACAGCAGTGCGCTGGATTACACACATGCTCATTTGCATATCAAAGACAGCGGACACTTTCTGTCCTAAGGCTTCGCCCACACATATACCTGCATGGCTGTGGTGTCGGTATGCCAAAACTCCAACTCCTATTTTACTGCTCTCAGACTGCTTCCTAAATGGTAAATGTATATTAATTAGTAATAATAACACATGTAAATGAGTAAAATAATAGCATATTTCATCATCACCACTACAACACAAATCATCAGGGTAATTTTAGATTGATTGCACATATATTTTATTAAAATCTCTGGAAAAAAAAATGTTATTAAATTCCAATGGAAGTAAATATGTTACAAATAAATTTAAAATAGTGCTTTAATAGTAAAACAGGTGATACCATAAATCTGAAGAATATATAAAAATAGGAAAGAATAATAGAACACGGTCATCATATATTTTCCTGTAATTATTACACAATGCTACTCATCTCCACCCCTGATGCACCACCATTATTGGTACTCCTCACCTGTACTGTATCACCACCACCATTATTAGTACTCCTCACCTGCACTGTACCACCACCACCATTATTGGTACTCCTCACCTGTACTGTATCACCACCACCATTAATGGTACTCCTCACTTGTACTGCATCACCACTACCATTATTAGTACTCCTCACCTGCACTGTACCACCACCACCATTATTAGTACTCCTCACCTGTACTGTACCTCCACCACCACCGCCGTTATTAATACTCCTCCCCTGTATTGTTCCACCACCACCATTATTAGTACTCCTCACTAGTACTGTTCCACAACAACATTATTAGTACTCCTGACCCGTATTGTTCCACCACCAACATTATTAGTACTCCTCACCTGTACTGTACCAGTACCGACATTATTAGTACTCCTCCGTTCTACCAGCAGCATTATCAGTACTCGTCAACTGTACTATACCAGCACCTTATTAGTACTCCTCATCTGTACTGTACTACCATAAACATTATTAGTACTCTTCACCTGTACTGTACCACTACCAACATTAATAGTACTCCTCACCTGTACTGTACCACCACCACCCCCGTTATTAATACTCCTCCCCTGTATTGTTCCACCACCACCATTATTAGTACTACTCACTAGTACTGTTCCACCAACAACATTATTAGTACTCCTGACCCGTATTGTTCCACCACCAACATTATTAGTACTCCTCACCTGTACTGTACCAGTACCGACATTATTAGTACTCCTCCGTTCTGCCAGCAGCATTATCAGTACTCGTCAACTGTACTGTACCAGCACCAACATTATCAGTACTGCTCAACTGTACTGTACCACCACCTTATTAGTACTCCTCATCTGTACTGTACTACCATAAACATTATTAGTGCTCTTCACCTGTACTGTACCACTACCAACATTAATAGTACTCCTCATCTGTACTGTACAAGCACCAACATTATTAGTACTCCTCACCTGTACTGTACCAGCACCAACATTATTAGTACTCCTCACCAATACTGTACTTCCTCACCTGTACTGTACCATCACCAACATAGTACACCTCACCTGTGTAATTCTTAATTTCTGCAGCGGGGTACACTGGGGTTCCACAGGGATAACATTGGGGTGTAGAGTCTGATCTTAATCCGAGGCACCAACAGGCTAAAAGTTTTGACTGTTCCCAGCATGCACAGCGCCACCTCCTCTATAACCCCACCTCCGTGCAATGGAGCTCAGTTTGTAAGTTGATGCCCTGCAGGCAGGTCACTAACACGAAGGCTGCTCCTGCAGCCCTGAAAAGAGCTTTTATAAGAAGAAATAGAAGACTTCAAGGGCTGCAGCATAGGCACTCACGGTGCTAGATGTCATTCTGACATCTCATGCTGCAGCTCCATCACCTCCCTTGGCGACGCTGTATACTCCCGTGCCTTGGTTGCTGGGTACTTACAGCTGAGGGCTCCGGCGCTGCCTAGCACACACACACCTGCCGCTGCTCTCTGGGATCGTGTGGCCGCACCAAGGGAGGAGGTAAGAGGGTCCCCCAGGCGGGACCCGCTGCAAACCGCGATCCGGCACGGCCTTTGGGACATGGGCCGTGCGCGCTGGCGTGGACACTGTGGTAGTACAAGGACCCCACTAGACCACCAGGGCAAGGGCACAGGTCAGATTACATTATTAATCCGTTTTACAAGGCCCGCAGTACCCGGTGGTGAAGTCCAGCAAGGGGATAAGGCTCTGGCCTATAGCCCCTTCCCATGCCCCAGGCGCCATTTACTGAAATGTTCCCATCCTAGAGCTGCATCTCTCTATCTCCCTCATTCCCTGTCAGCGTTTGGTGCCATCACTCAGTGCCGTAACTAGGTGTGTGCTGATGGTGCCTTGCCCATAGCGCAAGTACAGTGAAGGCGCACCATCCGGCATCACACCCCTACGTACGGCCCTGTTAGCGATGGAGAAGTGTCATTTAGGCTGTGCGCGGGCGCCTATCTCCAGTAGCCGCATCTGTGAGGGACGGTGAGCGCGCCAGTTCGTGTTACACAGATCCCGTTGTTCGCGGTAATGCCGCCTGTGAGCCCCGCCGCCGCCTGCATCCTTCAGCCGCCTGCTCCATTATATGAGATGGAGCGGTCTCTACTGATGGCTCCCGTGAGCCCCGCCGCCGCCTCTGAACTGTGCTCTTTCAGCCAGGAGATGCCGCCAGTGAGATCCGCCGCGACGGCACTAGAGAGGGACTGTGAGCGGCTGGAAATCAGTGTCTGCTGCCGCATCGCCCCAACAGGTAAACAACACACACACACACTCACACACTCTCTCTCTCTCTCTCTCTCTCTCTCGTGAGACTCTGCTGCCGTAATGTGTAAAAAGGGGACACTGTCTGCCGTAATTTGTAAAAAGGGGACGCTGTCTGCCATAATGTGTAAAAAGGGGCACGCTGTCTGCCGTAATTTGTAAAAAGGGGACGCTGTCTGCCGTAATGTGTGAAAAGGGGATGCTGTCTGCCGTAATGTGTAAAAAGGGGGACGCTGTCAGCTGTAATGTGTAATAAGGGGACGCTGTCTGCCATAATGTGTAAAAAGGGGAACTGGCTGCCATAATGTGTAAAAAGGGGGACGCTGTCTGCCGTAATGTGTAAAAAGGGGACGCTGTCTGCCGTAATGTGTAAAAAGGGGCTCTACCTGGTGTAGTGGCGCTACTGTGCAGCGTAATTTGAATAATGGAGACTACTGTGCACCGTAGTATGAATTGGTATTATTTTGTGGCCACGCCCCTATATATTTTTGACGCGCCTGCCCCTATCTTGCATGGGGGGAGGGCGCCAATGCCATTTCTTGCACACAGCGCTAAAATGCCTAGTTACGGCACTGCCATCACTACATGCTGAGCTGATTCTGGGACTACATGGGCAATGTCTCCTCTATAAAGCCGCCTGCATCATCAGCGCTGTGCATTTACAGGACACTTAAGTATTCTACATGTCTTTAGACAGTGTTAGTTAAGAAACAGTGCATTACTGCAGGGTTATTTAGTGCAAGTACCCTGTGATATACATCCAGTCTTTACTGTGCATTGATACAGTATATCTATAAGCCTATATAGCTTTACTTGATGTTACTTAGTATTACTAGTCCAGTGCAGTTTTATTGTTTGTCATAATTTCTGCATTGTACATGTGACTGTGTGTGTGCATATAGCTGCTGTGTGATATCTACTCCGTGTATCTCACTCATACTGCTATCCCTATATTCTGTACCCTGAGGGGGGCTAAGTGCGTCAGGGTTTTTGTTTGATATAGGTAGTTCACAGGATATACTTACAGTATTTTGTATTTTTCTCTGTGATTTTCAGTCACCATATACCTCTTGAATCCTCTGTTTGTGCTGTCTCACTGCACAGGGGGTTCTTGGTCAGGTATTTTATCTACTGATATTGTACTGTGTCACCCGTGGTTTACGCTTTCATTTCATGTCAGTGGCAAGGGGCGATAGTTCCGTGGCTGATCCTGCAATACGCGGTGATGATGCAGCGGACTTATTGGAGGATAACATAGCAACTGAGGGTCCAGGTTCTGGGGTTCTCTACCCCCCAGTCAGGTTGCGGCAACGGGGGCACATCAATACCTGCCTTGGGCTGCTTTCTCTACTTTACTGACTACGCTGGTAATTAGACTCGCGCCCCCTATGGGACCTCCCATGACTTTACAGCCACATATCGTCCCTGCGGTTAATCCGCCAAGGGCAGATCTCCTGTCCACTCAGTTACAGAAATTAAATCACTCAATAGCTAAACAGAAACCTAACCCTCGTCCTCTAAGCGGGCCATTTCTTCCTCACAATCCACACATGTTTTGGATACTTCTTCCGATGAAGATGGCATATATACTGACCCCTCAGACACTGATGCAGATGCTTCTGATGGGGAATCTATTTCACAAGTGGATGTTCCTGACCTCCTGGAGGCGATCAGGCTGATTCTTCAAATTGAAGATGAATCAGAACCTGCAGATACCTCTAAGAAACCTGACAGGTTCAAACGTCAGAAGGTTACTAAATTAGTTTTGCCTCATTCTGACCACTTGGTTGACATATGTCAGGAATCCTGGGAGAATCCCACCTCATAAGAAGATGCTAGCTTGCTATCCCCTCGCTGCGGAGTTAAGTAAAAATTGGGAAACGCCACCGCCGGTGGACTCGCAAGTAACTCGTCTGGTGGTGTCATCTACTCTGCTGTCACTACCGTCACCTCTCTGAAGGAACTGACGGATAAGCGTGTGGAGGGTTGCTTTAAGTCTATTTACACACTTGCAGGAGCTGTGCATAGGCCCACTATTGCGGCTTCTTTGGCTGCAGAAGCTATTGCAGCCTGGGTTCAGGAGGTGGAAGCGGAGCTGCCGTCTGATTTTCCTGATAATGCTAGACAATGTCTGTCATATATTGTTGCAGCCTCTTATTACATTCAGGAGGCGGCTTCTGATGCCGGTGTTCTGACGGCCAAAGCGTCTACTACGTCCATTCTGGCTCGCCGGATTCTCTGGTTGCGGTCCTGGTCTGTAGATCTGGACTCTATGAAAACCTTGGAGGTGCTCCCTTTTAAGGGGAACATAGTTTTTGGAGAGTATCTCAATAAGATTTCTCTGACGTCCTAGTGGATGCTGGGGACTCCGTAAGGACCATGGGGAATAGACGGGCTCCGCAGGAGACTGGGCACACTAAAAGAAAGATTTGGTACTACCTGGTGCGCACTGGCTCCTCCCTCTATGCCCCTCCTCCAGACCTCAGTTAGATTTCTGTGCCCGGCCGAGCTGGATGCACACTAGGGGCTCTCCTGAGCTTCTAGAAAGAAAGTATATATTAGGTTTTTTATTTTACAGTGAGACCTGCTGGCAACAGGCTCACTGCAACGAGGGACTAAGGGGAGAAGAAACGAACCTACCTTCTTGCAGCTAGCTTGGGCTTCTTAGGCTACTGGACACCATTAGCTCCAGAGGGATCGACCGCAGGACCCGTCCTTGGTGTTCGTTCGCGGAGCCGCGCCGCCGTCCCCCTTACAGAGCCAGAAGCAAGAAGATGGTCCGGAAAATCGGCGGCAGAAGACTTCAGTCTTCACCAAGGTAGCGCACAGCACTGCAGCTGTGCGCCATTGCTCCTCATACACACGTCACACTCCGGTCACTGAGGGTGCAGGGCGCTGGGGGGGGCGCCCTGAGCAGCAATAATATCACCTTGGCTGGCAAAATAACCACAATTTCTCTATCGTCCTAGTGGATGCTGGGGTTCCTGAAAGGACCATGGGGAATAGCGGCTCCGCAGGAGACAGGGCACAAAAAGTAAAGCTTTAGGATCAGGTGGTGTGCACTGGCTCCTCCCCCTATGACCCTCCTCCAAGCCAGTTAGATTTTTGTGCCCGGCCGAGAAGGGTGCAATCTAGGTGGCTCTCCTAAAGAGCTGCTTAGGAAAGTTTAGCTTAGGTTTTTTATTTTACAGTGAGTCCTGCTGGCAACAGGATCACTGCAACGAGGGACTTAGGGGAGAAGAAGTGAACTCACCTGCGTGCAGGATGGATTGGCTTCTTGGCTACTGGACATCAGCTCCAGAGGGACGATCACAGGTACAGCCTGGATGGTCACCGGAGCCTTGCCGCCGGCCCCCTTGCAGATGCTGAAGTAAGAAGAGGTCCAGAATCGGCGGCAGAAGACTCCTCAGTCTTCTAAAGGTAGCGCACAGCACTGCAGCTGTGCGCCATTTTCCTCTCAGCACACTTCACACGGCAGTCACTGAGGGTGCAGGGCGCTGGGAGGGGGGCGCCCTGGGAGGCAAATGAATACCTATTTTGGCTAAAAATACCTCACATATAGCCTCCGGAGGCTATATGGAGATATTTAACCCCTGCCAGAATCCGTTAAGAGCGGGAGACGAGGCCGCCGAAAAAGGGGCGGGGCCTATCTCCTCAGCACACAGCGCCATTTTCCCTCACAGAAAGGCTGGAGGGAAGGCTCCCAGGCTCTCCCCTGCACTGCACTACAGAAACAGGGTTAAAACAGAGAGGGGGGGCACTAATTTGGCGATATGCTTATATATATATTAAGATGCTATAAGGGAAAACACTTATATAAGGTTGTCCCTATATAATTATAGCGTTTTTGGTGTGTGCTGGCAAACTCTCCCTCTGTCTCTCCAAAGGGCTAGTGGGTCCTGTCCTCTATCAGAGCATTCCCTGTGTGTGTGCTGTGTGTCGGTACGTGTGTGTCGACAGGTAGGAGGACGATGTTGGTGAGGAGGCGGAGCAATTGCCTGTAATGGTGATGTCACTCTCTAGGGAGTCGACACCGGAATGGATGGCTTATTTAGGAAATTACGTGATAATGTCAACACGCTGCAAAGTCGGTTGACGACATGAGACGGCCGACAAACAATTAGTACGGTCCAGACGTCTCAAAAACACCGTCAAGGGTTTTAAAACGCCCGTTTACTTTAGTCGGTCGACACAGACACAGACAGGGACACTGAATCCAGTGTCGACGGTGAATAAACAAACGTATTCCTTATTAGGGCCACACGTTAAAGGCAATGAAGGAGGTGTTACGTATTTCTGATACTACAAGTACCACAAAAGAGGGTATTATGTGGGATGTGAAAAAACTACCATAGTTTTTCCTGAATCAGATAAATTAAATAAAGTGTGTGATGATGCGTGGGTTCCCCCCGATAGAAAATTATGGGCGGTATACCCTTTCCCGCCAGAAGTTAGGGCGCGTTGGGAAACACCCCTTAAGGTGGATAAGGCGCTCACACGCTTATCAAAACAAGTGGCGGTACCGTCTATAGATAGGGCCGTCCTCAAGGACCAGCTGACAAGGCTGGAAAATATAATAAAAAGTATATACACACATACTGGTGTTATACTGCGGCCAGCGATCGCCTCAGCCTGGATGTGCAGAGCTAGGGTGGCTTGGTCGGATTCCCTGACTGAAAATATTGATACCCTTGACAGGGACAGTATTTTATTGACTATAGAGCATTTCTATATATGCGAGATGCACAGAGGGATATTTGCACTCTGGCATCATGAATAAACGCGATGTCCATAACTGCCAGAAGATGTTATGGACACGACAGTGGTCAGGTGATGCAGATTCCAAACGGCACAGTATGGCCGTATAAAGGAAGAGGACTTGTTTGAGGTCGGTCCATCGGACCTGGTGGTCACGGCAACTGCTGGAAAATCCACCGTTTTTTACCCTAAGTCACATCTCTGCAGAAAAAGACACCGTCTTTTCAGCCTCAGTCCTCTCGTCCCTATAAGATCATATCTGCCCAGGGATAGAGGAAAGGGAAGAAGACTGCAGCAGGCAGCCCATTCCCAGGAACAGAAGCGTTCCACCGCGTCTGACAAGTTCTCAGCATGGCGCTGAGACCGTACAGGACCCCTGGATCCTACAAGTAGTATCCCGGGGGTACAGATGGGAATGTCGAGACGTTTCCCCTTCGCAGGCTCCTGAAGTCTGCTTTACCAAGTCTCCCTCCGACAAGGAGGTAGTATGGGAAAAAATTCACAAGCTGTATTCCCAGCAGGTGATAATTAAATTACCCCTCCTACTACAGAAAAGGGGTATTATTCCACACTATATTGTGGTACTGAAGCCAGAAGGCTAGGTGAGACTTATTCTAAAAAATTTTTTTGAACACTTACAAAGGTTCAAATTAAGATGAAGTCACTCAGAGCAGTGATAACGAACCAGGAAGAAGGGGACTATATAGTGTCCCGGGACATCAGGGATGCTTACCTCTATGTCCCAAATTTGCCCTTCTCACTAAGGGTACCTCAGGTTCGTGGTGCAGAACTGTCACTATCAGTTTCAGACGCTGCCGTTTGGATTGTCCACGGCACCCCGGGGTCTTTACCAAGGTAATGGCCGAATTGATGATTCTTCTTCGAAGAAAAGGCGTCTTAATTATCCCTTACTTGGACGATCTCCTGATAGGGGCATAGTCCAGGGAACAGTTGGAGGTCGGAGTAGCACTATCTCGGATACTGCTACAATCAGCACGGGTGGATTCTAAATATTCCAAAATCGCAGCTGATCCCGACGACACGTCTGCTGTGCCTAGGGATGATTCTGGACACAGTCCAGAAAAAGGTGTTTCTCCCGGAAGAGAAAGCCAGGGAGTTATCCGAGCAAGTCAGGAACCTCCTAAAAACAGTGCATCATTGCACAAGGGTCCTGGTAAAAATGGTGGCTTCCTACGAAGCAATTCCATTCGGCAGATTTCACGTAAGAACTTTTCAGTGGGATCTGCTGGACAAATGGTCCGGATCGCATCTTCAGATGCATCAGCGGATAACCCAATATCCAAGGACAAGGGTGTCTCTCCTGTGGTGGTTATAGAGTGCTCATCTTCTAGAGGGCCGCAGATTCGGCATTCAGGATTGGATGCTGGTAACCACGGAGCCCAGCCTGAGAGGCTGGGGAGCAGTCACACAAGGGAAAAATTTCCAGGGAGTGTGATCAAGTATGGAGACTTTTCTCCACATAAATATACTGGAGCTAAGGGTAAATTTATAATGCTCTAAGCTTAGCAAGACCTCTGCTTCAAGGTCAGCCGGTATTGATCCAGTGGGAAAAAAACATCACGGCAGTCGCCCACGTAAACAGACAGGGCGACACAAGAAGCAGGAGGGCAATGGCAGAAACTGCAAGGACTTTTCGCTGGGCGGAAAATCATGTGATAACACTGTCAGCAGTTTTTCATCCCGGGAATGGAAACTGGGAAGCAGACTTCCTCAGCACGACCTCCACCCGGGAGAGTGGAAACTTCATTGAGAAGTTTTTTCCACATGATTGTAAACCGTTGGGAAATACCAAAGGTGGACATGATGGCGTCCCGTCCAAAAAAAAAAAAAAAAAAAAAAAAAAAAACGGGACAGGTATTGCGCCAGGTCAAGAGACCCTCAGGCAATAGATGTGGACGTTCTGGTAACACCGTGGGTGTACCAGTCGGTGTATGTGTTCCCTCCTCTGCTTCTCATACCTAAGGTGCTGAGAATTATAAGACGTAGAGGAGTAAGAACTATACTCATGGCTCCGGATTGGCCAAGAAGGACTTGGTACCCGGAACTTCAAGAGATGCTTACAGAGGTCTTATGGCCTCTGCCGCTAAGAAGGGACTTGCTTCAGCAAGTACCATGTCTGTTCCAAGACTTACCGCAGCTGCGTTTGTCGGCATGGCGATGGAAAGCCGTATCCTAAGGAAAAAAAAAGGCATTCCGGAAGAGGTCATTCCTACCCTGGTCAAAGCCAGAAAGGAGGTGACCGCACAACATTATCACCACGTGTGGCGAAAATATGTTGCGTGGTGTGAGGCCAGGAAGGCCCCACAAAGAAATTTCAACTCGGTCGTTTCCTGCATTTCCTGCAAACAGGAGTGTCTATGGGCCTCAAATTGGGGTCCATTAAGGTTCAAATTCGGCCCTGTAAATTTTCTTCCAGAAAGAATTGGCTTCAGTTCCTGAAGTCCAGAAGTTTGTCAAGGGAGTATTGCATATACAAACCCCTTTTTTGTGCCTCCAGTGGCACTGTGGGATCTCAACGTAGTTCTGGGATTCCTCAAATCACATTGGTTTAAAACCAGTCAAATATGTGGATTTGAAGCATCTCACATAAAAAGTGACCATGCTCTTGGCCCTGGCCTGGACCAGGCGAGTGTCAAATTGGTGGTTTTTTCTCAAAAAAGCCCATATCTGTTTGTCCATTCGGACAGGGCAGAGCTGCGGACTCGTCCCCAGTTCTCTCCCTAAGGTGGTGTCAGTGTTTCACCTGAACCAGCTTATTGTGGTGCCTTGCACCTACTAGGGACTTGGAGGACTCCAAGTTGCTAGAAGTTGTCAGGGCCCTGAAAATATGTTCAAGGACAGCTGGAGTCAGAAAATCTGACTCGCTGTTTATACTGTATGCACCCAACAAGTTGGGTGCGCCTGCTTCTAAGCAGTCGATTGCTCGTTGGATTTGTAACACAATTCAACTTGCACATTCTGAGGCAGGCCTGCCTCAGTCTAAATCGGTTAAGGCCCATTCCACAAGGAAGGTGGGCTCATCTTGGGCGGCTGCCCGAGAGGTCTCGGCATTACAACTCTGCCGAGCAGCTACGTGGTCAGGGGAGAACACGTTTGTAAAATTCTACAAATTTGATATCCTGGCAAAAGAGGACCTGGAGTTCTCTCATTCGGTGCTGCAGAGTCATCCGCACTCTCCCGCCCGTTTGGGAGCTTTGGTATAATCCCCATGGTCCTTTCAGGAACCCCAGCATCCACTAGGACGATAGAGAAAATAAGAATTTACTTACCGATAATTCTATTTCTCGGAGTCCGTAGTGGATGCTGGGCGCCCATCCCAAGTGCGGATTATCTGCAATACTTGTACATAGTTACAAAAATCGGGTTATTATTGTTGTGAGCCATCTTTTCAGAGGCTCCGCTGTTATCATACTGTTAACTGGGTTTAGATCACAAGTTGTACGGTGTGATTGGTGTGGCTGGTATGAGTCTTACCCGGGATTCAAAATTCCTCCCTTATTGTGTACGCTCGTCCGGGCACAGTACCTAACTGGCTTGGAGGAGGGTCATAGGGGGAGGAGCCAGTGCACACCACCTGATCCTAAAGCTTTACTTTTTGTGCCCTGTCTCCTGCGGAGCCGCTATTCCCCATGGTCCTTTCAGGAACCCCAGCATCCACTACGGACTCCGAGAAATAGAATTATCGGTAAGTAAATTCTTATTATATAGCCCCAGAGGCTATATATGTGGTAATTACCCCTGCCAGAATACAGAAAAAAGCGGGAGAAAGTCCACCGAAAAGGGGGCGGGGCTTCTCCCTCAGCACACTGGCGCCATTTCTCCCTCACAGTTCCGCTGGAAGGAAGCTCCCTGACTCTCCCCTGCAGTCTACACTACAGAAAAGGGTTAAAAAGAGAGGGGGGGCACAGATTTGAGGCGCAGTAAATATTATAGCAGCTATAGGGGACATAATTCAGTTAGTCCCTGCATTATATAGCGCTCTGGTGTGTGCTGGCATACTCTCTCTCTGTCTCCCCAAAGGGCTTGTGTGGGGTCCTGTCTCCTTTAAGAGCATTCCCTGTGTGTGTGTGCGGTGTGTCGGTACGGCTGTGTCGACATGTTTGATGAGGAGACTTATGTGGAGGCGGAGCAGATGCCTATAAATGTGATGTCACCCCCTGCGGGGCAGACACCTGAGTGGATGGACTTATGGAAGGAATTACGTGCAAGTGTCGACTCCTTACATAAAAAATTTGACGACATGCCAAATGCGGGACAGCCGGCTTCTCAGCTCGTGCCTGCCCAGGCAATTCAAAGACCATCAGGGGCTCTAAAACGCCCACTACCTCAGATGGCAGACACAGATGTCGACACGGATACTGATACCAGTGTCGACGACGATGAGTCAAATTTAATGTCCACTAAGGCCATTCGTGGCATGATTGATGCAATGAAAGAGGTTTTACACCTTTCTGATATAAACCCAGGTACCTCAAAAAAGGGTATTATGTTTGGGGAGAAAAAACTTCCAATAGTTTTTCCCCCGTCTGAAGAATTAAATGAAGTGTGTGAAGAAGCGTGGGCTTTCCCTGATAAGAAATTGGTGATTTCAAAAAAATTACTAATGGCGTTCCCTTTCTCGCCAGAGGATAGGTCACGTTGGGAAACTCCCCCTAGGGTGGATAAAGCGCTCACACGTTTGTCTAAAAAGGTGGCACTACCGTCTCCGGATACGGCCACCCTAAAGGAACCTGCTGATAGAAAGCAGGAGGCTATCCTAAAGTCTATATATACACACACTGGTGTTATACTGCGACCAGCTATTGCTTCAGCGTGGATGTGCAGTGCTGCTGCTGCTTGGTCAGATTCCCTGTCAGAAAATATTGACATAGGGACACTATATTGCTAACCGTAGAGCATATAAAAGAGTCAGTCTTGTACATGAGAGATGCACAGAGGGAGATCTGCCGGCTGGCATCTAGAATAAGTGCATTGTCCATTTCTGCTAGGAGAGGCTTATGGACTCGGCAGTGGACAGGGGATGCAGATTCTAAAAGGCACATGGAAGTTTTGCCTTATAAGGGTGAGGAGTTATTCGGGGTTGGTCTCTCAGCCTAAGAAAGCGCCGTATTATCAGGTACAGTCCTTTCGAACCCAGAAAAACAGGCGGGGAAAAGGCGGGTCCTTTCTGTCTAGAGGCAGAGGAAGGGGAAAAAAGCTGCACCACGCAGCAGGTTCCCAGGAACAAAAGTCCTCCCCCGCTTCTTCCAAGTCCGCCGCATGACGGTGGGGCTCCACAGGCGGAGCCAGGTACGGTGGGGGGCCGCCTCAAAAATTTCAGCGATCAGTGGGTTCGCTCACGGGTGGATCCCTGGATCCTTCAAGTAGTATCTCAGGGGTACAAACTGGAATTCGAGGCGCCTCCCCCCCGCCGTTTCCTCAAATCGGCCTTACCGACGACTCCCTCGGGCAGGGAGGCTGTACTAGAGGCAATTCACAAGCTGTATTCCCAGCAGGTGATAGTCAAAGTACCCCTACTTCAACAAGGACGGGGTTACTATTCCACACTGTTTGTGGTACCGAAACCGGACGGTTCGGTGAGACCCATTTTAAATTTGAAATCCTTGAACACATACATAAAGAGATTCAAGTTCAAGATGGAATCGCTCAGGGCGGTTATTGCAAGCCTGGACGAGGGGGATTACATGGTATCCCTGGACATCAAGGATGCTTACCTGCATGTCCCAATTTACCTTCCTCACCAGGAGTACCTCAGATTTGTGGTACAGGATTGCCATTACCAATTCCAGACACTACCGTTTGGACTGTCCACGGCACTGAGGGTGTTTACCAAGGTAATGGCAGAAATGATGATACTCCTTCCAAAAAAGGGAGTTTTAATTATCCCGTACTTGGACGATCTCCTAATAAAGGCGAGGTCCAGGGAGCAGTTACTGGTCGGAGTAGCACTATCTCGGGAAGTGCTACAACAGCATGGCTGGATTCTAAACATTCCAAAGTCACAACTGGTTCCTTCCACACGCTTACTGTTCCTGGGGATGATTCTGGACACAGAACAGAAAAAAGTGTTTCTCCCGCAGGAGAAAGCCATGGAGCTGTCATCTCTAGTCAGAGACCTCCTGAAACCAAAACGGGTATCGGTGCATCACTGCACACGAGTCCTGGGAAAAATGGTGGCTTCGTACGAAGCAATTCCGTTCGGCAGGTTCCATGCAAGGACCTTCCAGTGGGACCTCTTGGACAAGTGGTCGGGATCGCATCTTCAGATGCATCAACTGATAACCCTGTCTCCAAGGACCAGGGTGTCTCTACTGTGGTGGCTGCAGTGTGCTCATCTTCTAGTGGGCCGCAGATTCGGCATACAGGACTGGGTCCTGGTGACCACGGATGCCAGCCTTCGGAGCTGGGGCGCAGTCACACAGGGAAGACATTTCCAGGGACTTTGGTCAAGTCAGGAGTCGTCCCTACACATAAACATTCTGGAACTGAGGGCCATTTACAATGCCCTAAGTCAGGCAAGGCCCCTGCTTCAAAACCAGCCGGTTCTGATCCAATCAGACAACATCACGGCAGTCGCCCATGTAAACCGACAGGGCGGCACAAGAAGCAGGGTGGCCATGGCAGAAGCCACAAGGATTCTCCGATGGGCGGAAAATCACGTGCTAGCACTGTCAGCAGTGTTCATTCCGGGAGTGGACAACTGGGAAGCAGACTTCCTCAGCAGACACGACCTACACCCGGGAGAGTGGGGACTTCATCCAGAAGTCTTCCTACTGTTGGTAAACCGCTGGGAACGGACACAGGTGGACATGATGGCGTCCCGTCTCAACAAGAAGCTAAAGAGATATTGCGCCAGGTCAAGGGACCCTCAGGCGATAGCTGTGGACGCTCTAGTGACACCGTGGGTGTACCAGTCGGTCTATGTGTTCCCTCCTCTGCCCCTCATACCAAAGGTGCTGAGAATAATAAGAAGGCGAGGAGTAAGAACGATACTCGTGGTTCCGGATTGGCCAAGAAGAGCTTGGTACCCGGAACTTCAAGAAATGTTATCAGAGGACCCATGGCCTCTACCGCTCAGACAGGATCTGCTACAGCAGGGGCCCTGTCTGTTCCAAGACTTACCGCGGCTGCGTTTGACGGCATGGCGGTTGAATTCCGGATCCTAAAGGAAAAGGGCATTCCGGAGGAAGTCATTCCTACGCTGATAAAAGCCAGGAAAGAAGTAACCGCAAACCATTATCACCGCATTTGGCGAAAATATGTTGCGTGGTGTGAGGCCAGGAAGGCCCCTACAGAGGAATTTCAGCTGGGTCGTTTTCTGCACTTCCTACAGTCAGGAGTGACTATGGGCCTAAAATTGGGTTCCATTAAGGTCCAGATTTCGGCTCTGTCGATTTTCTTCCAGAAAGAACTGGCTTCACTGCCTGAAGTTCAGACTTTTGTAAAGGGAGTGCTTCATATTCAGCCCCCTTTTGTGCCTCCTGTGGCACCTTGGGATCTCAATGTGGTGTTGAGTTTCCTAAAATCACATTGGTTTGAACCACTTAAAACCGTGGATCTCAAATATCTCACGTGGAAAGTGGTCATGTTATTGGCCTTGGCTTCGGCCAGGCATGTGTCAGAATTGGCGGCTTTGTCATGTAAAAGCCCTTATCTGATTTTCCATATGGATAGGGCAGAATTGAGGACTCGTCCCCAGTTTCTCCCTAAGGTGGTATCAGCTTTTCACTTGAACCAACCTATTGTGGTGCCTGCGGCTACTAAGGATTTGGAGGATTCCAAATTACTGGACGTAGTCAGGGCCTTGAAAATTTATATTTCCAGGACGGCTGGAGTCAGGGAAACTGACTCGCTTTTTATCCTGTATGCACCCAACAAAATAGGTGCTCCTGCTTCTAAGCAGACTATTGCTCGCTGGATTTGTAGCACAATTCAGCTGGCGCATTCTGCGGCTGGATTGCCGCATCCTAAATCTGTGAAAGCCCATTCCACGAGGAAGGTGGGCTCATCTTGGGCGGCTGCCCGAGGGGTCTCGGCTTTACAACTTTGCCGAGCTGCTACTTGGTCAGGGGCAAACACGTTTGCTAAATTCTACAAATTTGATACCCTGGCTGAGGAGGACCTTGAGTTCTCTCATTCGGTGCTGCAGAGTCATCCGCACTCTCCCGCCCGTTTGGGAGCTTTGGTATAATCCCCATGGTCCTTACGGAGTCCCCAGCATCCACTAGGACGTCAGAGAAAATAAGAATTTACTCACCGGTAATTCTATTTCTCGTAGTCCGTAGTGGATGCTGGGCGCCCATCCCAAGTGCGGATTGTCTGCAATACTTGTATATAGTTATTGCCTAACTAAAGGGTTATTGTTGAGCCATCTGTTGAGAGGCTCAGTTGTAGTTCATACTGTTAACTGGGTTTAATATCACGAGTTATACGGTGTGAGTGGTGTGGCTGGTATGAGTCTTACCCGGGATTCAAAATCCTTCCTTATTGTGTCAGCTCTTCCGGGCACAGTATCCTAACTGAGGTCTGGAGGAGGGGCATAGAGGGAGGAGCCAGTGCACACCAGGTAGTACCAAATCTTTCTTTTAGTGTGCCCAGTCTCCTGCGGAGCCCGTCTATTCCCCATGGTCCTTACGGAGTCCCCAGCATCCACTACGGACTACGAGAAATAGAATTACCGGTGAGTAAATTCTTATTTTTTGCTGACTTAGCTTCCCCTAAGACTGCGTGTCTACCTAGTACTGCTCCTTCGGCTCCGAAGGTTAAGAGTACCTCCTTTCGTTCCTTTTGACCTCCAGGTATAGCAAAGGGTCAGGCGTACCCGAAACAGTTTTGCACTTCCAAAAGCACATGTTATATCTGCCCCCTCTGCAGTGCACATGGTTTTGCAAATTTTTTAACAAATTTGCTGCTGCGATCAGATCTGAATTAGGCCCTATATACAAACTAAAATGCCAAATTGAGGAAAAAGCTGCAAAAATGTAGGAAAAAGTGCATAGCACAGGAATCGTATGAGACTTCTTGCATCATATGGCATAAAAGTAATAGTTATATGCGGACACATCTGTAGGTGTAGGAAAATATGTCTTAGCACTGGTTCATGTCATGTTATATGTATCCATTGGTTAAAGCAGAGGTTCCCAAACTGTGTGCCGTGGCTCCCTGGGGCGCCTCGGGACACTTGCAGGGGTGACTTGGGTTGGTGGTCCAGGACCAATTCAAATTATTCATGGTCAATATAATAGGCAAAACCAGTGCTGGTGGCTGCCAGTCATAAAATATGTGGCCAAACAGAAGCAAATCTTGTCCCTCACGACACAACTGACCCTAAGGATGACATATAAACGCGATCTACTTAATGTAATATTTCTTTCTAAATTTCTCAATAAGAAATCTTTGGCCTAGGGGTGCCGTGAAAAAAATTCTGATATTCTAGGGTGCCGTGATTCAAAAAAGTTTGGAAACCACTGGGTTAAAGATTTACATCAAATACCGTGGCTGTCATGTAAATGATATTAAAGTGAAGTGGAAGCAATTTTCCCTTTTTAGCAATAGTGTGTACGGTAGCTTATATCTTTCCCTAACATTGTGTATTTTGCCAGTGAGGACTGAAGGACAGCAGAGGGACAGGAATCTGCATTATGACCTGAAACCTTTGTGTTTTATTGAGCTGTGGGATTACATTTTCTTTTTTTCTTTTTTTTCTTCTTCTTTTTTTTGCAGATAAGCAACACAATGACTTTACATTTGTTTGCCGTAATTATATGTTCTGGCAACTATTATATTTATTCCTTGGAAACTTCATGTTATTTTATTATTAATTATTCCAACTTTCAATAATGTAAAATGTAAATAGCATTATTTTCCTTTATGCTATTCGAGCTTATCCTGCAACCCCATGACTCAACAGGCTGATTTTAAAATTGTTCATTTTATTAAATGCATTTCTCAGTTTTAGGAAATGAAACAAAGCAGTTAAGTGCCTACATTTTTTTTTGTATCACTGTGACTTGATTGTAATCATTGTGTTCTCTTGTGTTCAAGGTGTTGTGGTAGCAGTGGGAGGCGTGCTTTTGCTTTGTGTTCTATGTGGATTGGCGATTCTGTCATTTGGAGTGTCAGGAGTTCTCAGCGTCTGTTATTTGGCAGTATCTAGTATTCTGAATTACATGCACACATCCAGGTAAGCAGTTTCTTTGCTTAAAACCTAATTTGGAACTTTTTTTTGCAGGCTTATCTAGTTTCTCTCTGGCTGTTTATAAAGTTGTAAGTGGTTTAGCAACTTATTGAAAACCAGCTTCCTGCTTTCTTTGGGGAATTGCTAGAGTGCAAGAGTGAAAAACAGCTGAGTCGATTAAATCAATAGTTTGCTGTGAGGATTTTTAAAAGTCCTCCCTTTCTCCTAGCATTGAATACATTTGGGTATGTTAGAATAATATGTATAGAAAAACCCAAGAATCTTTCCATAGATTAGTATTATTCTTTGAGGTGCACCATGTTGATGTTAGTAAATACTGTACGAATGCCAATGAGATTACAGAGTTCCTTGTCAAAGTGAATTTTCCTATAGGAACAGATGTGTCCTCATCAGGGAGGGTCAAAGGGGACACCAGTACCGGGCCGCATGATTCAGTGGGGCCCCAAAGTGCTGGCATCTCAGTAACCACCAACGGGCTATCGCTCCCTGATCTCCTGCTGACCTTGGCTCCTGCTGGTGTCTGTGAGGACCTGTCTGAGCTTCAGTCCTGCTGTGGCTCCCTGTCATTGGCTCTGAGATCTTTCTGCTGATGCCGACAGGCTCCTGCTCCAGACCCCCTGCAGCACTGCTGGCTCCTGACTAGTAACTTTAGCATTGGTGCAGTTGTGACACACATACTCCACACAGCCAGAGGGGGGCTCAGAGATGTCATTGTACCGGGCCCAAAGATTTCTGTTGCCGGCCCTGGTACATCTTGCCTTAATACGACATGCAAGATGCCTGGCAGGAGTGAGCCAGCAGTTCCTGGGCAGCTCTGCGAAAATCGGGGCATCTTTGTTCCCCCCAAAAATGCGTCTTATTTGCAATGCTATGTGAATAGGATGCACAAGCATACTCTGCTGATTAAAATGATATGCAGCATGCCTATATTCTGTGTGCATCTGCGACTGTATCTACATACGAAATGCTACTATACAGTGATTTCTAGCAATACAATGTAACATAGCAGTTCGTATGCAGATACAGCTGCAGTTGCACACAGAATATAGACATGCCGCATATCATTTAGAATAGCGATATAACTACATCACATTTTAATGGAAAAAGTTGCACATAAAGACGCCGGGTGCTACCGAGTCACGTCACAGCATGGAGTGATTAGAACGGCTGTTTAACATGACTGCAGCAACAATGTAGGAGAACTTGCCATTATACTTTAAATCATGGATGGTTATGATTCACACAGGTTCTTTGGCTGGCTAAATTCAAACCGGCATTTCACCTGGATTTAATCAACCACAGAACCTGTGTAAATCATGTGTCCAGGATTAAAGGGATATTATAACAAACCTATCTAAACGAGAATACCTGTAGACATAGTATTAGAACACCTACTGTAAGAGAACATATAGGTTATATATAAAAATTAGCAGTAAGACTGTCATTTAAAATTATAGACATCCAATTTCCCTTTCTAAGATGAAAGCTTACAGTTTAATGAATAGGAATACAAGTGATGGGTAATATTAATTAGAGGGAAAGAATGTACTAGTTTGGTTCTTTATCGAAATGATATGCCAACACAAGATGTAATTACCTTCATACTCACTCCATGTGACTCACTGAGAAATATGTTATACAGTGTTCTTATTGTATAAATGCACAAGCAGGCGTCTATGCAGCACTGAACAGTGAACACTGGAAAAAGGAGAGAGTTCTAACAACATAATGTGGCGTAGGTTCATTTCTGCATTTCATGTCCCAACCACATGAAAAAAATACATTTTGGTTTGTGGGACAATATATTTAAATGGGATCGAATGGAGGGAGAACGTGCAGGTCCCAGTCTACCCAGGTGTGTGGTGGAGCATCCCTCCCATGCTCTGCAAAAGGTCCTGTTTACCACACAGTGTCATGCTTGACCTACAGGTGCACTGTAACGACTCACATAACCAAGCTTGGCCACGTGCCCTCGTCCTCCTCACTGAGGATCATACCCAAACCTACCTATCCTCCCTCACTTTCTATGTTGGCCCATGTTACTGAATGTGTCTCTGCCATTTCATCTTTTATGTCCTCTTGGAACCTCAAATTCAATCATTTTGGTTTATTGAAGTGTAGCAGAGATGCTTGTATAGCCGTACTCATTGTCATACACTCAGTGGATCTGGATGGAGTGTAGCTTGAGCAGTACATACAGAGGACCAGCTGGTCATGTTTGAGGGTACAGATGGGTCCACATTTATCTTGACCTTTAATAGGATTAACTGAGACTGGCCAGTCGGACTTAATCCCCTGCTGTAATGACTTAATACCCTGCTGTATTGTTCTCTGTATTGTATTGCAGTTGAGAACAATAGATGAAGGGCTTATGCTAATAAGTCATGTTGTGCCTAGGTGCAGAAAACTAGTTAAGATAACCGTGAACCCATCTGTAGCTGTGTGTAACAATACAGCGGTTTGTGCAGGATGTGCAGGATCACCAGACCTAAATGAAACATAATGGAGATATACAACCGCGCCTGAGTCAATTATCTTAATGGATGCGTACACAAATAATTGTCATGAATATTGTCAATGATAAATTTTTAGTATAAATAACAATTGAAATGATGACCTACACAATGTATTCTTTTGGGAATTAGAACGTATTTTTAATCAGAAAAGTGGTGTATTAAAATTCACCTCATGCATATAGGAATATAATGCAAAGTGTAAAAGAAAAAAAGGAGGGGGGGGGGAAAGGAGGCGGGTTTTTGGGGGAAAGAAAAACAGTTTCTGCAGTGTTCAAGGGGAGGAAAGCAGTAACAGAAATATTACTGTTTAGTAGGTTTGGAAGTGATATGCACTGCAGTGATTAGTCTGTAATACACTCAGACCGGTGGCGTCCCACCTCTGTAGTGTTAATGTCCTTCTGAATGTCTATATGACCAGAGCCGATGAGGTAGTATATATAAATGTCCTTTGGAGGTTCCAGAATGTGGGGTACCCCTGGTGGGCTGCTGGCAATATGGGATGTGACTGGGGCTGGTACTATGGTAGTTAGGACTCCGGACGCACCGGTTTCCCTTGCGCCACGATCAGCCGCGGTGTCGCTCTGACAAGCGCACCGTGGTTCTCAGGGCAGCTGGGACGTGGTCACCGTCTTGGAGAGACCTTGAATGCCATCTTGAGTATGCCCATACTTGCTTACGTCACAGATAAGGGGGACGTAAGCAAGTATGGGCATAAATAGCCCATACTGGGCATAAATAGCCCATACTCAAGATGGCATTCAAGGACTCCCTGAGGAAGACCCAGAAGGGTCGACACGCGTAGGAGCAGACTTTGCATTCAATATCATTACATCCCATATCAATCATTAATTATATACAGAGCCGTGGAGAAGAAGAGGAAACAGAGGACGAACGAAGGGACAGCATACTGAGCGAGCAACCGCTGCGGTCACGTGACCGGACCGACCCGGAAGGAAGAGAGGTCACCGAGGAGAAGCGATACCGGCTGCGGGCAAGAAGAAGACAGACGGAGCTGAGGGAACAAGGTAAGGGACCCCGTAGGAGAGGAGAAGGCAAAGCGGACAGCCGAACAGGGCTAGAAGCATTTTCCCTTCTCTCTCTCCAAGACGGTGACCGCGTCCCAGCTGCCCTGAGAACCACGGTGCGCTTTTCAGAGCGACACCGCGGCTGATCGTGGCGCAAGGGAAAACGGTGCGTCCGGAGTCCTAACTACCATAGTACCAGCCACAGTCACATCCCATATTGCCAGCAGCCCACCAGGGGTACCCCACATTCTGGAACCTCCAAAGGACATTTATATATACTACCTCATCGGCTCTGGTCATACAGACATTCAGAAGGACATTAACACTACAGAGGTGGGACGCCACCGGTCTGAGTGTATTACAGACTAATCACTGCAGTGTATATCACTTCCAAACCTACTAAACAGTAATATTTCTGTTACTGCTTTCCTCCCCTTGAACACTGCAGAAACTGTTTTTCTTTCCCCCCAAAACCCGCCTCCCTCCCCCCCCCCCTCCTTTTTTTCTTTTACACTTTGCATTATATTCCTATATGCATGCATCAGGTGAATTTTAATACACCACTTTTCTGATTAAAAATACGTTCTAATTCCCAAAAGAATACATTGTGTAGGTCATCATTTCAATTGTTATTTATACTAATAATTTATCATTGACAATATTCATGACAATTATTTGTGTACGCATCCATTAAGATAATTGACTCAGGCGCGGTTGTATATCTCCATTTTGTATACTTCTAGAGGTTTGGGTTTTACCTCCTTCACAACCTTGCTGCCATAACAGATATCTAGACAAGCAGGGCGCTAGATACGAACCTTATTGCTAAATGAAACATGTCTGTGTCCCACTGTGGGACTCAAACACAGTAACAAAATGGCTCCATGCATGCGCATAAGACCAAACAGCGAGCACCTTGGTTAGGGCGAATGCGTCACTTATGAAGCATTTATAAAGAAATAATTTGAACGTTAGACAAGTAAGAACATATCAACATTTCAAGCAAATTCTTATCCACTGTTCTCCAGAAACATGACCAGTGACTGTGATGTTATTCTTTTGGCAAGCAAACCAGCAGGATTTTTCTCACTAGCTGTGTTAACCACAGCAACAGATCCCTTTTTCATGAGCTCCCAGATAAATTGATGCTCCTCATCTAAGTGTGCTTGGATCTTCTATGATGCTTCTTGCCATATGATTGATTCTTAGTTTATAATACTCAATGCCTGAAAGGGCTAAATGTAATAGCCTCCAATTTGCCGGAGGTACGAGACTTTCTGTGAGTCTGCCCAAAATGAAAAGCAACAATCATTTACAAGGCAAGACACCCTTGGTTTTGCCTTGTAAATGATTGCTGCTTTAAAAAAACGGGCAGACTCACAGTAGTCCCGCAACTACGGCAACCTGGAGGCTATTACATTTAGTCCCAAGTCTCTTTAAGCACCAGAGCTTCATTGCCTATTTTAGATTTGTACTCATACCAGTCATTTCTTTACTTTGCCTTTTGGATATTCTGGGGTTCGCAGAATGTGATATTTGCAAACTCCTCATAATATCTCTTTGGTGGTTTTCCACTGTTTGATCTTGCATAGGTTATTTTCTGGGATTGGATGTCCACGCTGGTAGTTTCTAGTTCAGGTATGTCTTCAGCTGCTGGCATATCCAATAACACATACTGTATTGTTCTGCAAATCCAATTCCAACTTTGTTTTAAGTGGTGGTGTCTCTTGGAATATAACATATCTTGACTTGACAAGCTCTTTGGATTCGAGAGTCTGTAACATTTGGTCTCTGACGATAAGAAAACAGAAGAAGGAATTGTCCCCCAGCACACTAAACAGTACTTACAACAATACTTGAAAAACTATATGGTAATAGAAATTCAGAGATGTTTGTTGCATGCATTTGCAAATACATGGTAAGCCACCAGTCCACATCATGGCTTCTCTGATACCGGCAACACCTATATTGCATGATAACAGTACCCAGTCTGGGTCATGTAATTGTCTATTGTAAGGCCTCATAGTAAAAGCACATTCAGAAATACACCTAAATTGAGAGCTACAGTAGCTAACCTAGGAGCCACCCCTGGGATCTTCAAGTAGCACTACAGGAACCAGCATGCCCTCCAAATGCTGATCCCATCCATGCCTGTCACAACAGCAAACAGACACAGTGGAAGTTGCTGAAATCAGTAACTAAGTTGACAGTGACTACAGTATGTTAAAACCAGAGTGCCAGCTCCATTCTAACTTTAAACATGCTGATAAAGCATGTTAAAATGCTTTATTTAGCAATACAACTGTGTCTGGATACTGGTGTAAGCATTCTGGTTTCGTCATGTCGACAAAGTGGCTACATACCATTTTTGCGGATCAACATTATTTTAATGAGATATGGTGGAAAGAGGCTTTTCTTGCAGTGTAGAGGGAAGCACGGCCATTCACAGTCTGTAAAATGGTTTGAATTTTGCACCTACTCAGAACTTGTAGTCTTCAGATCTTTGTAATGTGTTATGAGACCCATGTTGAGTCTCCCTGTTGCACTTCGGGGGAGAAGTTAATTTTCTTGGTGCACTCCGAACAATATAATAAAAGTCTTAATAAACAGAATTGCTGCACATAGTAAAGGCAACTCTGAGGTCTCTTCTCACTTGATTAATTTAAGGTGTAGGTGAGATTAAGTTAATCGGTATTGTAGGAGAAAAATAGAAACGTATGTTATTAAGAGTGGTGGTACTAAAGTGATAGGAGGCTGGATTTTGATTCAAAGTTTCGAATTCAAGTGTCCTTTAAGTTGTATAGGTGCCTCCTTATGGAAAAATATAGATATGCACCTCAATATGCTTTGGATGAATAATTCGGACACACAGTTGCAAAGCCAAGGTGTTTGCCTTGTGCTTCCATTTGCAAATATGGGGGAGGGGTGTGGGGGGGTGAGCTGGGTTGGGTTGCGTGGAAACCACCCTTCCCCACAGCTTAGCCAGATGCCACTATATAAAGGTTAGAATGGAGCAGCTGCACGTGATCTGACTAGGGATGGCCATAGGTGGGTTATCCATCGATGGTACCATTGATGGGTAACATCAATGGCGTAAATCCATCCACAATGGAATTTCACCCACCTATGGTCTCCCATGCCTCAAACTGCATTTGGCTGTGGGCCAATGAGAGCCCATGGCAGAGCTTTGTGGAAGTGTCGTGGGGCGGAGCTATGCTCCGTGTTCCGACACCTTTAAAATAAAAGAATAATTGGTGGCTGTGTGTCATCGATGGCAGGGAACTTTCTGGTTCTCCCCCATCTGTGGAAAAACTATTCTTCATCTGCCATAGACCATGGATGATTTTGAATCACCAGAGCAAATACAGTAAATATCTCTTTTGGACCATTGAAAAATATTTCCGAAAAGCACAGAAGTGTGAGGATGGCGGTGCGGTGTAGTGCCTACTGCCGTGCAGGTGTAGACTCACTACTTACCAAGCGCCGCACCCTCTCCTTCAGGTCACGGAACCTTCAATGGACCTGGAAACTGCACTTGGACCCCGACACGGTGATCCCCTTCCAGAAGCTGACGATGGACGTGCTAGGAAGAAAAGTGAACCAATTAAGGAGTATCAACTCTCCTTCCACCGGAAAAGAGGATACCCCAGGGGTGGCGGTGACCTTTACTGGTTGGGTAAAAGGTCATCACAGGAAAAAAAACCCTCAGCTTCCAAATTTTCACCTAACAGCGCTCTCACGCTAAGGTGTACCCTGGACCTCGCATGGCCGTGCAAGGTCCACCGAACCTGCGCTCAGGGGACAGAGGGACAGACAGACACAGATAATGCTCACCATTGCCAATCTTATACTGCGATCTTCCTCTTTTTCACTTACAGGTTCCTGTAAGGAGATAAGAACCATACTGCCGTGTAGGGCCTAACTTTATCCTAGTGTAATACCACTACACTAACTACAACAGCAGAGCCCCCAAACTAACTCTGCGTGTGTGGTGCAACAAAGCTAAACACAAACTATAAGCAAACTTGGCCCTGCACGGAAACAACAATCCAATAACACAGTACAGTACAAGTATCTACAACGGTGCTGCCCTTTTAAGGTCCTATCTGTTTTAGATTACTGGGGAGTGGGCGCCGTACAGCCTACACACCTCCCATGCACTAACTTACCAGGGGCTCAGGCCCTGTGGGCCTGCCTATATGTGCACGTTACGGTGGCCTGGGCCTGCTATCCACCCTTTATTCACCAGGGGAGCACAATTTATTTTGGGCCTAGTGCCTCCTAATTAACCACAGGTCAGAGGCCTGACAATAGCCACGGGCCTGGTGCCTGCCTATCATGGGGCCGGCTGGGTGACCTGGGCCTAATGCCCAGGGTCACCTTATTCCCTAATGGGCCACACTTACACTAGGGCCTAATGCCCTCTATTACAGGCACAGGCCTAATGCCTGATATTGGCCCCAGGCCTAGTGCCCGCCTACTGCACCCACAGGCCTGAGGCCTAACTGATCCCCCACGGGCCTAATGCCTGATCCCTGATGGTCTAGGGAGGAGAGGGGGGGGGGGGTGACAGGCGCCCTCACCGAGGGCCTACCTGTCCCAGTGGGAGAGGCACCAGGGGGGGCTTCGTCAGCTCTTTTGCTTTCCACACCTGGTGACCTCTCCGGTCCTTCACTCTTCTGCCGCTGGTCCGTCCTGGCCAGTGGCATCATCGCCTCTTCTCCACGTCCAGACGCCGCTGGACATCTTCTTTGGTGTGCCCGGCGTCTTCTGGCCTCTTCTGCAGGCTCAGGAACACTTTGCCACTCTTCCGCATGCTGCTTCTCTTCCCCGGCAGCGTCCTCTCTTCTCCAGGTCCCGGCGGCATCTGACGTCACTCGCCGGGGGCTGGGCCTATGACGCGGCGAGCATTGATTGGCTCACCGCAGTCGCCCATGATTGGCTGGCGCTCCACGAGCAGTGATTGGCTCGTGGCGGGTGCCGGATTTGAAATGGACTAGGGGACTATTTTGTTCCTCAGCATTCTCAGTCTTTTCCGCTGGCATCTCTACTTCCTCAGCGTACTTCTTATCTTCCGCTGGTATCTCATGGTACCCAGGACACACCATTTCCACACATCCTGGTCGTGGACAGTTCCAACATGGAGAATTCCGGATGCCTCTGTCACTGAGTCTTCACGCTTTTCTTGGCAGCGTGGTTTCTTCTCCTCCCAGTCGTCCACGCCCGCCTTCTGCGGGTAAGGATCCACTTCCACTGGGGTTGCTTTCTTGGGGCAAAGTAGGTCCGGGGACACTCATTGGCAGAATGTCCCAGTCACCAACACTTCCAACAAGGGAGTATTACTGCCACCTTTTCCAACATGGGTTCCTTGGCCACCTCCATCACCGAGGGGTCCCCACCCTGTGGCACTGGCTCAGATGAAATGGGAACCTGCAAACTAACTTCAAACAGGCTCTTCCGCTCCATTGCTCTGTTTTCTTCCTGCCATCCCTGGGCTCGGCCATCCATGATCATCCGGTCTTCATCCCACGGACAATCAGGAAGCTCATGTCCCTTCTCCTTGTAGAGCACACACACGGGCTCTGCAGCCACCCGGTTCCAGAGCTCCTGACGAGACTCCATCAGCTGCTTCACAGAGGCTTCGTACTCCGTCCTGTCTTCAGTCCATGGACACTCCAGAAGCCGATGCCGGAGATCTCCGCAGCTTTCACACGGGAACTCGACCTCATCTTGGCTCCACTTGTCATCCCAAGGACAGCTGTTTTGCTCATGCCCGTAGTTTCCGCAGAGCAAACACCAGGACTCTTTGTTCGCTTGGCCCTTCTGACAGCGTCTTCGGTCTGCTTGCTGGACCACCTGGACAATCTTCTTTATGGATGTCGCTCAGTCTTTCTTAACGGCAACCTCACGCCAGGGGCATTCGCTGTCAACATGTCCCAGTTGCTGACACGTCTTACAGGGTGTCACAGCGGCCTTCCTGCGCCCCTTCTCCTGGCACTCTTCATTTCCTTGCTGGATCGATTGCTGCACCATCTTCATGAGGTCCTCTCCAGAGATGGTTACCAAGCCACTCTGGTCCCTACATGCCCTGGGGTAGATCTGCTCCAGAGCTGTTTGCAGGGGGATCTTCTTGGGGACGTTCCACATCGGGTCCGCTATCCTGCAGACTACGCCAAATGTGAGAATGGCGGTGCGGTGTAGTGCCTGCTGCCGTGCAGGTGTAGACTCACTACTTACCAGGTGCCGCACCCTGTCCTTCAGGTCACGGAACCTTTAACGGACCTGGAAACTGCACTTGGACCCGGACACGGCGATCCCCTTCCAGGAGCTGACGATGGATGAGCTAGGAAGAAAAGTGAACCAATTAAGGGGTATCAACTCTTCTTCCACCGGAAAAGAGGATACCCCAGGGGTGGCGGTGACCTTTACTGGTTGGGTAAAAGGTCATCACAGGCACAAAGCCTCAGCCACCCGATTTTCACCTAACAGCGCTCTCATGCTGAGGTGTACCCTGGACCTCGCATGGCCGTGCAAGGTCCACTGAACCGGTGACAGACGGACAGAGGGGACAGACAGACACAGATTATGCTCATCGTTGCAAATCTTGTACTGCGATCTTCCTCTTCTTCACTTACAGGTCCCTGTAAGGAGATAAGAACCACACTGCCGTGCAGGGCCTAACTCTATCCTAGTGTAATACCACTACACTAACTACAACAGCAGAGCCCTCAAACTAACTCTATGTGTGTGGTGCAACAAAACTAAACACAAACTATAAGCAAACTTGGCCCTGCACGGAAACAACAATGCAATAACACAGTACAGTACAAGTATCTACAATGGTGCTGTCCCTTTAAGTTCCTATCTGCTTTAGATTACTGGGGAGTGGGCGCCGTACAGCCTACCCACTTCCCATACACTAACTTACCAGGGGCTCAGGCCCTGTGGGCCTGCCTACACGTGCACGTTACGGTGGCCTGGTGCCCAGTACCACCCTTTATTCACTGGGGGAGCACAATTTATTCTGGGCCTAGTGCCCCCTAATTAAGCACAGGCCAGAGGCTGGACAATTAGCCACGGGCCTGGTGCTCGCCTAACATGCGGCTGGCTGGGTGACCTGGGCCTAATACCCAGGGTCACCTTATTCCCTACACTAGGGCCTAATGCTCTCTATTACAGGCACAGGGCTAATGCCTGATATTGGCCCCGGGTCTAGTGCCC
Source organism: Pseudophryne corroboree (assembly GCF_028390025.1). Taxonomy (NCBI): domain Eukaryota; kingdom Metazoa; phylum Chordata; class Amphibia; order Anura; family Myobatrachidae; genus Pseudophryne; species Pseudophryne corroboree. The sequence continues at coordinate 349,524,446 of NC_086450.1, read as the reverse complement.
GCCTACTGCGCTTACAGGACTGAGGCCTGACTGATCCCCCACGGGCCTAATGCCTGATCCCTGATGGTCTAGGGAGGAGAGGGGGGGGGGGTGACAGGCACCGTCACCGAGGGCCTACCTGTCACGGTGGGAGAGGTACCAGGGGGAGCTTCGTCAGCTCTTTTGCTTTCCACCCCTGGTGACCTCTCCGGTCCGGTCCTCCACTCTTCTGCCGCTGGTCCATCCTGGCCAGTGGCGCCGTTGCCTCTTCTCCGCTTCCAGCCGCCGCTGGACATCTTCTTTGGTGTGCCCGGCGTCTTCTGGCCTCTTCCGCGGCCTCAGGAACACTTTGTCACTCTACCGCGCGGCCTGCTGCTTTTCTTCCCCGGCGGCGTCCTTTCTTCTCCAGGTCCCGGCTGCATCTGATGTCACTTGCTGGGGGCTGGGCCTATGACGTGGCGAGTGCTGATTGGCTCGCCGTGGCCGACCATGATTAGCCGGTGCTTCGCAAGCCGTGATTGGCTCGCTTCTGGTCCACTGCAGGGAACCAATGCACGGTCCCGGCACCGGACACCCACCACCACTGCACAACCAGCGCTGGGGACAGACAAGGTGCCCCAGCGCTTTCTATGGCCTGGAACTCCAGGGGACACAGATCCCCTGCATACTGCCACTCAGCCGGCGCTGGGACCGGGCACACCGCCCGAGCGCTGGAACACAGCTCCACAGAAGGACAAAATAAAGAAAAACCAGTGTTTTTTTATAACAGCTGCAGGAGAGCATGTACTAGCTGTAGTAATTAAAGTCTTGTAGGTGAAAAGCTCCTTTTAATTGTCATAATTTTTCATGCATGAAATAAATACAGAGGAAAAGCTGAAATGTGTAGATAAGCCCTAAATGGAATTGATTTATAGTAATGCTGATACTCAGTATATGGAGATATCTCTGTGAGAAAGGAGTGGGTGAAACTGTAAACTATGCTTGTTTATATTTCAGCCTCTCCTTAGCTATCCATTTATAATCTCCATCATTTCCCTCTAATCCTCTTCCTGAACACACTAATTGTTTTACAAGCACAGACCCCCACCTATATGCTGTATCCAAGCAAAATTTATTTGTTCACTATTTAATTTGTAACATGATGTTATTTCCAGTTTAATGTGGTACTGGATTGTCAAAGGCGCTCACACTGTGAAGCTTTATAGCGCAGAGGGGAACTGTGTATCTCTGCTCAGTAGTGAGCCGCACTCTTATGGCAGACCTGTATTCTCATGGGAAAATATGGCTTTCAAAATAAATACTCTGGTTTCTATTTACTTTCACCTGCGGGAGACTATTGTCATATCTCACACTGGCCTTCTAGGAACAATCCTTCTCAGTGTATGCATCAATCTATGAATCTGTGCTCAGTTCTGCCAGTTTATTGCTGATAGGCAAAGTTGGTACAGGTTGAGTATCCCATATCCAAATATTCCGAAATACGGAATATTCCGAAATACGGACTTTTTTGAGTGAGATTGAGATAATGAAACCTTTGTTTTCTGATGGCTCAATGTACACAAACTTTGTTTAATACACAAAGTTATTAAAAATATTGTATTAAATGACCTTCAGGCTGTGTGTATAAGGTGTATATGAAACATAAATGAATTGTGTGAATGTAGACACACTTTGTTTAATGCACAAAGTTATAAAAAATATTGGCTAAAATGACCTTCAGGCTGTGTGTATAAGGTGTATATGAAACATAAATGCATTCTGTGCTTAGATTTAGGTCCCATCACCATGATGTCTCATTATAGGATGCAATTATTCCAAAATACGGAAAAATCCCATATCCAAAATACCTCTGGTCCCAAGCATTTTGGATAAGGGAGACTCAACCTGTATTGTAAAAGCAATGGACTGAAACCTTTTAAACATTTATTTTACCCCTCTTCGTGCTACTCAATTTATGATGGCTTATCCAACATTAATTACTGTTAATTTATTATTTCATTCAATATACATCCATACAGCTGTTTTGCTTACAAGATATACAGTAATTGTGTAATACAGTATGTTGTATTTTTTATAGAATTGTTATCTATTAGTTATGAAGTGTTTCTTCAGTTGGACGAGTTTTCATTTAATGCATCAGTTGATTAACATTTTGATCTCTATAGGAAGATTCATGACTACAGACAAAATATATGACCTTACAAATGTAATATATAATAAAACAGCACAGATCAGTTTATGATATACAGATGGAGCCTCGCTTAACTATGCTGTCTGTGGAATTAGTCGCGATCACGGATTTGCAGTGTGCCTGGGCGCAAAGAGGCGTGCCTAGTCTTACGGAGACGCACAGAGCTTAGCATGACGTTTGACCTTACCGATGAGTGTAATACCTGCGATCATCCCCCAGATGTCACTTTTTAAAATCACCATTGCGCTTGCGTGTGATCTCCATTGAAATACAGTACTGTACACTACAGCGCAAGAAATACTTTACTGGAGCGGCTCATTACACTATTTCAAATACACTGCGGCAATGAAGCCCCGTAGACAAACCAATAAATAAAAATAGTACAGTATATACAGATGCAAACAAACGTGATAAAGCTATAGTCCATTGCCGTTAGTGATATGTGAGCGTCCAAGTCCAGCAGACAAACCAGTAAATAAAATTAGTAGTGTATACAGATGCAAACAAACGTGTTACAGCTATGGTCCTTTGATGTTAGGGATATGTGAGCATCCAAGTCCTGTAGCCATTACGGCATAATTAAAGCCAATGGGAAGGGATCACTGCTTACATTTACACATGAGCTTGTGTATCTGTCATGAGGCATCGTGTCCGAGTGGTGAAGTGTGTTGCTACCCATGCTCAGAGTCCTGGGTTCGATTCCCAAAGTGCGAATGCCTTTTTTTTCCTGACACTTTATTACATTTTTTTCTTTTTATGTATTGTAATATACCTTCACATTCAATAGACATATGCACACAGGTTGAACATGAATCAGGGCAATGCTGTAAGAGCGTCTCATTTCGCTATCTAAAATACACATACAGTACTCTAGCAGGCCAGACTTGATCGCAGAGCGGGTTCACAAAATGGCTGCCGCTCATGACCCTGCACCTCGTGGAAGCACACAGCTATGGAGCGAGCGACGGCATAAGTTTTGCATGAATCAGGGCAATGCTGTAGGAGCGTCATATTACACTATTTCTTCAAGCTTTTTCCCAGATGCCCCAAACAATCTGAAAGGGGATTCATCAGAGAAAATTACTTTACCCCAGTCCTCAGCTGTCCAATCACTGTACCTTTTGCAGAATATCAGTCTGTCCCTGATGTTTTTCCTGGAGAGAAGTGGCTTCTTTGCTGCCTTTGTCCAGAGAAGGAAAGGTGAGCGTTACCATCACTCCTGTTGGTCATGCCAGCAGTAAAGCATCCTGAGACCATTCATGTGTGCAGTTGCTTCTCAGCCAAGGGAGTGGGCTCACTCACACATTTGCCTAAGAATACAGCCATGAATAAAGAATAGTACCAAAACATTCTCCAAGAGCAACTTCTCCCAACCATCCGAGAACAGTTTGGTGATGAACAATGCCTTTTCCAGCATGATGGAGCACCTTGCCATAAGGCAAAAGTGATAACTAAATGGCTCGGGGAACAAAACATTGAAATTTTGGGTCAATGGCCAGGAAACTTCCCAGACCTTAATCCCATTGAGAACTTATGGTCAATCCTGAAGAGGCGGATGGATAAAAAAAAAAACTCCACAAGTTCTGACAAACTCCAAGCATTGATTAGGCAAAAATGGGTGGCCATCAGTCAGTATGTGGCCCAGAAGTTGACTAACAGCATGCCAGGGTGAATTGCAGAGGTCTTGAAGAAGGGTCAACACTGCAAATACTGACTCTTTGTATAAACTTAATGTAATTGTCAATAAAAGTCTTTGACACTTATGAAATGCTTGTAATTTTACATCAGTATATAATAGTAACATCTGACAAAAAGGTCTAAAACCACTGAAGCAGCAAACTTTGTGAAAACCAATACTTGTGTAATTCTCAAAACTTTTGGCCAAGGCTGTATATGTATATATGCTTTTAGCAACTTTTGCCTTTTGCATTTAAAGTGTGTATTCCAGAGCTCTCTAATAATGGTCAAGAGTCCAGGTCTTTAGTTGTTGTTTATGTTCTCTACACTATGATTGTATTGTTTGTATTATACTTTATTTTTGACATTTTTATGATTCTCATATTATGTAATACCCATGAAACCGGTATTGTGCACTTCTGTGCATCTTGTTTTGCTCAGAAGGCTGTCCAATTGCCTCTGTATCTGCACTGGATGATTCAGTTTTCTCCTCCTGTTGAGTCCCTATATTGAAATCCTAGTCTGTTGTTGGGGTTACATTATCTGTCTCTCTTGGAACAGGCTTGCATTGGTGGGTTTCAGGATCTCATCCTTTGCAGTCTGCTCTTTTCTTGCTTTTTACTGACGAACAGAATGTGCCATATTAATTTCATCAGTTCCTGAAATACTGGGGCTAATGCAGAGTTGGGCACAAAATAGAGATAATTAACAACTGAAAATATTGCAGAAGTAGCGTATACAGAGCTCAAGATGTGTTCCATTTGGCAACTTTAGGGGGATATCCAATTAGCCGGGGTAATTTATCGCCGCTAACTGTCCTGCTATGTAATTAGCCCAGATAAGCCGGTGCGAGACACGGTTTATCATGGATTTTGTTTCACATGCCCCAGGCAGGCGAAACAAAATCCCCGGACACAGCATGAAAATGGGGATGTTTCTACTGAAAACACGCAGGTTTCACTAAACCTGTGTGTTTTCGGGAGGAAAGCTATGTTTTTACGGGCGATCCAAATTCGATAGCCTGTAAAAAAAAGATTTGTGGAACACTGGAAAAAAGTGTGAAAAAAAACGACCGTTTTTCGCACCCAATGTTGTTTCATTTCTAATTGGGTACACCCCTAAGTCCCACTAGCTGCCCCCCAGGCACAAGTGGGACACAAGTGGTAGAATTATGCAAATCTGTATGGGTGCATATGCGTGTGCCTATTGTTCTGGGCATGTAAAGTGAGAATTCACACTACGTATTGTATGCAACGCCAAATGAACTTGTACTCACTCTACATGAGCCAGTCTTTCTTCTCTACTTGGGTAAAGGCATTGCAGACTGACCGGATTATGTGCATCATTAGGTGCACAAAAATGAAGCCACATATTTGCATAGGGGGTGGCGCCAAAATTACATGATTACCATAGAAATGTGTAATTAACTGGTGGTAAGTGGGACAAATCTAGATCGATAAAAACTACACAGTTAAATCTTTATAAATCTTTATAAAAAAATGTTTAGCTGAATGCCTGCAGGCTACAGAAAGAGGCACTACAAACCCTATAGAAAAGGTTAGAAGATTATAAATGAAATAGTTCTCTGGGGCTGATCCAGAGCTGAAATAACAGGAGGAAAGAAAGAAATCGTTTGTGTTGAAAACACAAACTGGGAAACAGGCTAACAGTAATAACTTATAACATGAAAATAAAAACAGATTTGCCACACAGTCTAAAACATGCTGGGTGCAGCTCCCATTAAGGTGGTACATAAGGGGGAGATGTACTAACTAGTGATAAAAGCTGCTCTGTATACTTTTATAGTATGCAAATGATAAATGTTACGTCAGTGGTGATACATGTCCCCCTTAGTCCCATAAACAGCAAATACAATAGTGAAACTATGCCTACATAAACAAAAATAAAATGAAAAATAAGATTACAATGACAATAAATAATCAGCACTTATGATAAAACAAGCCACATGCTAAACCTGAATGTCATCATAGAAAAGCAGTTGCTTAGATAGGATGTCTATGTATATACAGTATTAGCCTCTCATATCATAAAGGCAATCTGTGTACTGAAATTAGTACACTTGATAAAAACATGCAGAAAGGACCCCAACAGATAAGGGACAGACTAGTTAAGGGGGGGGGGGAGACTCACGGAGAGATCGCTGCTTAAAATCTAAGCAATCTGACTAGATTGCTTAGAGTTTAAGCAGCGATCACTCCGTGTGTACCCCTCACAGCGATAGCATTGCGCAGCCCCGCGCATCGCTATCGCTGGTGCTAGATTGGCTTGAGTGAACCGCCAGGCACACATCTCTCCCCAAATCGCCCCGTGAATACGGCCTTTTATCCACTTGTGGCTAAATGCAAGTCAGTCTGCTGTGGTTGCGGTCAGTCATTTACATGTAGCACCGCACGGAAGGTGTAATGTTTAGCACTGAGGCTCGATTTCCACCATGGCCTTAACTGTGTGGAGTTTGTATATTCTCCGCTTAGGTACTCCGGTTTCCTCCTACAATCCAAAAATATATTGGTAGGTTAACTGGCTCCCAACAAAAATAAATCTAGTGTGAATATGTGTGGTGTACAAGTGGTAGGGAATATAGATTGTAAGCTCCACTGGTGCAGGGACTGATGTGAATGGCCAAATATTATCTGTAAAGCACTGCAGAATGTGTGCACTATATAATAACTGGTGATAATAATATTAATGTATGGGTCCAAAAAGAATGTGTCGCAGCCGCAGAGCCTTGTCCATAGAGCAAATGAAAGCCAGTTGATGTGTTGTCCAGTGGTGAAGTAGAAAAACTGTCTTACAGGTACTGTGTGCACGCGCCAAAAATTGGGTGTAGCCAAATGCCACATGGGGCGTGGCCAATGGAAATGGGGGCGTGAAACACTTATGGGGAAGGGCAGATAAACATATGACCTCAATAGTGCCAGATATACATTTCCCCACAGTGCCAGATATACATTGCCCCACAGTGCCAGATACACATTGCCTCACTATGCCAGATACACAAATGCCCCCAGAGTGCCAGATATACATTGCCCCACAGTGCCAGATAAACATTGCCTCACTATGCCAGATACACAAATGCCCCCAGAGTGCCAGATACACATTGCCCCACAGTGCCAGATACTGTACATATTGCCCCACAGTGCCAGATACTGTACATATTGCCCCACAGTGCCAGATACTGTACATATTGCCCCACAGTGCTAGATACTGTACATATTGCCCCACAGTGCCAGATACTGTGCACATTTCCCCACAGTGCCAGATACACATTGCCCCACAGTGCCAGATACACAAATGCCCCCAGAGTGCCAGATATACATTGCCTCACAGTGCCAGATACACAGTGACCCACAGTGCCAGATACACAAATGCCCCCAGACTGCCAGATATACATTGCCTCACAGTGCCAGATACACAAATGCCTCCACTGTGTCAAATATACATTGCCCCCCAGTGCCAGATACAGAAATGCCCCCACAGTGCCAGATATGCTGCCAGTGCCAGATACAGAGATGCCCCCAGTGCCAGATATGCCCCCAGTGCCAGATACAGAAATGTCCCCAGTGCCAGATACACATGTCCTCCCAGTGCCAGATATGCCCCCAGTGCCAGATACAGAGATGCCCCCAGTGCCTGTGCCGGATATGCTCCCAGTGCCAGATATGCCCCCAGTGCCAGATACACATGTCCCCCCAGTGCCAGATATGCCCCCAGTGCCAGATATGCCCCCAGTGCCAGATACACATGTCCCCCCTTCCCCTGCTGCTCACCGCTGCTGTGCTGTCCTGTGCGTGAGGGGAGGAGAGCGCAGCCTGCGTCTCTCCTGCCCCTCAGTCTCCAGCGGCAGTGTGGGTCTCTACCTTCAATTCAGCACCGATCCGTGAGCCAATCATAGCTCGCGGTCTGGCAGCCAATCAGGAGCCTTGGCTGCCGGTCTGCGAGCTCTGATTGGCTCACGGGCCGGCACTGAATTGAAGACACAAAGGGGCGGGAGAGGCGCACGCTGCGTTCTCCTCCCCTCATGCAGCGGCGGTGAGCAGCAGCGGAGGGAGGGAGGTAGGTTGCGGCGGCCCGTCGGCGTGGGTACGGCGTACCCGCAGCTAAATTCTTAAGGGTACGCCGTACCCACCCGTACCAGCCCACTTGCACTCCTGGTGTCACATCTACACAAAGGGGTAAATATATCAAGCAGCGCTTTCCAAAACCGCTGCATCTTCAGTGGTTTTGGCCACTGGATTCAAAGGGACAATTTCCCTTCTGTTCCATGGGTGGTTTCTGTCCTCCCTGAGCTCGCCTTAAATACAAATATTAAATATAAAGCTGTATTTTGCAGTTACAATAATAATATTGTCCCTTTAAATGCAAATGATGAAATCACTGGTCGCAGCATCTTTGAAAAGCACTGCTTAGTAAATGTAACGCAAAGACTTTGCATGTGCTAGTAAAAAGAGCCATCATTTAATCTTAAGAAGCAGTGATAGATATCCAAGTGCATAACTGTAAAGGCCAGTACTGACGGGAGAGATGTGTGCTGAGCGACCTTAACACAGACCGCTCAGCACACATCTCGCTCCCCGCTCAGCTGAGCGAGGGGGGACGACAACGGGGGGCTGCTCACTTCACACAGTGCTGAAGTGAGCGACCCGCTAGATTGAGCCTGCATGCAGGCTCAATCTAGCACCGGCGATAGCGATGCACGGGCCGCGCATCGCTATCGCTGGGGGGCATACACATAACAGATCCGTGCTTAAAATCTAAGCATTCTAGTCAGATTGCTTAGATTTTAAACACGGATCTCTCCATGTGTACCCCCTTAACTTGTTTCTTCTTATACTGGTAAAAAAGAAACTAATTGGTGCTGTGAGCTTGGTTATCTTGTATCTAAAGGTATGAACTGGCACTTCGTTATGTTATTAACATAATGGCCCCCCAACGGTAAGTATTCCCCCAGTGGACCCCCAAAGGTAAGTATACTTACCTTTCCCCAGTGGTCCCTTAACACTCCCTTCTAGTAGCCTAATCCTGACCCTCCGAAGCCTAACCCTAACCATTCGCGCTGCTTACTTCTCTTGCGGCTGGACACATAATTGTTTGGGATTTTGGCGGCCGGGCTTGTGATGTCGGCACTCCAAGTAGTACCGAGATTCTGGTATATGTATTTTGAATGCCGGGATCCTGAATAGATCCCAACCTGGATTACTCTATTATACATAACACATCACAGGGACAATACTTCAATATTAAGATTGTGCACAGATGCATACTTAAAGTATATATACAAGTTTCCACTGAAGTTTGTGTCTGTTTACAAATGTGCAGTGGTGTCACTGTGGGGGTGCAGACTGCACCCAAATGTCAGCTCCTCCGCAGTGACAGGGAACCAGGTGCTGCAGTGTGACATTCTCCTGCAGCACCCAGTTCTTGTCACTGAGGAGGAGCCGGAGGTTCAGGCAGATGAGTCTCTGTGTGCAGCACAGCATTGCTGGGCACTCCTCAGAGTGATGGAAATGGGGACTCCCTGTGAAGCCACGCCCCCTCCCAGTGAGTCAACGCCCCTGGTTGATGGGAAACGGGTAATTTGCTGTGAGGTCATGCCGCTTTAAGACAGGCCACGCACCCTTTTTCAGATGCAGGCTCCTCCAAGATGTTCGTGGGGAGAGACTATTATCTGCACCAGGTGTCGCCAGACTTAGTGACCCCTCTGCAGATAACCATATTGCAGATACTTTCCTCGTGTGTAACCTTGGTCCGATTACAGTTATGTTAATCCACTTTCTCTAACGTCCTAAGTGGATGCTGGGGACTCCGTAAGGACCATGGGGAATAGCGGCTCCGCAGGAGACTGGGCACATCTAAAGAAAGCTTTAGGACTAACTGGTGTGCACTGGCTCCTCCCCCTATGACCCTCCTCCAAGCCTCAGTTAGATTTCTGTGCCCGACGAGAAGGGTGCACACTAGGGGCTCTCCTGAGCTTCTTAGTGAAAGTTTTAGTTTAGGTTTGTTATTTTCAGTGAGACCTGCTGGTAACAGGCTCACTGCATCGAGGGACTAAGGGGAGAAGAAGCGAACTCACCTGAGTGCAGAGTGGATTGGGCTTCTTGGCTACTGGACATTAGCTCCAGAGGGACGATCACAGGCCCAGCCTGGATGGGTCCCGGAGCCGCGCTGCCGACCCCCTTACAGAGCCAGAAGAGCGAAGAGGTCCGGAAAAATCGGCGGCAGAAGACGTTCCTGTCTTCAATAAGGTAGCGCACAGCACTGCAGCTGTGCGCCATTGCTCTCAGCACACTTCATACTCCGGTCACTGAGGGTGCAGGGCGCTGGGGGGGGCGCCCTGAGACGCAATAAAACATGATAAAAATACCTTACATGGCAAAAAATACATCACATATAGCTCCTGGGCTATATGGATGCATTTAACCCCTGCCAGAATATACAGAAAAACGGGAGATAAGGCTGCCGAAAAGGGGGCGGAGCCTATCTCCTCAGCACACTGGCGCCATTTTCCCTCACAGCTCAGTTGGAGGGAAGCTCCCTGGCTCTTCCCTGCAGTCACTACACTACAGAAAGGGTTAAAAAAAGAGAGGGGGGCACTAATTAAGCGCAGTATTAAAACATACAGCAGCTATAAGGGGAAAAACACTTATATAAGGTTATCCCTGTATATATATATAGCGCTCTGGTGTGTGCTGGCATACTCTCCCTCTGTCTCCCCAAAGGGCTAGTGGGGTCCTGTCCTCTATCAGAGCATTCCCTGTGTGTGTGCTGTGTGTCGGTACGTTTGTGTCGACATGTATGAGGAGAAAAATGATGTGGAGACGGAGCAGAGTGTCTGTAACAGTGATGTCACCACCTAGGGGGTCGACACCTGAGTGGATGTACTGTTGAAAATTACGTGACAGTGTCAGCTCTATATAAAAAAACAGTGGTTGACATGAGACAGCCGGCTACTCAGCTTGTGCCTGTCCAGACGTCTCATAGGCCGTCAGGGGCTCTAAAGCGCCCGTTACCTCAGATGGCAGATACAGACGCCGACACGGATACTGACTCCTGTGTCGACGGTGAAGAGACAACCGTGATTTCCAGTAGGGCCACACGTTACATGATTGAGACAATGGAAAATGTTTTATACATTTCTGATAATACGAGTACCACCAAAAAGGGGTATTATGTTCGGTGAGGGAAAAACTACCTGTAGTTTTCCTGAATCTGAGAAATAAAATGAGGTGTGTGATGATGCGTGGGTTTCCCCCCGATAACAATTGATAATTTCTTAAAAGGTATTGGCTGTATACCCTTTCCCGCCAGAGGTTAGGGTGCGTTGGGAAACACCCCCTAGGGGGGATAAGGCGCTCACACGCTTGTAAGAACAAGGGCTCTACCCTCTCATGAGATGGCCGCCCTTAAAGATCCTGCTGATAGAAAGCAGGAGGGTATCCAAAAATGTATTCACACACATACTGGTGTTATACTGCGACCAGCAATCGCCTCAGCCTGGAGGTGCAGTGCTGGGTTGGCATGGTCGGATTCCCTGACTGGAAATATTGATATCCTAGATAAGGATAGTATATTATTGCCTATAGAGCATTTAAAAGATGCACTTCTATGTATGCATGATGCACAGCGGAATATTTGCCGACTGGCATCAAGTATAAGTGCGTTGTCCAATTCTACCAGTAAAATGGTCAGGTGATGCGGATTCCAAACGGCATTTGGAAGTATTGCCTTTGAAAGGGGACATTTGGGGTCGGTCTTTTAGACCTGGTGGCCACGGCAACAACTGGGAAATCCACGTTTGTACCCCAGGTCGCCTCTCAAAATAAGACGCCGTATTATCAGGCGCAGTCCTTTGTTGGCAAGCGGACAAAAGGTTCCTCTTTTCTGCTCGTGACAGAGGGAGAGGAAAAAGGCTGAAGAGATTACCCAGTTCCCAGGAACAGAAATCCTTTCCCGCCTCTGCAAAAGCCCTCAGTATGACGCTAGGGCCTTACAAGCTCAGGCACGGTGGGGGCCCGTTCTCAATGAATTTCAGTGCGCAGTGGGCTCACTCGCAAGTAGACCCCTGGATCCTTCAGGTAATATCTCAAGGGTACATATTGAAATTCGAGACGTCTCCCCCTCGCCGTTTCCAAAAGTCGGCTTTACCGACGTCTCCCTCTGACAGGGAGGCAGTTTTGGAAGCCATTCACAAGCTGTATTCCCAGCAGGTGATAATCAAGGTACCCCTCCTGCAACAGGGAACGGGGTATTATTCCACACTATTGTGGTACCGAAGCCAGACGGCCCGGTGAGACCGATTCTAAATCTAAAATCTTTGAACACTTACATACAGAGGTTCAAATTCAAGATTGAGTCACTCAGAGCAGTGATTGCGAACCTGGAAGAAGGGGACTACATGATGTCTCGGGACATCAAGGATGCTTACCTTCATGTCAAAATTTACCCTTCTCACCAAGGGTACCTCAGGTTATGGTACAGAACTGTCACTATCAGTTCAGACGCTGCCGTAGGGATGGTCCACGGCACCCCGGGTCTTTACCAAGGTAATGGCCGAAATGATATCCCTTCGAAGGAAGGGAATTTTAGTTATCCCTTACTTGGACGATTCCCTGATAAGGGTAAGATCCAGGGAACAGTTGGAAGTCGGTGTAGCACTATCTCAGGTAGTGTTGCGGCAGCACGATTGGATTCTCAATATTCCAAAATCGCAGCTGGTTCCGACGACTTGTCTTCTGTTTCCTAGGGATGTTCCTGGACACAGTCCAGAAAAAAGGTGTTTCTCCCGGAAGAGAAAGCCAGGGAGTTATCCGAGCTAGTCAGGAACCTCCTAAAACCGAACCAAGTCTCAGTGCATCAATGCACAAGGGTTCTGGGTAAAAATGGTGGCTTCCTACGAAGCAATCCCATTCGTTAGATTCCACGCAAGAACTTTCCAGTGGAACCTACTGGACAAATGGTCCGGGTCGCATTTTCAGATGCATCAGCGGATAACCCTGTCACCAAGGACAAGGGTATCCATCATGTGGTGGTTGCAGAGTGCTCATATTCTAGAGGGCCGCAGATTCGGCATTCAGGACTGGGTCCTGGTGACCACGGATGCCAGCCTGCGAGGCTGGGGAGCAGTCACACAGGGAAGGAATATCCAGGGCTTAGGGTCAAGCCTGGATACATCACTTCACATAAATATCCTGAAGCTAAGGGCCATTTACAATGCTCTAAGCTTAGCAAGACCTCTGCTTCAAGGTCAGCCGGTGTTGATCCAGTCGGACAACATCATGGCAGTCACCCACGTAAACAGACAGGGTGGCACAAGAAGCAGGAGGGCAATGGCAGAAGCTGCAGGGATTCTTCGCTGGGCGGAAAATCATGTGATAGCACTGTCAACAGTATTCATTCCGGGAGTGGACAACTGGGAAGCAGACTTCCTCAGCACGACCTCCACCCGGGAGAGTGGGGACTTCACCCAGAAGTCGTCCACATGATTAAAAAACTCGACAGGTATTGCGCCAGGTCAAGAGACCCTCAGGCAATAGTTGTAGACGCTCTGGTAACACCGTGGGTGTACCAGTCAGTGTATGTGTTCCCTCCTCTGCCTCTCATACCCAAGGTACTGAGATTGATAAGATGGAGAGGAGAAAGCACTATATTCGTGGCTCCGGATTGGCCAAGAAGGACTTGGTAACCGGAACTTCAAGAGATGCTCACGGAGGATCCGTGGCCTCTACCTCTAAGAAGGGACCTGCTCCAGCAAGGACCCTGTCTGTTCCAAGACTTACCGCGGCTGCGTTTGACGGCATGGCGGTTGAACGCCGGATCCTGAAGGAAAAAAGGCATTCCGGATGAAGTCATCCCTATCCTGATCAAAGCCAGGAAGGATGTAACCGCAAAAACATTATCACCGCAATTGGCGAAAATATGTTGCGTGGTGCGAGGCCAGTAAGGCCCGACGGAGGAAATTCAACTGGGTCGATTCCTACATTTCCTGCAAACAGGAGTGTCTATGGGCCTGAAATTGGGGTCCATTAAGGTTCAAATTTTCGGCCCTGTCAATTTTCTTCCAAAAAGAACTAGCTTCAGTCCCTGAAGTTCAGACGTTTGTAAAAGGGGTACTGCATATACAGCCTCCTTTTGTGCCTCCAGTGGCACTTTGGGATCTCAATGTAGTTTTGGGTTCCAAAAGTCACATTGGTTTGAACCACTTAAATCTGTGGAGTTAAAATATCTCACATGGAAAGTGGTCATGCTGTTGGCCCTGGCCTGGGCCAGGCGCGTGTCAGAATTGGCGGCTTTATCCTGAAAAAGCCCTTATCTGATTTTCCATTCGGACAGGGCGGAATTGAGGACTCGTCCTCAGTTTCTCCCCAAGGTGGTTTCAACGTCTCACCTGAACCAGCCTATTGGTGGTGCCTGCGGCTACTAGGGACTTGGAGGCCTCCAAGTTGCTAGACGTTGTCAGTGCCCTGAAAATATATGTTTCCAGGACGGCTGGAGTCAGGAAATCTGACTCGCTGTTTATCCTGTGTGCACCCAACAAGCTGGGTGCTCCTGCTTCTAAGCAGACTATTGCTCGTTGGATTTGTAGTACAATTCAGCTTGCACATTCTGTGGCAGGCCTGCCACAGCCAAAAATCTGTAAATGCCCACTCCACAAGGAAGGTGGGCTCATCTTGGGCGGCTGCCCGAGGGGTCTCGGCTTTACAACTTTGCCGAGCAGCTACTTGGTCAGGAGCAAATACGTTTGTAAAATTCTACAAAATTGATATCCTGGCTGAGGAGGACCTGGAGGTCTCTCATTTGGTGCTGCAGAGTCATCCGCACTCTCCCGCCCGTTTGGGAGCTTTGGTATAATCCCCATGGTCCTTACGGAGTCCCCAGCATCCACTTAGGACGTTAGAGAAAATAAGAATTTACTTACCGATAATTCTATTTCTCATAGTCCGTAGTGGATGCTGGGCGCCCATCCCAAGTGCGGATTGTCTGCAATACTTGTACATAGTTATTGTTACAAAAATCGGGTTATTATTGTTGTGAGCCATCTTTCAGAGGCTCCTCTGTTATCATGCTGTTAACTGGGTTCAGATCACAGGTTATACGGTGTGATTAATGTGGCTGGTATGAGTCTTACCCGGGATTCAAAATCCTTCCTTATTGTGTACGCTCGTCCGGGCACAGTATCCTAACTGAGGCTTGGAGGAGGGTCATAGGGGGAGGAGCCAATGCACACCAGTTAGTCCTAAAGCTTTCTTTAGATGTGCCCAGTCTCCTGCGGAGCCGCTATTCCCCATGGTCCTTACGGAGTCCCCAGCATCCACTACGGACTATGAGAAATAGAATTATCGGTAAGTAAATTCTTATTATTATCCTTCTCACAGAACCATAATCCTTACAGTCCATATAATCCTGGCTGGCAATCTCTTGTAACTCTGACAATCTGTTCTGATCTTGACAATCCATTGTAATATTACTGCTGTCCATTCCCATATACTTATTCCTGGTTCCATAACTAGTTTCTGCTTTTCATAACAATGCTCCATTATTTCTTGTCCCATCTCACCGGTATTCCTCTTCCCGTTAGTGCTGTATTCCTTGTCCCATTAGTACTGTAGTCCTCTTCCCGTTAGTGCTGTATTCCTTGCTCTATTAGTAGTGTATTCCTTGTCCCATTAGTGCTGTATTCCTTGTCCCATTAGTGCTGTATTCCTTGTCCCAAAAGTGCTGTCGTCCTTGTCCCAAAAGTGCTGTCGTCCTCTACCATTAGTGCTGTAGTCCTTTTCCTATAAGTGCTGTAGTCCTGTATCATTAGTGCTGTAGTTCTTGCCCCATTAGTGCTGTATTCCTTGTCCCATTAGTGCTGTAGCCCTTGTCCCATGAGTGCTGTATTCCGTGTCCCATTAGTGCTGTATTCCGTGTCCCAGTAGTGCTGTATTCCTTGCCCCATTAGTGCTGTATTCCTTGCCCCATTAGTGCTGTATTCCTTGTCCCATTAGTGCTGTCGTCCTCTACCATTAGTGCTGTATTCCTTGTCCCATTAGTGCTGTATTCCTGTATCATTAGTGCTGTAGTCCTTGTCCCATTAGTGCTGTAGTCCTGTATCATTAGTGCTGTAGTCCTTGTCCCATTAGTGCTGTAGTCCTGTATCATTAGTGCTGTAGTCCTTGTCCCATTAGTGCTGTAGTCCTGTATCATTAGTGCTGTAGTCCTTGCCCCATTAGTGCTGTAGTCCTTGTCCCATTAGTGCTGTCGTCCTCTACCATTAGTGCTTTAGTCCTTGTCCCATTAGTGCTGTAGTCCTGTATCATTAGTGCTGTAGTCCTTGTCCCATTAGTGCTGTATTCCTTGTCCCATTAGTGCTGTATTCCTTGTCCCATTAGTGCTGTATTCCTTGTCCCATTAGTGCTGTATTCCTTGTCCCATTAGCGCTGTATTCCTTGTCCCATTAGTGCTGTATTCCTTGTCCCATTAGTGTTGTATTCTTTGTCCCATTAGTGCTGTAGTCCTGTACCATTAGTGCTGTATTCCTTGTCCCATTAGTGCTGTATTCCTTGTCCCATTAGTGCTGTATTCGTTGTCCCATTAATGCTGTATTCCTTGTCCCATTAGTGCTGTATTCCTTGTCCCATTAGCGCTGTATTCCTTGTCCCATTAGTGCTGTATTCCTTGTCCCATTAGTGCTGTATTCTTTGTCCCATTAGTGCTGTAGTCCTGTAGCATTAGTGCTGTATTCCTTGTCCCATTAGTGCTGTATTCGTTGTCCCATTAGTGCTGTATTCCTTGTCCCATTAGTGCTGTATTCGTTGTCCCATTAGTGCTGTATTCCTTGTCCCATTAGTGCTGTATTCTTTGTCCCATTAGTGCTGTATTCCTTGTCCCAGTAGTGCTGTATTCCTTGTCCCATAAGTGCTGTATTCCGTGTCCCATTAGTGCTGTATTCCTTGTCCCATTAGTGCTGTATTCCGTGTCCCATTAGAACTGTATTCCTTGTCCCATTAGTGCTGTATTCCTTGTCCCATTAGTGCTGTACTCCTTTTCCTATTAGTGCTGTATTTCTTATCCCGTGAGTGCCGTATTCCTTATTTATTATTTATTAACAGTTTCTTATATAGTGCAGCAAATTCTGCTGCAATTTACAATTGGATACAACAGTGATAACACAAAACTGGGTAATAACAGACAGTCACAGAGGTAGGAAGGCCCTGCACGCAAGCTTACAATCTATAGGGAAGTAGGCATTTATACACGAGGATAGGCACTATCTATTGCAGATTGGTCCACCAGATTGCAAAGGTTCTTTGTGGGCTGAATGATATGGCCACACAGCACTGTTGGCCAGAAATTAGGAGGATGATAAAGTGAAGAAGGAGAAAACATGCGAGGATATGTGTGGACTGTACACTGGGGGTGTAATTAGATAGGAAAGTTTACGAAGGTTATGTGGGCATTTCAAGAATTTGATAAGCTTGCCTAAAGAGATGAGTTTTCAGGGAGCACTTAATGGTTTGGAGTCTTATTGTGCCTGGGAGGGCATTCCATAGAGTAGGTGCAGCCCGAAGAAAGTCCTGCAATCGTGAATTGACCTGAACCCCATAGAGAATCTATGGGGCATTGCCAAGAGAAAGATGAGAGACATGAGACCGAACAATGCAGAAGAGCTGAAGGCCGCTATTGAAGCATCCTGGTCTTCCATAACACCTCAGCAGTGCCACAGGCTGACAGAATCCATGCCACGCCACATTGAGGCAGTAATTCATGCAAAAGGGGCCCAAACCAAGCACTGAGTACATATGCATGATTATACTTTTCAGAAGGCCGACATTTCTGTATTTAAAATCTTTTTTTTTTTTATTGATTTTTTTGTAATATTCTAATTTTCTGAGATTTTGGATTTGGGGTTTTCTTAAGCTATAAACCACAATCATCAAAATTATAACAAATAAAGGCTTTTACATGATGATCTCATTTTCTGAATTTCACCTGTAGATAGTGGGACATGGCCTGGAGCAGAATAAGAAAAAGAGGGTGAATTACTTTGTGGTGTTCATCATCTCCAAGCAGTGCTATGCAGAGTACACTGTGATAGCTCTAGCCATCCGCCAATCAGCATACTAACAGCCATTCACTGTCTGGCTGCAGGCTGAGAGGCAGGTAGAAAATGCTTCCTAGCCACTCTGATTATGTTTAATCCCTGCTTAAAGGCCCTAAAATCATGGGGCCTTGGGCCGCTGCCCAGTGTGCCTATATGTTAAGATGACTCCGTGGCAATTGCCATCCTAGCCAGCCCCTAGTTACAGCTCTGCCCATGAGTGCCGTAATCCTTGTCATGTGAATTCTACATTCCTTGTCCCATTAGATTGGTATTGCTTTTTCCATTAAAGAGGTGTAGGGTGCTGTGTATGGGCATAAAAAAGGACTTCTACAAGAATTCTAGCCCTTGTGGCGCCCAGGGTGAAAGTTTCCCTGGAAGGCGTGCATCAAAAAATAGGGTCGTAGCTTCACAGGGAAGGGGCATGGCCACAGAATAGTACCAATTCACATTACACCGCACAGTAGTATCCATAAGTCACATTACAGCACACAGTATACACTGTGTGTATACCCCTTATACACAGTAAACCATGTAGAGTCCCTTATACAACACAGGAAAAACAAAATCGCGCGTGGGATCCTGATTCATGCCTTTACATTATTTGTCATTTCTCTGAAGTCCTAGTGGATGCTGGGAACTCCGTAAGGACCATGGGGTATAGACGGGCTCCGCAGGAGACTGGGCACTCTAAAAGAAAGATTAGGTACTATCTGGTGTGCACTGGCTCCTCCCTCTATGCCCCTCCTCCAGACCTCAGTTAGAATCTGTGCCCGGCCAGAGCTGGGTGCTCCTAGTGGGCTCTCCTGAGCTTGCTAGAAAAGAAAGTATTTGTTAGGTTTTTTATTTTCAGTGAAATCTGCTGGCAACAGACTCACTGCTACGTGGGACTGAGGGGAGAGAAGCAAACCTACCTGCGTGCAGCTAGCTTGTGCTTCTTAGGCTACTGGACACCATTAGCTCCAGAGGGTTCGAACACAGGGCCTGACCTCGATCGTCCGTTCCCGGAGCCGCGCCGCCGTCCCCCTTGCAGAGCCAGAAGACAGAAGAAATGATGAAATCGGCGGCAGAAGACTCCTGTCTTCATTAAAGTAGCGCACAGCACTGCAGCTGTGCGCCATTGCTCCCACAGCACACCACACACTCCAGTCACTGTAGGGTGCAGGGCGCTGGAGGGGGGGGGATGGGGGGGGCGCCCTGGGCAGCAATTATATTACCTTTTGGCTAAATATACACATAATACAGTCAGTTAACTGTATATGTGTAAAATCCCCCGCCATTATCTTACAGAAAACGCGGGACAGAAGCCCGCCGCTGAGGGGGCGGGGCCTTCTTCCTCAGCACACCAGCGCCATTTTCCCTTCACAGCTCCGCTGGAAGCACGCTCCCCAGGCTCTCCCCTGCAGTATCCAGGTACAAGACAGGTTAAAAAGAGAGGGGGGGCACATAAATTTAGGCGCAAATCGATACAGACAAGCAGCTATTGGGAAAATCACTTATTAGCAGTGTAAATCCCTGTGTTATATAGCGCTGTGGTGTGTGCTGGCATACTCTCTCTCTGTCTCCCCAAAGGACTTTGTGGGGTCCTGTCCTCAGTCTGAACATTCCCTGTGTGTGTGCGGTGTGTCGGTACGGCTGATGAGGAGGGTTACGTGGAGGCGGAGCAGAGGCAGATAAGTGTGGTGTCGCCCCCGACGGGGCCGACACCTGATTGGATGGATATGTGGAAGGTCTTAACCGACAGTGTCAACTCCTTACATAAAAGGTTTGATGACGCAGCAGCCTTGGGACAGCCGGGGTCTCAGCCCGCGCCTGCCCAGGTGACTCAGAAGCCGTCAGGGGCTCATAAACGCCCGCTAGCTCTGATGGTAGACACAGATGTCGACACAGAGTCTGACTCCAGTGTAGATGAGGATGAGACAAATGTACAGTCTACAAAAGCCATCCGATGCATGATTACTGCAATGAAAGATGTATTGCACATTTCTGATATTAACCCGGTTACCACCAAGAGGGGTATTATGTTTGGGGAGAAAAAGCAGCCAGTGACTTTTTCCCCATCTGATGAATTACATGATTTGTGTGAAGAAGCGTGGAGTTCCCCTGATAAGAAACTAGTAATTTCTAAGAGGTTACTGATGGCGTACCCTTTCCCGCCAACGGATAGGTTACGTTGGGAAACATCCCCTAGGGTGGACAAGGCGCTAACACGCTTATCTAAAAGGGTGGCACTGCCGTCTCAGGAGACCTAAAGGTTCCTGCGGATAGAAAGCAGGAAGCTATCCTGATGTCTGTGTATACACACTCTGGTACTCTACTGAGACCTGCTATTGCTATTGCTCCTGGATGTGTAGTGCTGCAGCAGCATGGACTGATACCCTGTCAGACAACATTGATTCCCTCGACAGGGATACTATTTTGCTAACCATAGAACATATAAAAGACGTCGTCTTATATATGCGGGATGCACAGAGGGACATTTGCCTGCTGGCATCTAGAATTAATGCAATGTCCATTTCTGCCAGGAGAGTATTATGGACTCGGCAGTGGACAGGTGATGCTGATTCTAAAAAACACATGGAGGTTTTGCCTTATAAGGGTGAGGAATTGTTTGGGGACGGTCTCTCGGACCTCGTATCCACAGCAACTGCTGGGAAGTCGACTTTTTTACCTCAGATTCCTTCACAGCCTAGGAAAGCACCGTATTATCAAATGCAGTCCTTTCGGCCTCAGAAAGGCAAGCGGGTCAGAGGAGCATCCTTTCTGGCCAGAGGCAAGGGTAGAAGAAGGAAGCTGCACCAGGCAGCCATTTCCCAGGAACAAAAATCCTCCCCTGCTTCCACTAAGTCCACCGCATGACATTGGGGCTCCACAGGCGGAGCCAGGTGCGGTGGGGGGCGCGTCTCCGAAACTTCAGCAACCAGTGGGTTCGCTCACAAGTGGTTCTCTGGGCTGTACAAATTGTATCTCAGGGATACAAGCTGGAGTTCGAGGCGACTCCCCCTCGCCGTTACCTCAAATCAGCCTTGCCAGCTGCTCCCAGGGAAAGGGAGGTAGTACTGGCGGCAATTCACAAGCTGTACCTCCAGCAGGTGATAATCAAGGTTCCCCTCCTTCAACAGGGCAGGGGTTACTATTCCACAATGTTTGTGGTACCGAAACCGGACTGTTCGGTGAGACCCATCCTGAATTTAAAATCCTTGAACGCTTATATAAAGAAGTTCAAGTTCAAAATGGAATCGCTCAGGGCGGTTATTGCAAGCCTGGAAGAGGGGGATTTTATGGTGTCGCTGGACATCAAGGATGCTTACTTGCATGTCCCCATTTACCCACCTCACCAGGAATACCTCAGGTTTGTGGTACAAGACTGTCATTACCAATTCCAGACGTTGCCGTTTGGTCTCTCCACGGCACCGAGAATATTTACCAAGGTAATAGCCGAAATGATGATACTCCTTCGGAAGAAGGGAGTTATAATTATCCCGTACTTGGACGATCTCCTCATAAAGGCGAGGTCCAGAGAGCAGTTGTTGGTCAGCGTAGCACTCTCTCAGGAAGTGTTGCAACAGCACGGCTGGATTCTGAATATCCCAAAGTCGCAGCTGATTCCTGCGACGCGTCTGCTTTTCCTGGGCATGATTCTGGACACAGAACAGAAGAAGGTGTTTCTCCCGGTGGAGAAGGCCCAGGAATTGTCATCTCTGGTCAGGGACCTCCTGAAACCAAAACAGGTATCGGTGCATCACTGCACGCGAGTCCTGGGAAAGATGGTAGCTGCTTACGAAGCAATTCCTTTCGGCAGGTTCCATGCAAGGATCTTTCAGAGGGATCTGTTAGACAAATGGTCCGGATCGCATCTTCAGATGCATCGGTTGATCACCCTGTCCCCAAGGGCCAGGGTGTCTCTGCTGTGGTGGCTGCAGAGTGCTCATCTTCTCGAGGGCCGCAGGTTCGGCATACAGGACTGGGTCCTGGTGACCACGGATGCAAGTCTCTGAGGATGGGGGGCAGTCACTCAGGGAATTAGGTACATGTAACGAGCGCTAATGTTTATAAGTTAAAATATATATTGCCATGGGTAATATATGTGTAAAAAGTGGCACCTGTAAAAAAGATTTCTGTTAGTTTGGCAGTATGTTTACAACTCCTTCTTGGAGTAAGTGGTTTGAGCTCAGTCCGTACCGGTTCACAGTTTGTATTGTGAAAAAGCTAACTGTCCCTACCTCCTAGTCAGTCCCGTGCACAAGTGGATGTTGTGGTCCTTCAATCTCGATCTGCTGCGTCCAGCGGTAAAGGATCGCGGCTTGTGGTCGGGTCGCGGCTCGATGACGTCACGCTGCGGCTAGGCGTCGGGAAGTTCGGGCCGGAAAGGTGATGGTCTGTAGCTCTATGCCTCCAACGCGTTTCGTGCGTCTCCGCGCACTTAATCATGGATGGCATGTCCATTTCCTGATCCTCAATTTATACTAAAAAAACTTTATTGTTCATTGTTAAAAAAACGGAAGTGTGTACAGGAAGTTGGGTCAAACAGGCGGCAAGCATGTGCTCCCGTTTGTATATAAAAAATATATTTCTTTTTTTGTTTTTTTGGTGCCACTTGTGTTAAATATTAAAAAAATAGTGTATTTGGAATGACAGATGACTTGTGTATTTTATAAAAAAGCATTTAATTCGATTTCAATATTGAGTCCGTGGGGTATTAAAGTTTTCATTTCAAATATCCATCTTGTTTCATTTTTTATTAAATCGGTTACAATATTTCCCCCTCTCCAATTGTTTGGAACTTTCTTTATTGCCAAGAATTTTAAACCACGTGGATCTTTGTTATGAAAATCAAGGAAGTGTTTTGACACACTGTGTGTTACAAGTCCTCTTTTTATGTTATAGATGTGTTCGGCCAATCTTATTTTGATTTTTCTTTTTGTTTGACCAATGTACTGTAGCCCACAGGGGCATTCAATGAGGTAAATTACTTGTTCTGTTTCACAGCTTAAATGGTCTCTAATTTCATATGTTTTTCCTGTTTGATTTGATTTAAATTGCTCTTCTGGTTTAGTCGTGGTTTTACTGAGATTTTTACAAGCTTTGCAATTAAGACAGAAATGGTAGCCTTTTGTTTCTTTCTTCACTGGAGAATTTCTCTGATAACTTTTCACAAGATTCTGTTTAATGTTTCTCGCCTTTCTGTATATGATTTTTGGTTTATCTGTTAGGCAATCTTTCAGTTCATTGTCCAATTTTAGAACGTGCCAATGTTTATTCAGCATGGTTTCTATCATGTGGTGGTTGCTATTATATTGGGTGATGAATGTGATTTTTTCTGTGTATTCATCAGGTTTTTTTTCTTTATACTTTATAAGATCTTTTCTATCTATGCTGTCAATTCTGTTTTTTCTGTTTAATCAATTCCTCCACTTTGTATCCTTTTTGAACGAAGTTCTGCATCATATTCTTGCTCTTTTCTTCATACGTTTCATGCTGGCTGCAGTTTCTTCTAATTATTTGTAGTTGACTTGACGGTATGCTTGATTTCCAGTTTTTATGATGATTGCTTGAATTCGGTAGAATGTTATTACCACTTACTTCTTTAATATGAGTTTTGGTATTGATTTGATTGTTCTTAATAAAGATTTCCAGATCCAAGAAGGTCACTTCATCTTTGCTTGTATTTATTGTGAATACAAGATTGATGTTGTTGTTATTTATATGTAGTTTGAATTTCTCGAGGTCTGAACTTGTTCCCCCCCAGATAAAGAAGATATCATCGATAAATCTGTACCAGCAAATTAAGCTTTCCTTAAAGGGATTATTTGTCCAGATGTTTTGGTCCTCCCACCTTGCTACGAACAGATTTGCGTAGCTAGGCGCAAATGATGTGCCCATTGCCGTCCCGCATTTCTGGCGATAGAATTGACCGTTGTTCCAAAAATAGTTATGGTTCAAAATGAAATCAATATTTGTCATGATGAAGTTGACCTGTCGGGTAGGAAGATTGGATTTGTTCAAATAGAATTCAGTGTGTTCACAACCTATTTCATGATAAATGCACGTGTATAGTGATTTAACATCACACGTTCCCAAAGTGTAATGATCTTTCCATTGTATTTCTGTAAGAATCTGTATAATATGGATGGTGTCTTTGAGGTAGCTTCTTTGTGATTTTACAATGTCTTGGAGGAAGAAGTCGGTATATCTAGATAAATTTGAAGTAATGGATTGGATTCCTGACACTATGGGACGTCCAGGCGGATTTATAGGGTCCTTATGCATTTTTGGTAAGCAATAAAAGGTTGGAATTTTAGGATTTTTTTCCATTATGTAATTAAATTCTTTCATGGTAATAATTCCTAATTCAAGGCTTTCTTGGATTTGTTCTCGAAGTTTATTTTCATAAACATGGGTGGGGTCTTGATCCAGTGCTTCGTATGTATCTTGATCCTCCAAGAGACGTGTCACCTCTCTTTCAAATTGTTCCTTGTTCAAAATAACGATGCCTCCACCTTTGTCGGCCGGTTTTATTGTAATGCTTTTGTCTTGTTTTAATTCTTTTAGTCCTAATCTTTCCTCCTTAGTGATGTTTAATTTCATTTTCGGCTTCTCTGGTATTTTTTCTATTTCTTCTTCCAACAACTTTTGGAATGTCTCTAAGTGTGGCCCTTTGCAATATGTTGGATTGAAAGTCGATGGTGGTGCAAATTTGGTGTGTTGAAATTCATCCTCTTGTATGGACAGTTGTGAATTTTTATTTTTTTGTAAAGAATTTTTTGATGTTTTTTGACTCATTCACATTAGGAAAAGATGCAGCAGAGAAAGAAGAAAATGAAGAAATTCAATCACTTATACAGACAATCCAAAAAAAAGAACAAGAAAAACCACAAGGAAGAAAACAATCTACCAAAAGGAATTATTGTGAGGATTCAGATGAAGAAACAGATGATGACTATTTTTTAGACTTCAATCAGGGCACCCAGAAACCTCCGGATTACAAAAGAATCCTGAACAAGAAATACAGGGAGAACTTCGCCAGGGAAAAAGAAAAAGAGGACGAAGAGGAGAAATAAGAATAACCAAAAGGACAAATATCCCATCTGAAACTAAACCAACAATATTCAATTTGAGCAATAAAATATTGTCAAAAGCCCAAACTTCAATCCTACAGAAGGGGCTCAATTTTGCCCCACAGTCAAAAATTAATAAATTTGACTTATACATAGATGTGCACAAATTTATAAGGAAGTGCAACATCAAAAAATTCTTTACAAAAAATAAAAATTCACAACTGTCCATACAAGAGGATGAATTTCAACACACCAAATTTGGACCACCATCGACTTTCAATCCAACATATTGCAAAGGGCCACACTTAGAGACATTCCAAAAGTTGTTGGAAGAGGAAATAGAAAAAATACCATAGAAGCCGAAAATGAAATTAAACATCACTAAGGAGGAAAGATTAGGACTAAAAGAATTAAAACAAGACAAAAGCATTACAATAAAACCGGCCGACAAAGGTGGAGGCATCGTTATTTTGAACAAGGAACAATATGAAAGAGAGGTGACACGTCTCTTGGAGGATCAAGATACATACGAAGCACTGGATCAAGACCCCACCCATGTTTATGAAAAAAAAACTTCGAGAACAAATCCAAGAAGGCCTTGAATTAGGAATTATTACCATGAAAGAATTTAATTACATAATGGAAAAAAATCCTAAAATTCCAACCTTTTATTGCTTACCAAAAATGCATAAGGACCCTATAAATCCGCCTGGACGTCCCATAGTGTCAGGAATCCAATCCATTACTTCAAATTTATCTAGATATACCGACTTCTTCCTCCAAGACATTGTAAAATCACAAAGAAGCTACCTCAAAGACACCATCCATATTATACAGATTCTTACAGAAATACAATGGAAAGATCATTACACTTTGGGAACGTGTGATGTTAAATCACTATACACGTGCATTAATCATGAAATAGGTTGTGAACACACTGAATTCTATTTGAACAAATCCAATCTTCCTACCCGACAGGTCAACTTCATCATGACAAATATTGATTTCATTTTAACCATAACTATTTTTGGAACAACGGTCAATTCTATCGCCAGAAATGCGGGACGGCAATGTAACCGATTTAATAAAAAATGAAACAAGATGGATATTTGAAATGAAAACTTTAATACCCCACGGACTCAATATTGAAATCGAATTAAATGCTTTTTTATAAAATACGCAAGTCATCTGTCATTCCAAATACACTATTTTTTTAATATTTAACACAAGTGGCACCAAAAAAACAAAAAAAGAAATATATTTTTTATATACAAACGGGAGCACATGCTTGCCGCCTGTTTGACCCAACTTCCTGTACACACTTCCGTTTTTTTAACAATGAACAATAAGTTTTTTTAGTATAAATTGAGGATCAGGAAATGGACATGCCATCCATGATTAAGTGCGCGGAGACGCACGAAACGCGTTGGAGGCATAGAGCTACAGACCATCACCTTTCCGGCCCGAACTTCCCGACGCCTAGCCGCAGCGTGACGTCATCGAGCCGCGACCCGACCACAAGCCGCGATCCTTTACCGCTGGACGCAGCGGATCGAGATTGAAGGACCACAACATCCACTTGTGCACGGGACTGACTAGGAGGTAGGGACAGTTAGCTTTTTCACAATACAAACTGTGAACCGGTACGGACTGAGCTCAAACCACTTACTCCAAGAAGGAGTTGTAAACGTACTGCCAAACTAACAGAAATCTTTTTTACAGGTGCCACTTTTTACACATATATTACCCATGGCAATATATATTTTAACTTATAAACATTAGCGCTCGTTACATGTTCCTAATTGTACCAATTTTAAACTGAGCAGCTTTTAGCCACATACAGTGCAGTTGTCACATATCTTCTACAGTCACTCAGGGAAGAAACTTCCAAGGACAGTGGTCAAGTCTGGAGACTTCACTACACATAAATATACTGGAACTAAGGGCCATTTACAACGCCCTGAGTCAAGCAGAGCCCCTGCTTCAAAACCAACATGTACTGATTCAGTCAGACAACATCTCAGCGGTCGCCCATGTAAACCGCCAGGGCGGCACGAGAAGCAGGATGGCAATGGCAGAAGCCACAAGGATTCTTCGATGGGCGGAGAATCACGTGCTAGCACTGTCAGCAGTGTTCATTCCGGGAGTGGACAACTGGGAAGCAGACTTCCTCAGCAGGCACGACCTCCACCCGGGAGAGTGGGGACTTCATCAAGAAGTCTTCACACAGATTGTAAATCGCTGGGAACTGCCACAGGTGGACATGATGGCGGCCCGTCTCAACAAAAAGCTAAAAAAATATTGCGCCAGGTCAAGGGACCCTCAGGCGATAGCTGTGGACGCACTAGTGACACCGTGGGTGTACCAGTCGGTTTGTGTTCCCTCCTCTTCCTCTCATACCCAAGGTACTGAGGATAGTAAGAAAGAGAGGAGTAATAACTATACTCATCGTTCCGGATTGGCCAAGAAGAACTTGGTACCCAGAACTACAAGAAATTATCTCAGAGGACCCATGGCCTCTGCCTCTCAGACAGGACCTGTTACAACAGGGGCCCTGTCTGTTCCAAGACTTACCGCGGCTGCGTTTGACGGCATGGCGGTTGAACGCCAGATCCTAGCGGAAAAGGGCATTCCGGATGAAGTTATTACTACGCTGATAAAGGCTAGGAAAGACGTGACAGCAAAACATTATCACCGAATATGGCGAAAATATGTTGCTTGGTGTGAGGCCAGGAAGGCTCCTACAGAGGAATTCCAGCTGGGTCGATTCCTGCACTTCCTACAGTCAGGAGTGTCTATGGGCCTAAAATTAGGATCCATAAAGGTCCAGATTTCGGCCCTATCTATTTTCTTTCAAAAAGAACTGGCTTCACTGCCTGAAGTTCAGAAGTTTGTTAAGGGGGTGCTGTATATTCAGCCCCCTTTTGTGCCTCCAGTGGCACCTTGGGATCTTAACGTTGTGTTGGATTTCCTGAAATCACACTGGTTTGAGCAACTTAAGACCGTGGAGCTAAAGTATCTCACGTGGAAGGTGGTCATGCTATTGGCCTTAGCTTCGGCTAGGCGTGTGTCAGAATTGGCGGCTTTGTCTTGTAAAAGCCCATATCTGATCTTCCATATGGACAGGGCAGAATTGAGGACTCGTCCCCAATTTCTCCCAAAGGTAGTATCAGCGTTTCATTTTAACCAACCTATTGTGGTGCCTGTGGCTACTCGGGACTTGGAGGATTCCAAGTTGCTGGATGTAGTCCGGGCTTTGAAAATTTATGTTTCCAGGACGGCTGGAGTCAGAAACACTGACTCGCTATTTATCCTGCATGCACCCAACAAGCTGGGTGCTCCTGCTTCAAAGCAAACTATTGCTCGCTGGATCTGTAGCACGATTCAGCAGGCTCATTCTGCGGCTGGATTGCCGCATCCAAAATCGGTGAAGGCCCATTCCACAAGGAAGGTGGGCTCTTCTTGGGCGGCTGCCCGAGGGGTCTCGGCATTACAGCTTTGCCGAGCTGCTACTTGGTCGGGTTCAAACACATTTGCAAAATTCTACAAGTTTGATACCCTGGCTGAGGAGGACCTTGAGTTTGCCCATTCGGTGCTGCAGAGTCATCCGTACTCTCCCGCCCGTTTGGGAGCTTTGGTATAATCCCCATGGTCCTTATGGAGTTCCCAGCATCCACTAGGACGTTAGAGAAAATAAGAATTTACTCACCGGTAATTCTATTTCTCGTAGTCCGTAGTGGATGCTGGGCGCCCGTCCCAAGTGCGGACTCTCTGCAATACATGTATATAGTTATTGCTTCACTAAAGGGTTATTGTTATGAGCCATCCGTAAATGGAGGCTCAGTTGTTGTTCATACTGTTAACTGGGTATGGTTATCACAAGTTGTACAGTGTGATTGGTGTGGCTGGTATGAGTCTTACCCTGGATTCCAAATCCTTTCCTTGTTGTGTCAGCTCTTCCGGGCACAGTTTCCCTAACTGAGGTCTGGAGGAGGGGCATAGAGGGAGGAGCCAGTGCACACCAGATAGTACCTAATCTTTCTTTTAGAGTGCCCAGTCTCCTGCGGAGCCCGTCTATTCTCCATGGTTCTTACGGAGTTCCCAGCATCCACTACGGACTACGAGAAATAGAATTACCGGTGAGTAAATTCTTTTTTTTCTTTACATCGTCCATTACACATTATTCCACACACCGTAATGTCCATTCCACATTATGCCACACATCGTAATGCCCATTCCACATAATGCCACACACCATAGCGCCCATTACACGTTATGACATACTCCGTAACACATATTACAATTTATGCCACATACCGTAATGCCCATTACACACTATGCCACACACCATAATTCAAATTACACATTATGCCACACTCCGTAATGCCCATTACACATTATGCCACACACCGTAATGCCTATTACAACTTATGCCACACACCGTAATGCCCATTACACATTATGCCACACATTGTGCTATACACTGGAATGCCCATTACACATTATACCACATACAGCTATGCCCCTGACACCATTTAATGCTCCACACACAGTAATGCCCCTTACAAATTATGCCCCACAGTAAGGCTTTTAATTACTTTTAAATTACCTGCTCATTGCCAGGGGTCTAATGCTCATTGCCAGGGGTCTCCTGCTTTGGGTTCCATGCTCGTTGCCAGGGGTTTCCTGCTTTGGGTTCCATGCTCGTTGCCAGGGGTTTCCTGCTCATTGCGAGGGGGCTCATGCTCGTTGTCAGGGGTTTACATGGGAGATGATGCATTTCTGCATCTACTCCAGCCGCCAGCATTCCCGGAACTTTCCGACGCTAGAGGTCCTACTTGACCTCTAGCATCTGTCTCCCTGCTCTCCTCCAGATGCTAGAGGTGAAGTAAGACCTCTAGCGTCTGTCTCCCTCCTTGGTGCCGGCTGCAGCGGGCGCCCACATAGCCCACAGCGCCTGCTGCAGACGGTGTGCGGGCGCCTGCGGGGTGATTGTGGCTGCGCCCTCAGACCGCAGCGCCCCGGGCCCCCGCACTGCTTGCCCGCAACTAGAACCACTCCTGGGCAGTGGGATAGTGAATGTTTAGAACAAATGTTTTGGACAATTTGGCACATTGGGCAGTTCCTGAACAAATACTTAATTGCTGGCTCACACTTTTTAATTTAGGGCAAGCTGCACATTTTCAGCATGGGCTGTAGTTACTCTACCTTTCCACACTGTATAGTAGTAACACTCTACCAAGTCGGGTAGAGAGCAATCTCTGCCCCTGCTATTAGTGACTTTCCACATCTAGATACATATTTACAGGGGTGACAACATTAACCATTGACCTGTTCACAGCCAAACTGCTCCACTGTAACTGTCCTGACAAATTGATTGGCACCACATTCTAAGCTAGTGCTGCAACCTAAAATCCTGCTTGATCTGCTTGCCACTGCCTTTTGTTGCTTCTCCTCCCCTGGCTTCCTCTGCTTGGCTGTGGTCCCTCCAAGTTAGTGCTGTTTCGAACTGTCCACTCGTTCTAGAATAAACTTGAAATAAGCCATAGTCACTGTTGGGTGATAGGCAGGTTTGTGCAAACCTAGATTTCAATAATACTATGAACTGACCTTTCTTTGGTTGCGTCACTCTGTGTGCCCCCTACAAGGGTGCATTTTCTTCCATCGTGAATCATCACATTCCCTGCTGGGTTGTAGCTGTTAGGTGCCGCAGTCCGCGGCGCCGCTCGGTCTGCTTCCGAGCGACGCTCACGGCCGCCGCACCTCCCTCGCTGCCCGCCCGGCGCCTAGCAACGCCAGGACGCCGTGCGTACTGTAGCCGCCGGGTCCCTGGCAACGCTAGGACGCCGGGCGTCCTCAGCCGCCGGGTCCATGGCAACGGGGACGCCATTGGCGGACCGCGTTCCCCGTTGCCAGATAAGACTGATTAGTTGTTCGTGCAGCAGGGCAGCTGCACGGCAACTATTCATGAGGGTCTGGGGGCTGGTCTTGCTGGCCCTCCTGTCATTGGCCAGCAGGGCCTTTTTATGGGAGCCAGCACACTGCAGCCTCGCCGGTGATAGCTTCCTGTATGCTGTTCCTGCCTTGCAAAGTTTGTTCCTGGTCTGCTGTATCTGGTCGATCCTGCTCCCCGTGCTCCTGAGTCCTGGAGTTCTGAAGCCGGTCCTGGGAATCCTTCCAGTCCAAGTGAACCTGTTGCAGTCATCTGGGGGTTCTTGCTTTTTGGGGTTCTCTCCCGGTTTCGCGAGTAGCGGCTTCTGCCACGTGTTGCGGCCTAGGCCGCTTAGTCCTTGCGTTTGTTTTGTACTGGTGTTTTTGCGGAGGTTTCCGCTTTTCACTGTCCTCCCCGGTACACGACGGTGCCGTGTGGGGTGTGGACAGTGGTATCTTTTGTTGTTCTTTTCCTTTGGCGGCGTGCCGCACATATATTTAGTTTTAGGGTTGTTAGTAGCCCCTAGCCTTCTGTTTGCTTTAGTTAGAGGTCCCCTTGTTATTATCCTGTCTCGGTTCACGCCTTGTCTCACTCTAAGACCTGGGGGCATCGGAGTTGGGCATACCTAATCCGCCCTTCAAACGCGGCTGCCGTGGGCCCAAGAAACCATAGTCACGCAGGCGTGAACTGACCACACGGGTGAAACCATGGAGGTAGGGTGCTAGGGGCTATTTCCATACCACACCTTATTTCAGCGTCACGTCCTGGTGCTCTGGACTCACTACGCAACATCTCTCTTGTTCTGAGCACCAGGAACGTAACATTATCACCGGCCCAAAAAGAATAAAGAGTTATTTGTATTTGGTGGGCCTTGAGATTCGGCCTCATGAATCCGGCAGTATTAGGACCGAATCCCAGCCAGCTTTTGGCCAAACAGATTCAGGAACTAACTCAAATGGTTCAGGATCTTACTCTTCGGGTGAGATCGCAGGAAGATATTTTGCGAGCCTCCCCGAGTATGATTCCAGAACCAAAGATGCATCTTCCTGACCGTTTTTCGGGTAACCGAAAGGATTTTTTTAATTTTAAGGAAGCTTGTAAACTTTATTTTCGGTTAAGGCCCCGATCCTCTGGTACTGAGTCTCAACGGGTCGGGATTGTGATGTCTTTGCTTCAAGGCGACCCGCAAACCTGGACTTTTGGGTTAAAAGCCAATGACGCAGCCTTGCTATCGGTAGATGCCTTTTTTAAGTCCTTAGGCCTTTTGTATGATGACCCTGATAGAGAAGCGTCGGCTGAGAGCCACCTGCGTGCACTTAAGCAAGGGAAAAATCCAGCAGAGGCGTATTGTACCGAGTTTCGCCGTTGGTCGAACGACTGTGGCTGGAATGACCCGGCCCTGCGCAGTCAGTTTCGCCTCGGTTTGTCTGAAGTTATTAAAGACGGTCTCCTTCAGTACCCCGCTCCAGAGACTTTAGACAAACTCATGGAGCTTGCTATTAAAATTGATCGTCGTCTCCGGGAGCGGAGGGCTGAAAGAGGAGCTAGTTTCAGGCCTTTCCCTGAGGACGTCGAGGAGCCCATGCAAATGGGTCTCTCCCGGCTGTCCCCAGAGGAAAGAGCCAGAAGGCTAAATTCTGGTCTCTGCTTGTATTGTGGTGGCAAGGGACATGTCGCGCGCAATTGCCCGAATAAGCAGGGAAACGCTCTGATCAAGTGAATTGTGAGGGGGTTCACTTGGGTCTGCAATTGATCTCCTCTAATGATTCCTTATTAGTTCCTGTAAAAATTTCCTTTGGTAGTCTCAGTTCGTTGGTGTCGGCCTTCGTCGACAGTGGAGCTGCGGGAAATTTCATGGATCTTGGTTGGGCTCAGGCTTTGGGCGTTCCACAGATACCTTTGGATAAACGTATCACCATGCACGGCTTGGATGGTGGTCCGCTTTCTAATGGGGTAATCACTCACCGCACACCTCCAGTACAACTGACAGTGGGGGCCCTACATTCGGAGAAAATCGAGTTTTACCTTACCCATTGTCCGACAGTCCCCTGGCTTGCCTTTCATAATCCCACCATAGATTGGCGGTCTGGGGAGATTTCCCGATGGGGTCCCTTTTGTGTTAAGGAATGTATTTCCCGTCCAGTCCGGGTTGCGGCAGTCACCCCAGAACTTATTCCTTTGGAATATCAGGACTTTGCCGATGTTTTCTCCAAGGGTAATGCGGATATTCTGCCCCCTCATCGGTCCTATGACTGCGCCATTGACTTAGTTCCCGGTGCCGCTTTGCCTAAAGGGAGACTATATGCCCTGTCTGGGCCGGAAACCACGGCAATGGATGAGTATGTACAGGATAGCCTGAAGAAGGGCTTCATTAGGCCCTCGAGATCTCCATTGAGTGCAGGGTTCTTTTTTGTTGAGAAAAAAGATGGGTCGCTCAGACCATGTATTGATTATCGGGCTCTGAATAAGATCTCTGTTAAAAACACCTACCCCTTGCCACTGATTTCGGTACTATTTGATCAGCTCCGTACTGCCGTTATCTTTTCCAAAATCGATCTTAGAGGGGCTTGCAATCTCATCCGAATAAAATCTGGGGATGAGTGGAAGACGGCTTTCAGCACACAGTCGGGACATTTTGAATACCTGGTGATGCCGTTTGGGCTGTCTAATGCTCCTGCTGTATTTCAAGATCTCATTAACGACGTCCTTCGCGGCTTTCTAGGAAAGTTCGTAGTCGTTTATTTAGACGACATTTTGATTTACTCTGAGTCCTTTGAACAACATATTACCCATGTGCGACTGGTCCTTCAGAGGTTACGGGAAAATCATTTGTACGCCAAACTGGAGAAATGTGATTTCCACATCACAGAAGTGTCCTTCCTGGGGTATATTATTTCTCCAAAGGGGTTTTTCATGGAACCAAAAAATCTCCAGGCAATCCTAAATTGGGCACAACTCACGAACTTAAAAGCTATCCAGCGCTTTTTAGGGTTTGCAAATTATTATAGGCGTTTTATTCATACCTTCTCAGATTTGGTTGCTCCTATTGTGGCATTGACTAAAAAAGGAGCAGACCCTTCCAATTGGTCGCCTAAAGCCAAGTCTGCCTTCCTGGCCTTGAAACAGGCCTTTGTCTCAGCTCCAGTACTCAGACACCCTAACCCGGATCTCCCCTTTATTGTCGAGGTAGATGCCTCAGAGGTTGGAGTGGGGGCTATCCTTTCTCAGGAAGACCCGGAGTCTCGGGAATTACACCCATGTGCCTTCATGTCCAGAAAATTCTCCTCCGCAGAATCCAACTATGATGTTGGTAATCGAAAATTGTTGGCAGTTAAATGGGCTTTCGAGGAGTGGAGGCACTGGTTGGAAGGAGCAAGGCATACCATTACTGTGTTCACTGACCACAAAAACCTGCAGTATATTGAGTCAGCTAAATGGCTTAATGCTCGACAGGCACGTTAGGCGCTGTTTTTTACTCGTTTCAGGTTTATCATCACCTTCAGGCCCGGTTCCAAGAATACGAAAGCCGATGCCCTGTCACGTTGTTTTCTTCCGGTTCACAATAACCACTCGGCTACTACCCCTATAGTCCCATCGTCTATCATCCGGGCTGGCCTCACACAGGATTTATTTACACAGCTAGTCCAGCTTCAGCAGTAGGCTCCCAATGTCACTCCTGCAGATCGTCTCTTCGTCCCTGAATTTCTGAGAGGCACTGTTCTAGCTGAGTTTCATGATAATAAGGTTTCTGGTCATCCGGGTATCACTTAGACCTTGGAGTTAATCTCTCGCTCAGTGTGGTGGCCTAATCTTTCTAAAGATGTGAGGGAATTTGTCCGTTCCTGTCAGGTTTGTGCTCAGTACAAGGTGTCTCGATCGTTGTCGGGCAACTCATGCCTCTAGCCATTCCTCTCAGGCCATGGTCACATATATCCATGGATTTCGTGGTGGACCTTCCTCTTTCAGCTGGGTTCCGAGTCATTTGGGTGGTAGTAGACCATTTTAGTAAGATAACCCACTTCATTGCTCTTCCCCGATTACCCTCCGCTCAAGGGTTGGCAGTTTTGTTTCTCCGCCATGTCTTCAGGCTCCATGGTTTACCCATGGATATTGTCTCTGATCGGGGACCACAATTCATTGCCCGTCTCTGGAAACGTTTTTGTGCCTCATTAAATATGAAACTCTTTTTAACATCTGGGTACCATCCACAGTCTAACGGACAAACTGAACGTGTTAATCAGTCATTAAAACAGTATTTACGACTATATTCGGCCAAATTTCAGAATGATTGGTCTGAATTTCTTCCTTTGGCCGAGTTTGCCTATAATAACTCTTGTCATTCTTCCACCAAGGAGTCTCCATTCTTTTCGGTCCTGGGCTTTCATCCTAGAGCCAATTCTTTTTACCCTCATTTTCCAGTCTCTTCGTTGACCTTAACTTCCCGTCTCAGAATGATTTGGAAAAAGGTGCACCTTGCCCTTAAGAAGGCTGCCTTCCGAGGAAAGATTTTTTCAGATAGGTTCCGACGCCCATGCACTTTTAAGGTGGGAGATAAGGTGTGGTTGTCAACATCAAGCTCAGACAACCCTTGGCTAGATTGGGACCCAAATTTATTGGACCGTTCCTTATCGTAAAGAAGGTCAATCCAGTTGCTTTTCGGCTACGCTTGCCTAAATCACTCAAAATTGGCAATACTTTTCATTGTTCCCTTCTGAAGCAATATATTTCTTCCAGGAGATTCCCTCAGAAAACTTCTCAGGGTAGACCTCCGGTGGATGTTCAGGGGCAACATGAGTTTTTGGTGGAGAAGGTTTTAGATTCCAAAGTTTCTCGAGGCCGGCTGTATTTTTTGGTTCACTGGAAAGACTATGGCCCGGAGGAAAGGTCTTGGATAAGGATCTACATGCCCCTAAATTTAAGAAATTATTCTTTCAGGAATTTCCTCAGAAACCCGGCTTTAGGGGTTCTTTAACCCCTCCTCAAGGGGGGGGTACTGTTAGGTGCCGCAGTCCGCGGCGACGCTCGGTCTGCTTCCGAGCGACGCTCACGGCTGCCGCACCTCCCTCGCTGCCCGCCCGGCGCCTAACAATGCCAGGACGCCGTGCGTACTGTAGCCGCTGGGTCCCTGGCAACGCTAGGACGCCGGGCGTCCTCAGCCGCCGGGTGTCCTCAGCCGCCGGGTCCATGGCAACGGGGACGCCATTGGCGGACCGCATTCCCCGTTGCCAGATAAGACTGATTAGTTGTGCGTGCAGCACGGCAACTATTCATTAGGGTCTGGGGGCTGGTCTTGCTGGCCCTCCTGTCATTGGCCAGCAGGGCCTTTTTATGGGAGCCAGCACACTGCAGCCTCGCCGGTGATAGCTTCCTGTATGCTGTTCCTGCCTTGCAAAGTTTGTTCCTGGTCTGCTGTATCTGGTCGATCCTGCTCCCCGTGCTCCTGAGTCCTGGAGTTCTGAAGCCGGTCCTGGGAATCCTTCCAGTCCAAGTGAACCTGTTGCAGTCATCTGGGGGTTCTTGCTTTTTGGGGTTCTCTCCCGGTTTCGTGAGTAGCGGCTTCTGCCATGTGGGGTGTGGACAGTGGTATCTTTTGTTGTTCTTTTCCTTTGGCGGCGTGCCACACATATATTTAGTTTTAGGGTTGTTAGTAGCCCCTAGCCTTCTGTTTGCTTTAGTTAGAGGTCCCCTTGTTATTATCCTGTCTCGGTTCACGCCTTGTCTCACTCTAAGACCTGGGGGCATCGGAGTTGGGCAGACCTAATACGCCCTTCAAACGCGGCTGCCGTGGGCCCAAGAAACCATAGTCACGCAGGCGTGAACTGACCACACGGGTGAAACAATGGAGGTAGGGTGCTAGGGGCTATTTCCATACCACACCTTATTTCAGCGTCACGTCCTGGTGCTCTGGACTCACTACGCAACAGCTCTCTTGTTCTGAGCACCAGGAACGTAACAGTAGCAGCCTACACTCGTGTTTTTATCACATGATTCATGGTTAGCGAGCAGCACAATTACCCTACATCTAACACCATGTGTAGATTGTGGCACTACAATAACCATGTTACCAAATGCGAATGTTGGGTATACACTATATCACCTCTCAAACTTAATATAAACAAGAATAATTGATGGAAGCAAAGCCATTGTAAATTAGCAATTGAAAAACAGAACATTCATGTAAAGTACTGATAATGCGTCCTTGCCCTTGATCAGCTGTTCCGTTAGCCTGCTTTGTTCATTACGCTGCTTCTTTTTCACCATGGCATATCATTTATGTACAATTATTGAATATAAAATACTTCTGTGCCCATTTACAATTTATTAAGGATGTTGCTGTTTGCTCCACGATTTTGGCAATAAAATATACACCAGCTGCCTCTGTTTACATAGCCGTCAGCTCTTTAAATAACAAATGTGCTCCACTTTGTTTATGCGTAGTAGCACTTTTTCCTGAATCTGTAGCTGTACAAACATCTCGGGATACATTTTATATATGAAAACTAGCAAGTTGCCAGTAATTTTCCCTGATTATATCAATAAATATTTCTAATTTATTTGAAATTGTTTTCTATTTCACTTGCATTGTATTTGTATATATGATATAAATGCCTTCTTGTAAAACACGTTGCATGTTCCCCAGGTAGGAAACGGTATTGGAGGTACGTGGTGCCTTCTCTCATGCAGGTGACATAGATCTGTCTGTGTGAGATGCCCAGATTCACCATCTGCTAAATCTCTACCTGCCGGGGGGCGTGGCCTGGAGTAGCTGGGAGAAGGACTCATCTTTCTGGCTTTCCCGCTAATATCCTTTATATATCCTGATTATCACTGTCGTTGTGGTACTGAGTGGGTTCAATTGTAGGGGAATTGGTTCCTGATTGACTGGAGTCCTGAGGTGAAATCGCGGTGTGGTGTATTCCCCGGTATCTACAGTGACCGGGTCTCTCCTCCGTGCGGCCTGGTGTCCTGGCTTCCGGCTCCCTCTGCTGCATTACGGCTCCTTACTTACCTGCAAGCTCCTCTCCCTCTGTCTGGCTGGCTTTTGTGGACCGATGGGGAGGACTCTTGCTGTTTGGCTGTGTTCCGGCTCCCGTTCATTTGCTGTGGCATCTGCGGCGTGCTGCTCGTGAACCGCTGCCATCTTGTTGCTGTGGTCTCCTCTGGCTGCTCTACGGATCCTCCTGCAGCTTCTTGCACTGTGTGAGAAGTGAATAGAAATATCTTGCTGCTTATATCTCTGAGCTACAGCGACTGAATCCCAGTGCTGTCTCCCATTCCAGCAGTCCTCTGGTGTTTCCCTCCTGTGTATACGTGAGCATAGTTTGCCTGATATCTCCTGCTCTGCTGCTGGGCACTGGCGGTGTGCTAGCCGCCGCCATCTTGCCATTTGGTCCTTATGTTGGCTGGTGTTCCCATCTCCTGTTTTGATACCTGCAGGTTTTCAACATGGTCAGCTCTATGCAATATATAGTTCAAGCCATCGCTGCTTCCACTCAGAGGCTGCTCACTAAGTTGGACGGCATGTTGGATGCATCTCCCAGCTCTTTGACTGCTGTTCCTGTACTCCCTATGACAGAATCCCTCTCCACTATATCCTGTTCAGAGGCAGCGGACGCTATTGTACTAGACTTCGCCACAATTTCTGGAGGTTCTGACTTTTTAGTGGAGTCTCTGAAGATCCGATTAACGCCTCTGTTGGTTGAATCACTGTTCATTGATTTGCCTTACAAGCACTCTATCTAAACTTTTGTGTGTCCTCGGATGGATGGAAGGGTCCGGGACTTTCTATTTCAGTTGTTTATGCCCTCATATGCAGGTTCTTGGATATATGGGACTAAGACTGGTTTTGTAACTATTTCGGAGGTTGAGACTTGGCCTGATTAATATGTTGCAACTTGCCACCTTATACTAACGTTTGGTCACCCTATATGCTGTGGTTATAGTTTGTTTATTATTTTCATTATTTTTATCCTTACTTATTGTTCAATCCTGTCTGTGCTGTATGCATATCACTACAATATCTGATGTTAACTATGTGAGAACTATTTGCTTAAACAGCGGGAGAGCTGGGCTTCACCTAGCTCAGGTCATTAAAATACATTGCCTTCCGTCAGATATCCCTGTACCATTAATATCCATCGGTGGGGGGGGGATGGCTAGTTAGTATAGTTTAGGGGGGGGGGGGGGGGTTTAAGGGATCCAAGTATACCTAAGTTGGGGATAGGCTATACAGGGTGGGGGGTTCTGCGGTGGTTTGATTTGGGGGGTTTTGTTATGTTTTTCTCTATATATGGCAGATGTCTTAAGATTCTGATTATTTTTCATTTTGTACTGTATAACTATGCAAGTGTTTTATTTATGGTCTGCAGTGCCACTACTTCTGTATTTTTCTATGCCTCGTGCCTTTTTTATTCTATCCTTGATGCATGGGCTCACATGGCGCCTATGGGCTCCTACTGCTTACTGTTCCACTATGAGGTATATTGTATATCCTGACCTATTAGGTGTATCCTGTTCAATTGCTTGACCATGCTTCTGATTGTGTACTGCATACTTTCGTATACCTGCTTGTATGGTTTGTTTTCATTTATTTTTATTTTTTTGTTCTTCTATGTTTTTGGGATGTTTATGCAAAACTTTAAAATCAATAAAAAACTATTGAATAAAAAAAAAAAAATCTCTACCTGCCGGCATTTCACCAGTGCATGTAAGGATTCAGATGCTTGGTCCCCAGGCGTCAGTCACATGACCGCAACCCTTCATTACACGGAAATAATGAATGCTTAGTAGTCAGGAACTAAAGCACCCATCAAAGTGCTTCTAATTTCCCTGTTAAGTATGACCTCAAATCTGTCAGTTCTTAGGTCATCTGGAAATAGGTTAAACCGTTTTGAACATCCATCCATATAATTATTAAAATTATACGTTATCAGAAGATAACATGTTTCCTATAAAGCTACAAGTGCTAAAAAATAACCAAACTATAAACTGGCCAGGGTAGATTCTTGTAGATCTCATTTATAATTAGACATTGGATGAGAGCCAGTGCTGGGTTTACCGTATATATAAAGCAGAGCTCCTAACTCTCCGTAGTCTCTCAGAACAGTTTCAGGTTTTAAATATTTATACTGTATATGACAATGCCTATTCTATACTAAGCCTGAAATGTACATTTTTTTTTTATACAAGATTCATTTCTCACTATTGAGTCTTTCCATAAATTAGTATATATTGAATATAGTATTTTTAGTGC
Organism: Pseudophryne corroboree; assembly: GCF_028390025.1. Lineage (NCBI taxonomy): Eukaryota > Metazoa > Chordata > Amphibia > Anura > Myobatrachidae > Pseudophryne > Pseudophryne corroboree. The sequence goes on along the minus strand of NC_086450.1, from coordinate 349,484,258 downwards.
AAAAAAAAAAAAAAAAAGAAGACATTATAACAGAGTTCTGCAAACATGTCATGAATGTGATTATAATGCATCGACCTCTACCTGGACAGTACCGCACATGGTATACTTAGGTTCATGTTGCTAAACAGTGGACCAAGAGGAGGGATACTTTGGAAAAAATGTAGGTACTGGTAAATGTAAATGCTCTGTATATAAGGAAATATGTTTTTTTGTAAATAAAAATTAAACTGATTTTAACCCATTTACTTTGGACAAAGAGTTGGGCTCACTACGTGCAATTTATGGTATCTTTGAACAACAAGTCCAACTTGTCCACACTGACAGGGAGCATAAAACATACAATTACTTTCTTTCTCCCCACTAGTCCTGACAACCTGTGGGGATTGTGAGTGGTGGAGAAGCAAGAAGTGATATTGATGTAGACACACGTGCAAAAAAAGAATAAAAAACAACTTTAGCAAGACGGAGAGAACCTACTGTATATTTTCCCCACAATCACCCCTAGAAAGATGGGAGCACTCTCATTTTTTGAAAGGGAAGAGTCTCTTCTTTGAAACCGAGTGCCCATAATAGTTAATGTCTGGTGTTCAGTGTGATTACAAGACATTATCCCGAAAACTGCTGCCTTCCAATAATTAAGAGAAAGACACACATATTTTAAAGAGGGGAGTTCCTCTTCAACTGATGCAACCACTCACCAGCTCTTGTGTTGTGATTACTAGATAATATTACCCTGCTCTACAGAGAAATATCATTTTTCATAGATGGGGATGGCACATCATGGCATACGATACTCGCCCAAACACACATTAGAGAAGGGGGGTAGGGGGCAACTCTGCTTGAAAGAGGGGTGGCCCAGGTGATTAACAGTCAAAGATCAAGATATTACACAAATAATAACGTTTTCCACAGATAGCAATCTAATACTCCGATATCTTCCATTTTTTGTCAAATAAAAGGGACCCCCTAATGCAGTAGGTCGTACAGTTTATAAAAAAAAAAACGGTAGGCCTTGTTGGGCTGTCATGTAATGCGCACTTCTGACCTGTTCGCTGCGCTGCGATAAACTGCAGAGTGTGATCAGGTCAGAATGACCCCCTTAGTCTTCTATAAAATACAAGGTATAAGTGGTGTCGGTTTAAGCGATAACCACTTACAGCATGTGCATATTCAGATTACTAATTATCATGCTAGCCTACATATTCCATATAGCAGGATGTAATTACTCTGTCATCTTGCCCTGGATTCTCAATGTGTCCATTGGAATGAGCAAGAAGAAGAGAAATTAACACACTCAAGAGAAACAGGTCACTCAGTTCTTCTGGAAGGACTATCAACCTTATAAGTCCGGGACTTTTCAGTTCTTTGTTTAGAGTCTTTGGTTGTACATGAATTGATAACATATTTTTCCTTTACTATTTCAGGTTGTCATTGAAAGTTTCAGAGCGCTCTCAACCTTCTTCACAGTCTGGAGATCTTCATTCTACAAGAGAAGCTTCAAAGGACTGCTGTGATAATGACTAGAAAATACAGCATGTTTAATAGCTGTCACTGTGGCCTTTTTCCCACCCTGACTCTTTAAATATGTCTCTTATGACTGTTACAAGAGAAAACATGTTTACTCTTTTAGTTAAATACTTATTTTTTATATTTTAGCCTTGGTTTAGCTTCACTGTTCACTTTGTCTTTTTTCAGCCTTTTAAATTCAGGCTTTTAAGACTGATTTAAAAAAAAAAATGTATCACACGGAAAACTCAACAAAAATGATTCACTTTTTGATCTGGTTTTCACCCAGTGCAGTGTAGTGTAACGTGAGCAGAGTGATTTGTGCATGCTAAGGTTTTTTTCTAACAGATTACAAGTCCTGTTCAAATGACGCGCACGATTAACTGTCACATGCTTCCACATACGTCTTAGGTATGTCCATCCAATAAAATGTATTTATACTATATTGTGTTGTAATGCCGTAATTTGTTTCTGCCCAATTTATTTTTCTTTTGCGCTCTGACAGAATCATTACACTGCAGAATGAATTTGATCATATGGGAAAGATAATTTGCTGTATAGCTGTCAAACTCTGTTGAAGTATGAGCTTTAAAAATAATTTATAGTGTGAGAGAGACGGGATGGAATATGGGAATTACTTGATATTACCGTGCTTGTATCATGTTAATATGATAGGCTACCTAAAATTGAATCAGACTCTGGCATAATGCCGGAGCCTATGGCGCCGTGGAGGGGGAGGGAGCCCACCGGGGGGCACCCAGAGTCTGACCACGGGCCCCCTCCTCTCTGAAGACGCCCCTGCTAAGGATAGCCAAAACAAAAGAAACGTAACCTGGCGCTAGTAATGGGCTATAGCCCACCTATGTTCTTAATGGTATATTACCACACTTCCAATTCATGAGCAGCAGTAGGAGAATTAGACTTGGGGTCAGGGGCGTCAGAACGCTTTTAGGTTGGGGGGGCAAGATATAATCTCATTTCGGTGCCCCTAAATTGATGTATCACAAAATTTCACCCCCTCATAGTTAATGCCTCATAGTTAAGGAAATGTGATTGCCAACTGCACTTAGGAGGTCTATTTACTAAGCCTTGGATGGAGATAAAGTGTACGGAGATAAAGAACCAATCAGCTCCTGTCATTTTTCAAACACATCCTGTGGCATGGCAGTTAGGAGCTGATTGGCTGGTACTTTATCTCCGTTGACTTTATTGCCATTCAAGGCTTAGTAAATAGACCCCACAGTCACAGTGCAGCGCATACGGCAACAATGAGCGTGGCTACATCCATATATCCTTATGGGATGGTAACGATATCCCGGCGGACAGGATGCCGGCTGTCAATATACTGACAGCAGCATCCCAGCTGCCAGAATACCATGCTGTGGGCGCAGTGGCTCGCTGCGCTTGCCACAGGTTTTATTCACACTCTATGGGTGTCGTGGACACCCACGAATGGGAATAGCCTTTGTAAGCGCTGTTGGCATTCCCGGATCCTGACAGCTGGGATATTAACTACATCGCATCTCATTACCAACATTAGCCTTGGTTTCTATGGGCAACATCACCCCTTTTCATTTATGGAAGCTTTGGTAAATTTACCCCGGAGAGAGAGGGGAAGACAGAGAGAGAGAGAGGGGAAGATGGAGGGGGGGGGGGGGGGAGAGAGAGATGGGAAGATGGAGAAAGAGAGGAAGACAGAGAGAAAGAGGAAGACTGAGAGAGAATCAGGGAGGGAGACGGAGTGAGAGAGGGAGGGAGATGGAGTGATACAGGGAGGGAGACGGAGTGAGAGATGGAGGGCGACAGAGTGAGAGGATGGCAGAGAGAGGGGAAGATAGAGAGAGAGAAGGAGGCGAAGGGAGAGAGAGAGGGAGACGGAGAAAGAGAGAGAGGGAATGGAGAGAGAGGGGAGATGGAAAAAGAGAGACAGAGAGAGAGGGGGGAGATGGAGAGAGAGGGGAAGGGGGGACAGAAGGAGGAAGTGAGATAGATGGAGGGGGAGAGGAAGAGGTAGGGAGATAAACAGAGGGGGGGGGGTCGGAGGAAGAGAGAGAGAGATGGAGAAAAGGGGGACGGAGGGGGCCAAGATAGAGACGAGGGAGAGAGAGCATGCGAGAGAGAGGGCCAAAAGAGAGAGGGATCGAGGGAGAGAGTGTGAGAGTGGTCCTAGGTAGTGGGGCAAGGGAGAGAAAGGATCTTAGATGGAAAGAGACCACGAATGAGAGAGAGAGAGAGGCTGAGCAACGCTTGCCACTTGTACTACTCTTGTGTTGTTGTTTTTCCTACCTGGCGACAGTGGTGGCTGCTGCTTCCCTCCCATGCAATTTTGGCACCAGGGACAGTCAGGAGACATGAGAGAGGGGGCTGTGTGCAGAGGCGTCGCTAGAGTTGGTGTCACCCCTCGCTGTCCATGATCCAGTTGCCCACAGCTGCAAACTCCAGTCCAAACAAGTCAATTATTCAGCTGGCAGCAGCTGAAATGGCTAACAGGACGCTGGAGAAGGATAAAAGGTGCGCAGCTCCTCTTCATAGTGCTGCTCTTCCAAGCATACTGTGCAGCTCCTGACGGGCATGATGACATCGTGCGGGTATTGACACCGTAATGGGCATTCTGGGAGGAGATAGAATAATGGACTTAGATTAGGCTGGCGGCAGTCGGGGTGAGCGAGTACTGCTCATAGTGTCAACACAAGAGGGGATACACGTCAGTGCAGTTTTTTGTATCCGCAGAGTAGTGCAGCGGGAGTGCAGTTTGTTTGTGTCTGTCAGGGGTGTGACTCCGGCACTTGGTGTGGGTGCAGACCGCTTCTCCCCCTCTGCATCCCCCTTCCTTCAGTCGGCACCAAGGCTGGATTAAGTCTTTTGGGGGCCCAGGGCAATTAAGAGAGGGGGGACCTCTCTCTCATGTCAGCAACGTACAGCGCTCTGGCACAGTGGTTACAAGGAATTATGTGACGGGTGCCCTCCAAATTCAAACCCGGCAGCAGCTGCTGTATATAAAACATATCCAACGGCGGCACTCCGGACCATCACAAGAATAAATTCACAACTCTACACACACACACACATATCACACACATATATATATATATATATATATATATATATATATAATATAAAATTCAGTGTATATATATATATATATATATATATTTATTTGTGTTTGTCCCCTTCTTCCTTATATACTGTACTATAATTTTGTGCTCCCACACACCCCTTATACACCTCTTATATAGTTTAAGATTATAATAGAGAACCACTCACTTTTAACTTTTTGGTGGTTGATTGTGGCTGTGGTGTGTTCTACCTGGATGTGAGGTTCCACGTAAGGTTGGCGCTCCTCTCTTCACGCTGAGTTCTCGTTGCAGGGGAGGAGAGGCAAAGCCGCCGGGTTCAGAGTTACATGAAATGGCTGGGAGCTGGGGACATCCATGGCTGGGCGCGCTACTAGTTGTTCACACATTGTAGCAGGCGCCCAGTAATTTGATTGGTACCAAATTACAGCGGCTGAGTGTGGCGGGCTGGGGCAGCACCCACACCTCCCTGAGAGGGGTAGTGAGCTCCTCAGTCCAGTCACCGTGGTAGGCATGTGAGGGGAGGAGGAAGTGCACCTTGCTGCTTGGGGAGGAGCGGAGGGAGAGGACTATGCTGCTGCTGCTGCTGACTGCCTGGCTTCATAAGGCGGCAGCCTGCTGTAGGATGACAGGCAAATCTTCGTGGTCGCAAATACTGGACACTAGCACTTGATCTGCCTCTGGGAGGAGCTAAGCATTATGCACAATGCTCCTACGGGCGGCTACATTCACTGCACGGAGCGGAGGATGTACTGTGGGGTCAGATGAAAGACCGCACAGTACAACCTCCGCTCCGTGCAGTGAATGTAGCCGCCCGCCGGAGCATTGTGCATACATGATCGGCGCCTCTCTAAGTTTGGGGGGGGCGAGCTGCCCCCTTGCCCCCCCAGTTCCGACGCCCCTGCTTGGGGTTACAAGTCCAATAAAGCACAACAGGTGTATACAATAGAGACACTGGAAGCTTTTCTCCTGCGCTATAAATTAAAATAAGTAAACGGTATGGCTGAAATTCAAATGATTCTAATTCCAATAGTTTATAGAATATAGTTAAATGTAAAAAAAAAATTACGTACATTTGACCAGTCATAAAAAATAATAAAAATCACATTTCATATTAAGTATCACTATGGAGGTGGATCCAAATTATTGTGTGCACACAAAATAAATATATATATATATATATATATATATATATATATATAGACTGCTCAAAAAAATAAAGAGAACACTAAAATAACACATCCTAGATCTGAATGAATGAAATATTCTTATTAAATACTTTGTTCTTTACATAGTCGAATGTGCTGACAACAAAATCACACAAAAATTATTAATGGAAATCAAATTTATTAACCCATGGAGGTCTGGATTTGGAGTCACACTCAAAATTAAAGTGTAAAAACACACTACAGGCTGATCCAACTTTGATGTAATGTCCTTAAAACAAGTCAAAATGAGGCTCAGTAGTGTGTGTGGCCTCCACGTGCCTGTATGACCTCCCTACAAAGCCTAGGCATGCTCCTGATGAGGTGGCGGATGGTCTGCTGAGGGATCTCCTCCCAGACCTGAACTAAAGCATCCGCCAACTCCTGGACAGTCTGTGGTGCAACGTAGCGTTGGTGGATGGAGCGAGACATGATGTCCCAGATGTGCTCAATTGGATTCAGGTCTGGGGAACGGGCGGGCCAGTCCATAGCATCAATGCCTTCGTCTTGCAGGAACTGCTGACATCCTCCAGCCACATGAGGTCTAGCATTGTCTTGCATTAGGAGGAACCCAGGGTCAACCGCACCAGCATATGGTCTCACAAGGGGTCTGAGGATCTCATCTCGGTACCTAATGGCAGTCAGGCTACCTCTGGCGAGCACATGGAGGGCTGTGCGGCCCCCCAAAGAAATGCCGGTCATGCTGGAGGATGTTGCAGGCAGCAGAACGTTCTCCTTGGCGTCTCCAGACTCTGTCACGTCTGTCACATGTGCTCAGTGAGAACCTGCTTTTATCTGTGAAGAGCACAGGGCGCCAGTGTCGAATTTGCCAATCTTGGTGTTCTCTGGCAAATGCCAAACGTCCTGCACGGTGTTGGGCTGTAAGCACAACCCCCACCTGTGGACGTTAGGCCCTCATACCACCCTCATGGAGTCTGTTTCTGATCGTTTGAGTAGACACATGCACATTTGTGGCTTGCTGGAGGTCATTTTGCAGGGCTCTGGCAGTGATCCTCCTGTTCCTCCTTGCACAAAGGCGGAGGTAGCGGTCCTGCTGCTGGGTTGTTGCCCTCCTACGGCCTCCTTCACGTCTCCTGATGTACTGGCCTGTCTCCTGGTAGCGCCTCCATGCTCTGGACACTACGCTGACAGACACAGCAAACCTTCTTGCCACAGCTCGCATTGATGTGCCATCCTGGATGAGCTGCACTACCTGAGCCACTTGTGTGGGTTGTAGACTCCGTCTCATGCTACCACTAGAGTGAAAGCACCGCCAGCTTTCAAAAGTGACCAAAACATCAGCCAGAAAGCATAGGAGCTGAGAAGTGGTCTGTGGTCACCACCTGCAGAACAACTCCTTTATTGGGGGTGTCTTGCTAATTGCCTATAATTTCCACCTGTTGTCTATTCCATTTGCACAACAGCATGTGAAATTGATTGTCAATCAGTGTTGCTTCCTAAATGGACAGTTTGATTTCACAGAAGTGTGATTGACTTGGAGTTACATTGTGTTGTTTAAGTGTTCCCTTTATTTTTTTGAGCAGTGTATATTAAAAAATAGCAATTTATGAACTATAAAATACTGCTTTAGAAATTCATATTTCTTAATGGGGAACTAGCATGACACCTGGATACTAATTATTTCCACCATGAATTGGTCTTTAACACAGCTCCTTAGTGATTTGCCTGTATTGATATTAACAGCGGAGTCTGTTTAACTGCTCCAAGTCGGAGCCTTACGTGTGGTCTCCACAGGCAGTCAATGCAGCGAGGAGGAATCCTAATATCGTGAGAGGTAGGCTCTGGCTGCGGGATCTGGCATTCTGCTGGCGCCTGCAGCTTATGTTTCTCCCGTCCTTAGCGCTCTGTGAGTCCCGTCCTCTGCTCGTGTGCTGCATGCACTGTATGCGGTCTCCTCGCGGCTCCTAATGGTCTTGTCAATCAGCAAAGTTTAAGTCCAATAGGGGGGTCCAATACCTTCTGATGCGTTTCGCTCCTTTTAAAGGTGCTTTATCAAAGAATCTATAGAATACAATAATTTGGATCCACCTCCATAGTGATACTTAATATGGAATGTGATTTTTATGATTTTTTATGACCGGTCAAATGTATGTAAATTTTTTTTTATTAAACTATATTATATAAACTATTGGAATTAGAATCATTTGAATTTCAGCCATACTGTTTATTTAATTTATAGCGCAGGGGGAAAGTTTCCAGTGCCCCTGCTAAGGACCCATATAGCTAAAGCACTCTTTACTGATATTGGTTGCCATGGGCAACTTCTCCACTGGCTCACTTCTCCACTCTTATCACTGCTTAGTAAATGTACCCCACTGAGAGGTGTATCAGTAAAGAGGGGACTGGATGCACTCCCAGATTTTAAACATAAAAGGTGCTGCTTTGCTGAGACTTGTAGCACAACACAGAAAAAAATGAGAAAATGCAGGTGCACACTAAGCACTAAGGGCCTAATTCAGCCTGGAATGCAGGTATGATTGCGTTCACATGCTGAAGCCTGTGAAGTGTGAGCACATGCAGCAGCCGCACTGCGCTTGCATACACACTGAGATACGACAGTCACCATATAGAAACATAGAATTTGACGGCACATAAGAACCACTTGGCCCATCTAGTCTGCCCTTTTTTTTAACCAAATTTTCATCTCAAAACTTATTTGATCCTTATTTCTTTGTAAGGATATCCTTATGTCTATCCCATGCATGTTTAAATTGCTCTACTGTCTTAGCCTCTACCATCTCTGATGGGAGGCTATTCCATTTGTCCTTCTGTGAAGTAATTTTTGCTCATATTTCTCCTGAACCTCCCCCCCCCCCCCCCCCCCTCCAGTCTCAGTGCATGTCCTCGTGTCCTATTAATTCTCTTCATATGGAGAATGCTTCCCTCCTGGACTTTGTTAAAACCCTTGATTTATTTGAAAGTTTCTATCATGTCCCCCCTTTCCCTTCTCTGCTCCAAACTATACATATTGAGATTTTTTAGTCTTTCTGGGTAAGTTTTGTGATGTAGGCCATGCACCATTTTAGTTGCCCTTCTTTGTACAGTCGCTAGCACCATTTTAGTTGCCCTTCTTTGTACAGTCTCTAATGTATTAATATCCTTTTGAAGATATGGCCTCCATAATTGAACACAGTGTTCTAGATGAGCCCGTACCAATGACCTATACAGTGGCATTATTACTTCTTTCTTTCTGCTGCTGATTCCTCTCCCAATGCAGCCAAGCATCTGACTAGCCTTCCTCATTGCTTTGTTACATTGCTTACCTGCCTTTAAGTCACCTGAAATAGTGACTCCTAGATCCCTTTCCTCCTCAGTAGTTTCCAGTATAGTGCCATTAATACTATAATTAGCCTTTGAATTTTTGAGACCCAAGTGCATGATTTAGCATTTTTGGGCATTAATTGCCACACTCTTGACCATTCCTCTAGTCTACCTAGATCCTCAGTCATTTGTTTTACCCCACCTGGTGTGTCTACCCTGTTGCATACCTTTGTGTCATCGGCAAAAAGGCATACTTTCCCTTTAATGCCATTTGCAATGTCACCAATAAAGATATTAAAAAGCACTGGTCCAAGTACAGATCCCTGGGGTACTCCACTGGTAACATTTCATTCCTGTGAATGCACTCCATTTACCACAACTCTGTTTTCTATCCTGCAACCAAGATCTTATCCATTCAATAATCCTAGTATCCAATCCCAAGCTTCCAAGTTTATTTAGCAGTCTGCGATGTGGAACAGTGTCAAAAGCCTTACTAAAGTCTAGATAAGCTATATCCACGGATCCAACTTTATCCATCACTTTAGTCACACAGTCAAAAAAGTCAATAAGATTTGTTTGACATGATCTCCCCCCAGTGAATCCATGCTGTTTGGGATCCTGTAAATTGCTGGATTTGAGTTAATCTACTACTCTTTCTGTTAAGAGTGTTTCCATCAATTTCCCTACTACTAATGTAAGACTCACTGGTCTGTAGTTGTTTGCCTCTTCCCTGCTTCCACTTTTGTGCAGTGGGACTACGTTCGCTCTTTTCCAGTCCCCTGGAATTGCTCCCGTAGCTAATCACTGGTTGAATAATTCTGTCAATGGTGCTACCAGCACCACTTTAAGTTCTTTTAGTATCCTTGGATGTATCCCATTTGGCCCCATAGATTTGTCCACTTTCAGCTTTGAGAGTTCTGTTAGGACCTTCTCCTCTGTAAATGTACATATACATACATTATAGCAGCACCAAGACATCATATGCATACATTATAGCTGCAGCAAGTCACCATATACATACATTATAGCACCAGCAGCATGTCACCACATTATGCATACATCTATAGATTGTAAGCTTGCGAGCAGGGCCTTCCTACCTCTATTTCTGTCTGTTTTCACCCAGTTTTGTTCTATTACTGTTGTTGTAATTGTAAAGTGCAACGGAATATGCTGCGCTATATAAGAAACGGTTAATAAATAAATTAATACATTATAGCTGCAGCATGTCACCATATTATGCATACATTAATACATTATAGAGACGCAGCATGTATCCATATACAGTACATACATTACAGCAGCAGCAGGTCATCAGATACATACATTATTGCAGCAGCAGCATGTCACCATATACAGTACTGTGCAACAGTTTTAGGCAGATGTGAAAAAAATGATGCAAAGGAAGAATGCTTTCAAAAATAGAAATGTTAATATATTTTTTTTAGCAATTAAACTGCAGAGTGAACAGAAGAGAAATCTAAGTCAAATTAATGCTTGGTTTGACCACCCTTTGCCTTCAAAACAGCATAAATTCTTCTAGGTACACTTACACAGTTGTTTAAGAAACTCAGCAGGGAGGTTGTTCAGAACAACTTGGATAACTAACCACAATTCTTCTGTGGATGTAGGCCTGCTCAAGGGCCTAATTCAGATCTGATCGCAGCAGCAAATTTGTTAGCTAATGGGCAAAACCATGTGCACTACATGGGGGGGGGGGGGGGGGGGGGGACGGACGATATAACGTGTAGAGAGATAAAGATTTGGGTGTGGTGTGTTCAAACTGCAATCTAAGTTGCAGTGTAAAAATAAAGCAGCCAGTATTTACCCTGCACAGAAACAAAAGAACCCACCCAAATCTAACTGTCTCTGCACATGTTATATCTGCCTCCCCTGCAGTGCACATGGTTTTGCCCATTAGCTACCAAATTTGCTGCTACGATCAGATCTGAATTAAGCCCCTAAACCTTCTGTCTCTTCCTGTAATCCCAGACAGACACGATGATGTTGACATCAGGGCTCCTTGTTCTTCTTTACGTTGAAGATAGTTCTTAATGACATTGGCTGTATATTTGGGGTTGTTGTCCTGCTGCAGAATAATTTGGAGCCAATCAGAAGCCTCCCTGATGGTACTGCATGATTTAGAAGTACCTGCCTGTATTTCTCAAAATTCAGAAATGCAGATACTGTAATTCCAACATTATTCTAAAATATAACATTATTCTAAAATATTTTCCGTTATACTGACACATAACTTCAGTTGTAAAGGTAAAATAATAACAATTCACCTTACAAGCATTATTTGTTATACTGTACAATACTGTAGTAGGTCCTTCTTAATCTCATCAAGACTGGAGGGGGTAAATTTACTAAAATTGGAGTTCTATTTAAGATGGGATGTTTCCCATAGCAACCAATCAGATTCTATGTATTATCTTCTAGAAGGTGCTAGATAAATGAGAAGTAGGATCTGATTGGTTGCTAAGGGTAACATCCCATCTTAAATAGAACTTCCATCTTATTAGATGTACCCCGAGGTGTTGAACAGCTCTATAGCTCTGTGACTAGAATCCTATTTTCATAGTTTTGTGCTGCATCTACTGTATATCACCAGGAATAACTGAATTTTTCCTTACAATTTTTTTTAGGGGGGGTTGCGGGGCGGATGTTGGAGGGGTGTATAGAGGCATTGGTAGCAAATAGAAATAGTTTTAATTTTATTCTAGCATTTGGCAGGGGGAAAAAAGACAAAATCAGAAGATATATATACCCTTTTATATTACTTTGCATTGTTTGTAAACTTGAAAGAATACAACAGAAAATGACCCTAATATCTATATGTATTATATAGTTCTCCAAAGTATAGGGATCTATATATAATACTCCACTAAAGAATGTCCTGAAAATCGCATGTGCAGTGGGAGCTCCTCTACCATCCCCACCAACAGCTCTTAATACTACAGAGACAGGACAGACCAGGAGAAACCCTCTAGCACCAACATAGGGAAGGGTTAATATGCCTGATATATACATATGCTGGGTCAGTATTAATAGTACCTAATATTTATGCTATCTACTGTACATCTAGTAGTGCCATCAGGGCCTAATTTACTATCTTTTGCAAATGTGAGAAGACACGCACTGAGCGATTATCGGCAGACTGCACGTGCACTGCAAAAGCATTGCGAAGACCAAAGTGAGAACGATCTGCACTCGCAGGCCCAGTGAAATGCAACTGCGAAGTAACTGAGAGGAAGTATCCGTTTGTGGGAGACAACATGGAGTTTGTGGGGAGTGGTTGGAAAAAAACGCAGGTGGGTCATGGCCATTTTCATGGCATGCTTTTGACTTCAGCTGCAATGAAAAACATGGCACCTGGTGCAACAGCAATTGCATTATTTTGAGTAGGCATGGGTCAGCCGCAACTGCCGTTGGTGCTCGATGTCTGCGTATGCATTGCAGTTATGCGAATGCATGCGCAAATTTGTAAATGCAGCAATGGGCATCTTTTTCCTTTCTGGGCGGCTCTTCACATGCGATTTATAGCAGTAGCAGTTCTGAGGCAATTGCTATTTCAGCCTCAACAGCGATCCATACTGAATTAGGACCTGAAACAGCAGTTTTCATTGTATGCAAAAGACAGGCTTACCTACTAGGAGGAAATCCATGATGACATCACATTATTACAAGGCAATCTGATGCTGATAGATCCCCAATGGCATAACCTACCCACCCACCAACCAGAGTTCATAGGCCCCCACTATGGCACTACCCCCACCTTCCCAGTGGCATGTGTCACATATAAATATTTAACACCCCCACATCCTACCAAGGCCAATAGAGCCTTATGTGGTATTACCCATCCACCATTACTGATGGATCCTCTTCAGTATCACTACCCCCCCCCCCCCCCCCAGTAATATTGGCTCCTCTCCCTCACCGTCCTGCAGAGTGCAGCGGAACACGTGTGAATGATCATCGTCCTCCCCTGCTGCAGCTGATGTATACACTCAGAGATCACATTCATAGTTTTAAGGAGAGAAATGAAGCTCCCCTCTTTGCACTTTCAGAAGTACTGTAAGGAATGCGCTCCAGGTTGCCATGCACATAGCAATCTGGTTGCCGAAGACTGCTATTGTACCTCACTGTCTGGGATAGAGGAGGATGGCACAGGATGTAACGGAGTCAGTAAAATCCCATTTTGCTGCAGTCACATCTTGTAGTTGTTAGTGGTAAAAAATGTAAGGGGAATCTGCAGATATGTTTAAGTAAATTTGGGGACCAGAGCTTAAAGTGGTCCTGTAGAGGTGGTGGAACTCACTTTCCCCACCACCTACCCCCGTCCCCCTAAGTAGGTGGAGTCAGGGCTGGTTCTGGGGTACTTGGTGCCCCCCTACAAACCATTCATTTGTGCCCTACCTGCCATACTTTATAAAGGAAAAGCGGCACACACTACAAAAAATGGGCGTGGTCTCACAATGAAGGAGCGCGGGCACACAATAGTAGCCCCTATTCAAATTACGCCACATAGTAGCACAATATTATTCACATTACACTGCACATACAGTAATTCCCCTTATTAACGTTACACCACACGTAGTGCCCCTTATTCACATTACATAACACAGTAGTGCCCCTTATTCACGCTACATTTTACAGTAGTGCCCTTGTTCACCACAAAAAGGGTGTGGTCGCACAAGGAAGGGGTGTGGCCACACAATAGTAACGTTATGTCACACAGTAGTGCCCCTTATTCACGTTACGACACACAGTATTGCCCCTTATACACAATCGGGGTAATTCTGAGTTGATCGCAGCAGGAACTTTGTTAGCAGTTGGGCAAAACCATGTGCACTGCAGGGGAGGCAGATATAACATGTGCAGAGAGAGTTAGATTTGGGTGGGTTCTTTTGTTTCTGTGCAGGGTCAATACTGTCTGCTTGATTTTTACACTGCAATTTAGATTGCAGATTGAACACACCACACCCAAATCTAACTCTCTCTGCACATGTTATATCTGCCTCCCCTGCAGTGCACATGGTTTTGACCAACTGCTAACAAAGTTCCTGCTGCGATCAACTCAGAATTACGCCCAATGGGGGTAATTCCAAGTTGATCGCAGCAGGATTTTTGTTAGCAGTTGGGCAAAACCATGTGCACTGCAGGGGAGGCAGATATAACATGTGCAGAGAGAGTTAGATTTGGGTGGGGTGTGTTCAATCTGCAATCTAATTTGCAGTGTAAAAATAAAGCAGCCAGTATTTACCCTGCACAGAAACAAAATAACCCACCCAAATCTAACTCTCTCTGCACATGTTACATCTGCCCCCCCCCCCCCTGCAGTGCACATGGTTTTGCCCAACTGCTAACAAAAATCCTGCTGCGATCAACTTGGAATTGCCCCCAATGTCCACAGTATTGCCCCTTATGCACAAAGCCCACAGTAGTAGTGCACCTTACACATATAGGGGGTCATTCTGAGTTGTTCGCTCGCTAGCTGCTTTTAGCAGCATTCCAGACGCTAGGCCGCCGCCCTCGGGAGTGTATCTTAGCTCAGCAGAATAGCGAACGAAAGATTATCAGAACTGCTACTAAATATTTTCTTGCAGTTTCTGAGTAGCTCCAGACCTACTCCTAGATTGCGATCAGCTCAGTCCGTTTAGTTCCTGGTTTGACGTCACAAACACGCCCTGCGTTCGGCCAGCCACTCCCCCGTTTCTCCAGACACTCCCGCGTTTTTCCCTGACACGCCTGTATTTTTTAGCACACTCCCGGAAAACGCTCAGTTACCACCCAGAAACGCCCCTTTCCTGTCAATCACTCACGATCAGCAGTGCGACTGAAAAGCGCCGCACGAACACCAGCAAATCTACTAAGTTTTGTGTTAAATAACTTAGCGCATGCGCTCTGCGTACCATGCGCATGCGCATTTAGCAACAAATCGCAGCATAGCAAAAATTGGCAATGAGCGAACAACTCGGAATCAGTGCCCACAGTAGAAGTGCCCCTTATACATATAATAATGCTCACAGTACTAGTGCCCCTTACCGCATAATAATGCCAAAAGTAGTGACCCTTACACATATAATTCCCACAGTAGTGCCCCTTATACACATAATAATGCCCACAGTAGTACCACTTACACATAGTAATGCCCACAGTACTGCCACTTACACATAATAATGGCCACAGTTGTGCCACTTATACATGTAAAAAAGCTCACAGTAGTGCCACTTATACACATACTGCCCACAGTAGTGCCACTTATACACATAATAAAGCCCACATAAGTGTTACATATACATAATAATGTCAACGGTAGTGCTGGCACTCCATATCACTGTACCCCCCCCCCCCCTCATAACCAATATCCCTCTTCCCCACATTTATAGACCCCATATTTCTCCCTGTCCCGCAGTGCCCACACCTGGGTGGCAACGTCCTTTGTCTTCCAGTTGGGCTGAATCTTCCACAGCAGGTGCATGGCGATGGCCCCCTCCCAGTAGCCTCTCTCTAGCACAGTCCGCTCCAAATGGGGAAAGGGTGGGCACCTTGGGGGAGCCGGGCGGAAAGTACATGTACCAATTAGTCATGGCAGGGAGCTAGGGCTGAGACAGCTACGGAACAGAGCAGTGGTACCCATCCTGAAGTGCCAGGTGTATGAGACTACGGAGAGCGGGTGCCGGCACAGGTCAGCAGGTGTGTGCAGTGCCAGTCACAGGGCTGGCCCAAGCCAGCATAGATTTTGGCACCCCTTGGTGGAATACTGTATATCTATATATATATACATGCAAGGTTGAGTCACATTATGAGCAGCAGCACGTAGCCCATGAAGTATGTCATGTGTTGTGAGCTGGCATAGTGGGTATATAAGGTGTGCGATAGGCTGTCTGTACACGTATCAGTTGTTGCTTTTATGGGTAGAAGGGGCTATTTATCCAGGTTGCAAAAAGGGATGATTATTGGTTGTCGGGCCAAGGGTGGCAGTATTTCTGAAACAACGCAGTTTGTGAATTGTTCGCGTGCTGCTGTGGTGAAGGTGTTTTGTGACTGGACAAATGGCACCATTGCGTATAACTGACTTGGAAACTGCGGAGCACCATTGCTGTGAGAGGTGAAAGTCGGCTACGAAGGTGCGTGAGGACCGACAGATATGCTACCGTGGAGCAGCTCACCATCAAAATGAACCTGGGGGCTTCCAGATGTGGGTCTAAAATAACAGTTCAGCGAACCCTGCTGCGTATGCGGCTCCGCAGCGGTTACACTGGCTATTAGCTGGTGGTCATAATAGTGTGACTCGGCCATGTGTTTCATCTGCATTATATTCTAATCAGTAGTGAGGGCATGAAGGGACCTGTAGTCCCCCAGTCACAGGCTGAGCAGCAGTAACGCCATCACTGCCATTACACAGAGGGAATCCAGTCAGATTCCCGGCTGTTGAATCCCAACACTATTCGGAATGCCGACACTGGTTTAATCTGTGGGTGGGGGTTTACGATTAGCCTGCGCCCCGGGAAGGGGGGGGGGGGGGGTTTGGGTCTAGTCTGCAGGGATGGGAGGATTAGGTTTAAACTGCGGGGAGGGTGGAATAGATATAAGGGGCCAGGTATTCCAAATATACCGTGGTTGGTATCCCGACCACCGGCAAATCTAACCCAACCCACACGGAGCAACATACATTGTCCGGACACAATTTCCATGTCAAGCCCCAATATGTATGTCTCCATGCCCCCCTCCCGCAATCACCAGTGTATATATCACATTAATACAGTATTATGTCTGCATGTCGTCATCCCTTGTCACCAGTGTGTATTTCACCCTCCCTCAATCGTCATGCCCCCCAGCCACCAGTGTGTCTCCATGTCCTTCTCCCCCCACCCACCAGTGTGTATGTCTCCATGTTCCCCCTTACCCTCCCTCCAGTTCCCAGTATGTACGTCTCCATGCCCCCCTCCCACAACCACCAGTTACCATTGTGTAAGTCTGCACGTTCACCTTCACCCCAGTGACCAGAGTATACGTCTTCATGCCCCACCCCCAGTCACCAGTGTTTGTCTCTACGTCCACTTATCCCCCCAGTCACCAGTTTGTACGTCTTCATGCCCCCTCCCCCAGTCACCTGTGTTCCCCTCTCCCCCAAGTGACCAATGTGTACATCTCAATGTCCCTCTCTCCCCCCTTCAACAATGTGTAATTCTTCATGAGTCGGCATCCCCAACCCCCAGTCACCAGTGTGAATTTCTTCATGTTTCGCCCCTCCCCCCCAGTCACCAGTGTGTGTTTCTTCATATCCCCCCTCTCCACCTCAAGTCAGTTTGTATGTCATTACATCTCCTCCCTCCCAGTCACCGGTACGCATGTCTCCTTGTCCCTATAGGTCCCAGTGTGTGCCTGCCCTTTGTTATTCCTCCTTCCTTTGCCTGGGTCTTCTATTACTCCTGCTATAAAATCTGTCACCACACCTAATTCTATAATTTATTTCCCACCACCCATCTTTTACCTGTGCCCCCACCACCTTCTTTAAATTGTGCCCCTCACAGACCACCTTTGCTCTTACCCTGCTTCCTTTCACCACCACTCCCTTCCTTCTTCCACTTCTACCTTCTTCAACCTTTACCATCCCCGTCCTCTTCCACTGAAGGTGATGGAGTCCTGATGGCTGCTGATCAGAAGCAATGTGGAGGAACCGGAGGATGGCAGATAAGTACAATCTTTTGTTTTAAATATTTTTTTCCCTATAACGCTGCTGTCGCTGGCGAAAACCCTGGTGGCAGTAGCATTTGCCAGTTTTCACCAGTGATGTTCATCCATATGAAAGGCACAAGTATTATGGTGGTACTAGTATTGCAAAGAAAGCATTTTTAATTTATAAAGGTTTTAAATTGTTCTGCTTCCACTACTAAGGAGATATGTTAATGTTGGCAGAGTGTATTGGAATTGCCTGATCCAGTGACATCAGTCCACACACTTAATGACTTAAACAGTAATGCAGGTTTATTCAGTGAACACAGGTTACTCAGATGTAATACTGATATAGGCAATTAGGGGCCCTTATATCATACAAGGTAACACCAGTGGTAGCGGTACTTATCAGGAGTTGTCTCCGGTGTTGAGGGACGGAGGACTGCACAGCCGTGCAGTCTGACTCCCGCTGTAAAGAAGCTGCGGCGCCCAACTCAGCGTAAGCTGAGGAGCCGCGATACGTGCAATGGAACATTGTGAGATCCGCTTCCGGTCTCAGCTCTGCATGCTTCATCACACCAGGACTCAGGCTCTCTCACTCTATAATGGAGGATCAGAGCATTACACATTTTATTTATTATTACCAGTTATTTATATAGCACACACATATTCCATAGCACTTTACAGAGAATATTTGACCATTCACATCAGTCCTTGCCCAATGGTGCTTACAATCTATATTCCCTACTACATGTACACGCACACACATTCACGATAGGAAGACAACCTACAGTAACAGTATATTTTTGGAATGTGGGAGGAAACCAGAGCACCGGAGGAAACCCACAGAAGTACGGGGAGAATATACAAATTCCACACAGTTAGGGCCATGGTGGGAATCGAAACAATGACCTCAGTGCTATGAGGCACTAATGCTAACCATCACACCGACCATACTGCACATACTAAGCTCTGCCTCTGAGAGACACTGGCACAAGGGAATTAACACTAGGGGATGCGCCCATAGACTGCTGTGTAGAAGGAGATAGGTACAGAGCTCACCATATCCTAACAGTTAACCCTTATCACCCCAGCCACACACACCCTCAGCCTGCCCCCACCAAAAGGAGAAGGTCCTGTTCTGGAGCCTCGCTGGCCCACCACCACACCAGAGAAGAAGGTCCCAAACAAGGATTTATAATTTCATATGCAGTTGAGATTAGTTTTATTTTTTAATCGTTGCCTTCATTTTTATTTTTTTTATTACTGCTAGGCTGTGTGAGGGGGCCCTGAGCAGCAACTTGCTTAGGGCCCATTGAAGTGTAAATCCGACTTTGGCCTCCATGTCCTTCAGTATCCTCCGTCAGTGCAAGAATTACTGGTAGGCTGATTGGTTTCTGATACTGTATATACAGGCTTTGGCAGAACCACACATAGCTGGGAACTGGTGCCCTGAATGAAATCCTGCTTGTACAACGTTGCATAGTTTGTTGGCGTTACATAAAGAAATAATTCTTAAAACATTTGCCCAAGGGCGTAGCTAAAATAGGTGCAGGGAGTGCAGCTGCTATAGGGCCTAGAGCTGAAATAGGCCCACCTTCCCCATTTCATGAGTTATATACATTTTCCACCATTAGTAGATACATAGGGTCCCATGCAATCTTTTGTCTTGGGGCCTGCAATATAACTAGTTATGCCCCTGGACCTGCTCATTGTAATGTGGTATAAAAAGAACTGGAGGGCATTATAATATTATATAATATAAACTGGGGCATGCTAATGTGGCACAGTATGAAATGGAGGCACTGTATGTCATAATGTGAATTGGGGGTACTGTATGGCCTAATGTGTACTGGCAGCCCTACAGTGTGACATAGGGGAGATCTACCAGCACCGGGAGGTGACATCTGCTGTCCATCTCGAGCTCCTCCTCCTCTTTCCTGCAGCTGGAAGTACAGATGGCTGTGTTCCTGGGGAAGGAGGAGGCTGGGATCCGGGACTGTGATGGGAGCTTCCTGCATACAGGTATGAAGAGGGGTTGGCGTCAGTGGCGCTGGACGGCGGGTGCGACCGGATGCGGTATGAAGCCCAAAGGCTTCTATAGGGTATCGCCATAAAAAGATGGCGATACCCTCCACATCAAAAAGCAGGTGGCCGGGTCTTAGTACATTTGAAAATGCGGTAAACCCCCTGTAAACAGGGGTTTTACAGCATTTTTCCTTTAGTACATCCCGCCCATAATGTGAACTAGGGCACTACTAATAGTTCATAAAATAAACTAGAGCACTTCTATGGCGCATAAAATTAACTAAAGCACTAGATGGTTCAGAACATTAACTAGGGCATTACTATGGAGCATAAACTTAAAAACAGCTGCAGAGAGGTGTCTCTCTAGAAGCATGGGAAAGGGGCCCCTTCAAAATGTTGCTATGGCGCCCACAAAGTTCTGACTGCGAGTAATTTCACCCAAGAAGGTTTACAACAATAACAAGTGGGTGTTGAGGCTTTGTTACAGTAGTACTACAACAGGTCTCTTGGAAGGAAACTGGTCCAGAAATGCTATTAGAATCTAGTATATTAGTTACGATATAATGGCTTCTGGATCTACATAATAGGCCTGATTCAGGTGTAGTTGTTGATGCTAACATACTGTATGGTGATGCAACAGGAGGTGTCTGATATAAGTAGATGCCTCCTGCAGGCATGTGTGATCCCCTGCCGTCTCTGTGCACGCAGCACCCGCATCACTCTGCAAAACCATCGGCCGGCTAAGTAGCCCTGAGGTTATGCAGACCGGCTGCTGCAGCTCGGCACTAAGGCCAGAAAATCTCCTTCAGAAGACGGAGACCTGTCCTTGGCACTCCCACAAAACACTTTTGCTCTAACATCCTAGTGGATACTGGGAAACTGTACTTTAGTACCATGGGGTATAGATTGGGTCCACTGGAGCCTGGCACTTTAAAAACCTTTAGTGTGTGTATGTGTGTGCTGGCGCATCCCCTCTATGCCCCTCCTATCAGACTCAGTTTAGAAAAATGTGCCCAAGGAGCCAGGTGCATTTCTCTGAAGCTCCAGAGAGTTTCCGTTATTTTTTATTTTAGTTATTTATTTTCAGGTAGTACTGGTTGGCAACCAGTCTACCTTATTCATGGGACTTAGAGGGTTAATGGTTTGTAATCCCAGCTGACAGGACACTGAGCTCCTGAGGTGCTGTTTCACACACCATACTGAGTGTGCCCACGCCCGCAGCTAGCCGCCACCCTCTAACAGATGCTGAAAAGTCGCAGGTGCGGTGAGTGTTAACACCGGGGTCCCGGTTAGCGGGTCCCCAGTGCGGTTTTGGCGGCATGTCACGCGGCGGTCATGGGCCACGAGCTGCGGTGACCGCTGCGGACTACACTTGCTCAGCACTTATGCTCCACAGTGTTCACTGTCAATTAGGCTTTGTGTGTACTGTTTTCTGTTAAATCAGCCATTCTAAACATTAGTGGGACCGCGCGCCATTACAAGGGGCGGGGCTTCCTGGAGAGCTGGACCAGAGGCAGGAAGGTGCCATTTTCTGCTGCTGCGGATCTTCCAGACTACATGCACGCTGCTCCTCAATGGAACCACACTGTTGCAGACTCTGTATTGGTACCAGGGGGTCATAGCAGGGGGGGGAGCACATCAGCGGTAGCGCCGCTGCACATCTATAGGTGATACACTTATTTTCACACACTGCGCTGTGTTCTGTGTGCTGGTCTTCGTTTTCTCTGTGTCACTCCAGGGGCTCCCTAGGGTCTGTGTGAAGGTGCTTTTTCAGTGAGCTTTATTACAGTTGTGTAAATATGTCTGTTGACATGGTTATGTGTGATGCTTGTCACTCTACCCCTTCTTCAGCGGGGTCCCTCATGTGTGAACAGTGCTCCTTATCTCCACAGGGACACAGTTCACAGGCACCCGACTGGCTAGATAATTTTAAAAGCATGATTCAGAATGTAATTTCAGAATTAGCTGCAGCTAAAAAGAAGAGACAGGTGTTAAAACAATTTATAGATTGTATGGCTAAAGCAGCAGATACCAGAAAGGCTTCTCAGCCCCCTCTGTTGGTTTCACATAAATGCTCACTGCCACAGGTGCTCCAGTCTGATTCTGATCAGCCTGATATGGATGATGATGATGATGATGATGATGATGATATGGATGAGGACAGCTCTCTGTCCCCGGGGTTGTTCTTCACATACCAGATCAGGAAGCAGAACCAGATGAGGAGTTGTACTTTAATGTTAGACCCAAGACCTCAGCCACTTTTCCTGTGTCTAATGAATTAAACTCCCTGGCCAGGGAGGCATGGGTGAACCCTGACAAGAAATGTAAAATTCCTCAGAGGTTTTTATCTACTTTTCCCCTCCCAGCTGAGGACAGGAAGGTATGGGAAAACCCCCCGTCAGTTGATACATATGTTTCCAGACTGTCTAAGAAATTGGTACTGCAGGTGCCAGGGGCTATATCCCTTAAAGACCCTGCTGACCGTAAGATTGAGACCACTCTCAAGGCAATATATATGGCAGCAGTTGTAGCACAGCACCCCACCATAGTTTGTGGGTGGATTTCCAGGGCAGTAGTCAAGTGGTCCGATAATATTATTAATGGATTGGACACTCTGCCCCAGGATGAGGTGATTACTCTGCTGCAACACATTCAGGATGCTGCAAACTTTATGAACGAGGCTATAAAGGAATTGTGTAAGATAAATGGCAGCACTGCTATGGCAGTTTCGGCACGCAGGGCTCTGCGGTTACGTCAATGGTCAGCGGACGCTGATTCCAAAACGGGTGTAGAAAATCTTCCCTTCCCTTGTTTGGGGATGAGTTAAATAAATGGATCTCCCAGGCAACGGCGGGTAAGTCTACCTATCTGCCGTCGGCTGCGCCACCTGCTCGACGTTCTTGCACAGGACCCTCCTTGCAGTCATTTCGTGTGGCAAGATTCAGAGGCAGGGGACGTGGAGACTCCACCACTCCGAGAGGGTCTTGTGGCAAGTCCAGTAAACCTGCAACTGCTGCATCCCTGGACCAGACCACCGGATCCCCTGCTGCTAAGCCTTCCGTGTGACGGTTGGGCCCAGCAGCAAGGCAACTTTCAGGTAGGTGCTCGCCTTCAACACTTCGCCCACGTGTGGGCGAAGTCCTGCTGGAATCCTTGGGTGAGGGACCTCATTTCCCAGGGATACTGGCTGGAATTTCAAGCACTTCCTCCTCACAGATTTTGCAAGTCGGGCTTACCAGTTTTGCCCGCTGGAAAAGTTACCTTGCAAGTGGCTATTCAAAAACCTTTGCGGACAGGGGTGATGGTGCTGGTACCTCCTCCGTTACACAACAGGGGTTTTTACTCCAGTTTTTTTTGTCGTCCCAAAACCAGACTGTTCGGTGCGACCCATCTTCAACCTGAAGTCTCTAAACCCGTATCTGCGGGTGTTCAAATTCAAGATGGAATTCCTGCGGGCAGTGGTGTCTGGTCTGGAGGAAGGGGAATTCCTGGTATCTCTAGATGTCAAGGAAGGTGTTTCTCCCGATGACAAGGCCTTGGCTATCCAGGCTATGGTCCGCTCAGTGTTCCGTACTCACAAGGTATCCATACATCTTTGCATCCGCTTGCTGGGCAGGATGGTTGCTGCTTATGAAGCAATCCAATATGGCAGATTTCATGCCCGGGCATTTCAGATGGATCTGCTGGATAAATGGTCGGGGTCCCACCTTCACATGCATCAGGAAGTGACCTTATCTCCAAAAGCCCGGATTTCTCTATCATGGTGGCTACAAGTTCCTCACCTGGTAGAAGGCAGGAATTTCAATATCCACTCGTGGATTCTACTGACAATGGATGCCAGCCTCCAGGGTTGGGGGGCTGTGACCCAAGGGGCCCAGTTCCAGGGGATATGGTCTATTCAGGAATCTGCTCTGCTGATAAACATCCTGGAACTCAGGGCAATTTACAATGCTCTTCTGCAAGCTTCGCATCTCCAGGTTCAATCGGACAATGCCACGGTGGTGGCATACATAAACCGACAAGGGGGAACAAGAAGCAGAGCAGCGATACGAGAAGTGTCAAAAATACTCTGCTTGGCGGAGGCCAATGCAAGGGCCATCTCAGCCATCTTCATTCCAGGTGTGGACAACTGGGAAGCGGACTTCCTCAGCAGACACAACCTCCATCTGGGGGAATGTGGCCTACATTCCCAGGTGTTTCAACAGTTAATTCACCGATGGGGCTGTCCGCAGCTAGATCTAATGGCTTCTCATCTCAACAAGAAGCTATGCCGTTACTGTTCCAGAACGAGGGATCCGCAGGCTGTAGCAGTGGACACCCTGACGTCACCAAAGACGTACCAGTTTGTGTATCTGTTCCCTCCTCTACCGCTAATCCCAAGGGTTCTATAAAGACTAAGAAGGGAAAGCGTTCAAGCAATTCTAATTGCCCCAGATTGGTCTTGATGGGCGTGGTACTCGGACCTCCTATCCATGGCTCGGGAGGATCCCTGGCCTCTGACACATCAAAAGGATTTTCTTCAACAAGGTCCGTTCATCTATCCAGACTTACAGCGGCTACGTTTGACGGCTTGGAAGTTGAGAGGGAGATTCTAGCAAGGAAAGGTCTTCCCTCCAGGGTTATTTCCACCATGGTCCAGGCCAGGAAGATGGTTACGTCAAAACATCATTGTATCTGGAAAAAGTATGTTTCCTGGTGTAAAAGTAGAAAGGTCTCTCCCGTGGAATTTATAATTGGTAGTCTTCTACTTTTCCTGCAAGCGGTTGTGGATATGGGCCTACGTTTAGGCTCCATTAAAGTACAGATTTTGGCGCTCTCTATTTACTTCCAGAAACAACTTGCCATGTTGCCGGAAGTACAAACTTTCCTAAAAGGAGTTCTTCATATGCAACCGCCCTTTGTACCTCCCATGGCTCCGTGGGATCTCAATGTGGTTCTGTCCTTTCTTCAATCAGACTGCTTTGAACCCTCACATAGGTTGAGTTGAAATTTCTTACATAGAAGACGGTGATGTTATTGGCATTGGCGTCTGCCAGACGTGTCTCTGAATTGGGGGCCTTATCCTGTAAGAGCCCTTATTTAATTTTTCATGGAGACAGGGCGGAACTCAGGACCCGACCTCAGTTTTGGGCAAAAGTTATTTCAGCTTTTCATGTAAATCAACTCATTGTGGTTCCTGTTTTGTCTGACACTTCCGTTGGTCCAGAGTCCTTGGATGTCGTGAGGGCTCTAAAGGTTTATGTCAAACGGACTGCTCGTCATCGGAAATCTGATTTGCTGTTTGTCCTTTATGATGCCACCAAGATTGGTCGTCCGGCTTCTAAGCAATCAATTGCTTGATGGCTCAGGTTGACCATTCAACAAGCCTATACTTCGGTGGCTCTGCCTTTGCCGACGTCTATTCAGGCCCACTCGACAAGATCGGTAGGTTCTTCCTGGGCGGCTGCCCGGATGTCTCGGCCTTACAGTTGTGCCGAGCTGCTACTTGGTCTGGTTCGAACACCTTTGTGAAATTCTATCAATTCGACACCTTGACCAAAGATGACCTTCAGTTTGGTCAGGCGGTTTTACAGGGGTCTCAGCACTCTCCCACCCATTTGGGAGCTTTGGGACTTCCCCATGGTACTAAAGTACAGTCCTCCAGTATTCACTAGGATGTTAGAGAAAATAGGAATTTAATACCTACCAGTAATTCCTTTTCTCGTAGTCCGTAGTGGATACTGGGCGCCCGCCTCAGTGCTTCGATTCCTGCTTACCTGAGTGTTTGGTTGGCCTGCCGTTGCGGTCCCTTTATGTTGTTGGGATAGCTGTGCTATCCTGGTTAGGTTCATGTTGCTATCCTCTGTTCTGGTTAGCGCCCTCCTTTTCGGTTATGGTTGTGTGTTGGCTTAGTGCCTCACCGCTGTTGTCAATGTTTTCTTCTCTCATGGTATGTCCGTCTCCTCGGGCACAATTTTCTAGACTGACTCTGGTAGGAGGGGCATAGAGGGGAGGAGCCAACACACACATACACACACTAAAGGTTTTTAAAGTGCCAGGCTTCAGTGGACCCAATCTATACCCCATGGTACTAAAGTACAGTTCCCCAATATCCACTACGGACTACAAAAAAAGGAATTACCGGTAGGTATGAAATTCCTATTTTTTGGTGTGTAACGTAGCCCATTGCTGCCCTCTCCTCGCCCTAAAAGGATTGTAGACTGTGAGTTACCTGTTGTCTGCAGACGCTTTTCGAGACCAATGACGCAGGACCCGAATTGCACAGGTGCTGTGTACTGAGCATTGGTAGTCGGTACATTGCGTGATTTCCTTTACAGTGACCGAACCTGAATCGGGCCCAAAGTTTCACTACAGAACTCTCACAGGATATACTGTATACTGCAGCAACACTCTCGCTGCATTTGGTTAGTGTTAGCATCTTGCTTAACACTCCATGCCGCTAGAATTCCTTTTTCATTTTATTTTCAGAGCAAAAACTCCAGCACTTTACATACCATATAATATATTATTTCTAACCTCATGAATGGGAAGTTGATTTAATGGAATTTGGTTTATATATTGTAAAAAGCTGCTTTTGCTAATTAAATTGAACAGTAAAGTGGCAATCTCCTCTCAATTAAAGTTGCTCGCTATTATATAGGCATGTGAAGAAGAAAATAGACCACCCATCAAATCTGTGGGTTTTTTGCCTATCAAGACATAATTGACTAATCCTCAGCAAACGCTAAAATATGACCAATGTTATCTCATGTGACAAATAACAAATGACAGGTTTTACTTTGTCATTACTTATAATAAAAAAAAAGAAATAAGCCAACATGAAGAAGCCATGTGTGAAACACAAATATCCTTAGCGCGTCCATATTAATAAAGAAGGTTATTTGGTACAGCTAATTAAGTGCAATTCATTATTTGTTCATAAGGAAATGGTACCACCTGGGCCTTGCAGATTTGTGTTAATGTTATGCCAAGGAGAAAGCATCTGTCGTGACCCCAGACAGGTAATTGTTGCTGCTCAATGTTATAAGGCTATTTTTAATGTCTATTTCTTTAGTAAAAAACATTATTTATACAAATTTAGTAATGGGTTGTATGTATGTTTTAGCTGCTCAATAAAAACAGAAATTTATAAATAGAAAATGAGCGCTTAATATGCACAATAACTTAATGTGGCACCTGTAACGAAAAAATAATATGATTAATATGTTTAGTATCTTTTTTTGAAAGAGTGATGAGGAAATGGAGGGTGGATCCGTTGCTCTGGCTGCACCTGCTGTACAGAGCTGGATTAACGGCGGGGCGGAAGGGGCGGTCGTCCCGGGAGCCCCCACACAAGTGGGGCCCCCACACACTGTCCTCACAACTGCAAAAAAACATCGGAGTAGGAGTACAGCATTTACCTGTCTCCTCTCCGTCCTCCTCGGCAACTGAGATGTTCCATTACAGCTGCGGCCGCCGAGGAGCTTCACTCACTGCAGTGTGAAGTCTCGTGAGATTTGACATTATCTCGTGAGACTTCACACTGCAGTGAGTGAAGATCCTCGGCGGCCGCAGCTGTAATGGAACGTCTCAGCTGCCGAGGAGGACGGAGAGGAGACAGGTTAATGCTGTACTCCTACTCCGATATTTTTTTTCAGTTGTGAGGACAGTGTGTGTGGGCCCCACAAGTTTGTTGCCCAGGGGCCCCCACAGACTTTAATCCGGCCCTGCTGCTGTAACTACGCTGAACCTACCTATACTGTACCGCAGTCCGGGATTAGAAGGCTGGACTGCACCTCCCGTTTCCATGGGGTTCCTGTTCACCTCCCACTGCTGGTGTCGCTGGTGACGGCGGGTGCCAGGTAATGACGTCCTGCTGTAGCTAGTGTGCGATGCAGCTGGGTGCGCCGATGGTGAGCTCCATTCTCTAGTCCTCTCCATTTCCTGTAAGCCTCCAATGTAGAGATGGCTACTGACTCACTGTCTCAACACAGTGACTCGAATCATCAGGAAGTGTGAATGATTCGAGTCACTCACTGTTTAATGAGTGGAGACAGCTGCAGCAGCAGCTTCTCTCAACCAGAGGGAGGAAACTCAGTGTGTCCTTCAGTCAGTGTGTTCTGCTGAGTGTCTTTAGCTGTGATTGGCCAGAGGCTATACCAGGTGACACCAAGTGGGAGGGGGAGGGAGCAGTCACGACTCACCAGTCAGTGAGTGCTGTGCTGCTCTGCCTGATCCATTTCATGAATCATGATTCATCCCGAGTCTGCCAGTGAGTGGAGACAGTTGTACACTGTGTAGACTCAGTGACTCAGTGGATGGATCTGATTCATGCAACATAAGCCTGCAGGAGGTGGAGCCCCTGTGGTACAGGGCTCTCAGCTCAGTGCTCACTGATCCTGCTCAGTGTGATTGTGGGTGGCAAACTCCCTGGAGGCTAGATAGTGGATAATATATTAAATCCAAGCCCACCTAAAATCATCAAATTAGCAAAGTATGCAAAGTAAAAAAAATTTTTTTTTATTTGGTTTAGTTACAGACTGAATGATGTGTTTCATGGCTGTTAAGCTTTCTCTCCTCAACCAGAAGTAATGTGCATATTCTGTAACTAGTATGCAATAATTGCTTATTAATAATATATCAACATAAACTGAATCTATGTTAATATATTATTAACAATCAGTGCATAAGCACTGCAGCTGCCTCCCCAAGATACACTGCACATTCACTGCAGCTGATTAACTCACTCCATAAGTCCAGCACTGATCTGCCAGCACTGGCAACTCACTGATTCATGTGCAGTCTCTGCAATACATTAAAATACAAATGAGTCATGACTCATGTGCCGAGACACTGACTCGAGACACTTCACTGAACTGAGTCATGTGTGTCAAAGTCGAAAAATATTGTTATTCTCATGCCTTGTACTAACCCCATGCACTTGCCCGCTGCTCGTGCACCCACTCCCCCGTGCGTACGCATCCCCTCAGGTTGCGTAAGGGACGCTCCGACGTCTCCTGCGCATGGAGATGTGTATTTACGGCGGAGTTTGCAAGCGTCTAGCGAGCGACTCGATCGCAACATATTTAATCCAAATAGTGTATTTTGTAGGTTATGGTCTCCTTAATAATATCAGTAAGTTTTATTAGTATAACTGGTTCATAGACAGAGAAATCCCTCTTTGCATGATACGAAGGGTCAGACAGGTTTTGAGCAGTGGTGTTTAGTATGCAATGGTAGAGTATATTATTAGAAACATTCCGGTATTGGTTTGAGAGAAATTAATCGCTCCTGCGAATAGTTATGTCTATAAGAAGTTTATGGACATTTATTATATTTGCAGTTCATTATCCATGCGGCGGGAATCCTGAGATTCCCTCCCACCTGAGCAGTATGAAATAGTCACAGCCCACCTGTTTGAATCAACCTATGACCTTTTGTTATAATGTGAAGACAGATTCCTGTGTCCAATGAACAATGAGATTGTAGGCCCCTTTGTAGTGTACTGTATGCAGTGTATATAAGGCAGCCAGATTGGGCCAGCTCAGTCTACTCTCCACAAAAGGTTTTCATCACTGACTAACTTGAGAGCTGGTACCAGGACTGCGCAGCGATCATTCCCCAGTGTGTAAGTGTTTCTCTGTAACCAACTTGTTCTCTGTTTATATTTGCCATACTCTCTCTCTCTCTCTTTGTTAATGTTACGCTGTTGTATATTGTATATGTGTAGTTATTATGTTTAGATATTGATGTTAGTCTGTAGTGTATGAAATGTTAACTGTATTTTCCCTTTTTACATAACTAAATCTCGTTAGTAAAGGTTTTGGAACCTTAGCAAGGTATTGTGTGTTTATTACATTTCTAAGGGTATTCGGAGCGTCTTAATCGCTCCAACAGCATTCATATGATAAGGGTTAATCAGCGTTGCATTGTGGTAATATTACAGTAATAAGGTTTACAGCATAAGCATACCCTTTCATTGTGTTGCATACAAGGTTTACTGTGTGTCATCCTGTGAGCGTCTGCGCCGCTCGTGTTCCTCTTGTGGGCACGGCGTCCGCTACGCTAGTAGCGTAGCATTACGGTACTCGGACCGCCTATAGCGTGCTCGATACCTAGCGTAAGCCGTGAGCGAACGTGTCGCTCGTGCGTCTCGACCACGGCCAAGCGTCTGCTACGCTAAGTGCGTACCCTTACGGTACCCCGTACGCCCATTGCGTACTGAGTCTCTTACCAATATATAGTGAATGTTATAAGATAAATATTTTGCTTTATCAATTGGCGGCTCGTCCGTCCTCCACATATCCGCTCTAGCGAACACAAGCAGACTTTATCTGTCAGCAAAGGGCGGGAAGGCGTATCCCTTTGTATCCGTGTTGGTGGTGAGGGATACGGTAGTGCTGACTAGATAAGCGTCTGCATCGCTACGCTGTAGGAGTGCTGGTGGAATCCGGAACCGGAAGGTAAGAACAGTACGCTATTGTCTTTTAAAACTGTTTTATTTCTGTTTGATACGCATTGCGTACGCAACACACGCACACACCTGCATTTGTCATTTGTGTAATTTTCACATCTCGCCTTCCTGTTTTGCCATTTATCATTGATAACGTGCTGAGAAAGATTTGTTGCTATTGGTAGTTAAAAGTAAAATTAATACGTAAAGGAGTTATTTGTAAAACACGCACACGGCTTGCCTAAGATACAAGGAAGTTCTGTGTGGTGTTCAGTAAATGATTACAGTTAAAGATCATTTACATTGATATAAACGTGTTACTTGTGTTACTGTGGACGTGTCTGGCCTGTGTACACGTGTCCCTAACAAAGGGCGGGACAAGCGTACGCGACGCAAGGGCTTACACACGTAGCGTATATTATGCAACAGAGCGTATGGGTACGCCCACATAATACAAATCACACGATAGTATTGTTTTAGTAGGCGATATGGAAGCAACGCGATAATAGCACAAATTGATTTCAGTTTCCAAAATTTAGTTTAAATACCTTACTTTACTGTAATGCCTCTGGGGAGAGCTATCAGATTACGGGAAATTATTATTATTTTTTTCTGATCAGAAAACTATAGAATGATAGTGGGTTGAAAACGCTCCAACAGCTTTCATATGATAAGGGTTAATCAGCGTTGCATTGTGGTAATATTACAGTAATAAGGTTTACAGCATAAGCATACCCTTTCATTGTGTTGCATACAAGGTTTACTGTGTGTCATCCTGTGAGCGTCTGCGCCGCTCGTGTTCCTCTTGTGGGCACGGCGTCCACTACGCTAGTAGCGTAGCATTACAGTACTCGGACCGCCTATAGCGTGCTCGATACCTAGCGTAAGCCGTGAGCGAACGTGTCGCTCGTGCGTCTCGACCACGGCCAAGTGTCTGCTACGCTAAGTGCGTACCCTTACGGTACCCCGTACGCCCATTGCGTACTGAGTCTCTTACCAATATATAGTGAATGTTATAAGATAAATATTTTGCTTTATCATGTGTCTCAAATCAGTTTAGTGAATTACTTTGCCCATGACTACTCCAATGTGTTTCATGCGCTGCAGCGCACTTTGTCAAGGATGGCTATTATGGAGACATGCTGTCTATTTATAGTATAAACTTTATTGATTAAAAGCAGAATTGGTCATCGCATGCCCCATATTTTCCTTTTCTTTTTTATTGGAAAAAATATATAACAAATATAACAATATAAAGAAAAATGATTATAAGGTGCCACAATTTATCATGAACTTGTAATCAATGTGTAAATGAATTTTAAAATATGGATGTACAGTATATCAATCTAAATATCATAAAAAAAGCTTTGAATTCAAAGTATAATTTAAGCCTTTTGGGTTCCAAATATTTCATTTCAAAAATTAATTGAGATTCATTTTTCTTTAGTTCTTTTATTATGTCTCCTCCTCTCCAGTTCGAGGAGCTTTTATCTCTCCCCATTATACGTATACGGCGCTGCATCATGAGCAGCAGCCATTTTGTGAACCCGCTCTGGATGCCAAAACACTGTGCTTAGCGTCTCTGTACAGTATTTTCTATTTGAGTACTAAGTAGCACGAACAGCTTGTAACGTACTCTGCTCTAAAGGCTGCAGCAGCAAGTGTTATCTTTGTAAGTATAATTGGGAGAGATAAAAGCTCCTCCCTAAGTTCCTGGATGCCAACACACTGTGCTTAGCATCTCTGTACAAGCATCTCTGTACAGTATTTTCTATCTGGCCAGAAACCCCACACCCCGTGCAAGCTGGGCGGACAATTGAAGGGGACCCGACACACAGTTGCTTACTGTTTCCCTTTGCAGTGACGCAAACTAGTGGCAGGTCTGCCCCGAAAGCCAAGAATCTCCTCTTTCGTATGTTATCAGGCTCGAGTCTCTGGGATACCCAGAACCGGAGATATCAGGGTGCAAAGTGGACCCATTTTCCCGTAGACTATAATGGGTCCATTAATTCAGACTCACCATGGGTTCCGACGCTTGCCGTTAGCCTTGTGGGAGTCAAAGAAACGTGGGGTTGGTATCCTCTGGTAGCTAATCATCTCTCCTTCCATAAGAACCCAGTTCTGAGCCTATTGGACCCCAAAAACCGAAGATATTAAGCTTTAAGCCCATTTTATTTTAATAGCTCACATAAACCTAACGTCAATGGACCATTGCTTTAACACATAAGTTTGCGTCTGTATACACTATTTTTATTTATTGGTTTGTCTATGGGACCTCATTGCCGCAGCGTATTTTAAATAACGTAATTATACTCTCGTACTGTATTGCCCATACATTGTACAGTAAAGTAGTTCTTGCGCTATAGTGTACTGTATTTCAATGGAGACCACACGCATGCGCAATGGTGATTTTAAAAAGCGACATCTAGTGCATGATCGCAGGTATTACACTATATGGTTTAGAACATTAACCTTCCTAGGATGTTCTGGTCTTTTTTGACCCATATCAAATTTATTTCTTTTAGATCTATTTTGTTCTTTTGGAATTTTTAAAAAATATTTTGTGACTTTGTTTCCAAAGTCATAGTAAATATTCAGTTATGTGTAACTTTTTATTTCAAATGGTAGTTTTTGTACAGTAAAAATTGTAACATATAAGATGTTTGGGTCATTTTTGACCCCTGTTGTATTTTCAGTGCATAGGATGTATGAGTACCGCAATTTTCAATATATTATTCGCCAGTACATGCCCAGCAAACCAGCCAAGTACGGTATAAAATTTTGGGTACTTTGTGACAATGCTACCAGTTATGTCTGGAATATACAGCCGTCTCTTGGAAAGCAGCCTGGTTCTACACTGCAACGAAACCACGGTCTCAGGGTTGTCATCGATTTCGTTCAAAGCTTTAAAGGACATAATGTAACATGTAATAACTTTTTCACGTCCTATGACCTTGGACAGATTCTTCTAAGAAACACTGACAATGATTGGAACAATCAGAACGAACAAACCAACAATTCCTCTGCAGTTGCTTGCAAAAGGAGCTCCAAAGTACACATCGACATTTGCATTCACAAAGGATACGACTCTTGTATCGTACATCCCGAAGAAAGGCAAGTGCGTAGTCCTGCAGAACACTCTTCACCATGATAGACACGGACACAAAGAAACCTCAAATCATTCTGGATTATAACAAGGAGTAGACACGGTAGATAAACTAGCCTCCCACTATTACTGTCAGAGGAAGACAAACAGCCCATCGTAGTTTTTTCCAACATCCTAGACATTTCCGCGTATAATGCTTTCGTATTGTTCATCAAGATCAATCCAGCATGGAATATGACCTTGCTTCACAAAAGAAGAATCTTCATTGAGAAGCTTGGCATGACTTTGGTTTCCCACCACATTGAAGGAAGAAAGCATCTACCAAGAGAAACGGCTGCCCGAGAATTGGCGGTGAGTATTCGGAACTCAGGACAACCTGAACCCCGACCTGAAGCATCCGGTAGTGTAGCAAGTTCTGGCAAAAGGGGAAGATGTCACTTGTGCCCACAGACTGACAACAAAAGTTCTGTAAAGTGTTTCAAATGTGGAAAGTTCTCTTGTAAGACACATTTAATTTTCAAATGTGTAACGATTGTACATAACGGAACAACTTACAGACTAAAGAATTTAATCATTTTCTGTGACTGCCCTTCAATGTTTGTTCAAACATCTTAATTTGTATTGATGGATGCAAGCTAAATATTTCACAAATATTTTGTCTGTATTGTGTAATTTTAGTTTAGAAAAGAAACAAATAATATACAGTTTACAGTGATTTTCAGGGGTGAATGATTGAATTACAGCATTTTTTCCCCATAAATACAGAGTGGTTCATTAAATTCATACACCCTTATGGTTATGAAAACTTACCTGTAAGGCGATGTTAAATGATACACAAATACAAAAAAGGAAAGAAAAGAAAAAAACAATAACTGAATAAATAATGAAATTACTATTATTAAATAAAATGTGACTATAATTCCAGAACATTGAATATTACACCATGGGTCATTTTTGACCCGAACACCTTATGTGTATGCTCCATTGCCACACCCTAGGAAGGTTAATAACTAGGGCACTACTATGGGACATAAAATTAACAACAGCTGCAGAGATGTGTGTCTCTAGAAGCAATGGGGAAGGGGCCCCTTTAAAATGTTGCTACGAGGCACAAAAAATTCTGTCTGTGCCCCTGCATTTGCCTGAGTAATTTCACCCAAGAAGGTTTACAACAATAACAAGTGGGTGTTGAGGCTTGGTTACAGTAGTACTCGGACAACAGGTCACTTGGAAGGAAACTGGTCCAGAAATGCTATTAGAATCTAGTGTATTAGTTACGATATAATGGCTTCTGGATCTACATAATAGGCCTGATTCAGGTGTAGTTGTTGATGCTATCATACTGTATGGTGATGCAGCAGGAGGTGTCTGATATAAGTAGATGTCTCCTGCAGGCATGTGTGATCCCCTGCCGTCTCTGAGCACGCAGCACCCGCATCTCTCTGCAACACCATCGGCCGGCTAAGTAGCCCTGAGGTTATGCAGACCGGCTGCTGCAGCTCCGCCACTAAGGCCAGAAAATCTCCTTCAGAAGACGGAGACCCTGTCCTTGGCACTCCCACAAAACACTTTTTCTGTATGGAACGTAGTCCATTGCTGCCCTCTCCTCACTCTTAAAAGGATTGTGAGTCACCTGTTGTCTGCAGCAGCTTTGCAAGACTGATGACACAGGACCAAAATTGCACAGGCGCAGTGTACAGAGCGTTGGTAGTCGGTACATTGCGTGATTTCCGTTACAGCATCCGGACCTGAATCAGGCCTAAAGTTTCACTACAGAGCTCTCCTCACAGGATATACTGTATACTTTCTTCACAGGTAAAAAAAACCCATCCCCATGCTTGTATATCTGAGTTTATCATCTCTCTCTGGCTACACTTTTCATACCCCAAGAAAGTTTGTCTGCAACTGTCTGTGATCTGTCTTCAGTACAAATCCCCTCTGTTAATTAGCTGAACTTTTGATTGCACACCTCCCACTTTGTCAGCTGGTGTAGGGGGTAATTCAGAGTTGATCGCAGCAGCAAATTTGTTAGCAGTTGGGCAAAGCCATGGGGGTCATTCCGAGTTGATCACTAGCTGCTTTCGTTCGCTGCGCAAAAAATCTGCACTTCTGCGCATGCGTGTATGGCGCAATGTGCACGCGCGTAGTACTATTACAATGAACTATGTAGTTTCACACAAGGTATAGCGAAGCTTTTCAATCGCACTGCTGGCCGCAGAGTGATTGGCAGGAAGACAGCGTTTCTGGTTGTCAACTGACCGTTTTCAGGGAGTGTTCGAAAAAACACAGGCGTACCAGGAAAAGCGCAGGCATGGCTGGGCGAACGCAGGGCGTGTTTGTGACGTCAAAACAGGAACTGAATAGTCTGAAGTGATCACAAGCGCGGAGTAGGTCTGGAGCTACTCTGAAACTGCACAAAAATGTTTTGTAGCCGCTCTGCGATCCTTTCGTTCGCACTTCTGCTAAGCTAAAATACACTCCCAGTGGGCAGCGGCATAGCGTTTGCATGGCTGCTAAAAACTGCTAGCGAGCGAACAACTCGGAATGACCCCCCATGTGCACTGCAGGTGTGGCATTTGCAGAGAGAGTTAGATTTGGGTGGGTTATTTTGTTTCTGTGCAGGGTAAATACGGACTGCTTTATATTTACACTGCAATTTAGATTTTAGTTTGAACACAACCCACCCAAATCTAACTCTCTCTGTCCATGTTATATCTGCCACCCCTGCAGTGCACATGGGTGGTCATTCCGAGTTGATCGCACATAGCAACTTTTTGCTGATCATGCAATCAACTTGACGTCGCCTATGGGGGGAGTGTATTTTAGCATAGCAGGGCTGCTAACACTTGTGAAGCCCTGCTATGCTAAAAGAGTTTCCTGCAAAACAAGACCAGGGTCAGACCTACTTACCCTGTGCGACGGATTCAGCGACGAAGGTCCCGGGATTGATGTCAGACATCTGCCCTTAAAACGCCTGGACACACCTGCGTTTGCCTCACAGCGCCTGGAAAATGGTGAATAGGCGTCCCAAAACTCCTCCCCGCCATCAATCTTCTAGCGATCGCAGCTGCGATCACTTTCAGCGCTGCCAGCATCGCTGACCGGTGATGACCATCGCCAGGCAACGACACACATGCACATTGCGGCCGCCACGCAGCCGCAGTCCCGACCTGTTCGCACCGCAGCGTGCGATCGGGTCGGAATGACCCCCATGGTTTTGCCCAACTGCTAACAAATTTACTGCTGCGATCAACTCTGAATTACCCTCATAGTTGTAGCATTTAAGAGCAATATCATAAAGGCCTGCAGTCAGGACTTGGTCTGCAAGCATTTGTGAAGTATGCATTTGTTAAGGATGTATTTTAAGGATGAAGTTAGAACCGGAGTTTGAACTGAATTTGGACTTTGGACTAAGTTAGCATCTCTAATTAAACCAGTTCCACAAACACTGCAACTCAGGATCATTATATGGCCTTTCCTCACCTATGTCATGAGAATACCAGGACCAATGCCTACTGCCCCTCCTTCTGAGAACATCATGACAGCCCCCAGGCCTACCCCTCATGTTGAGCAGGGAACTGAGGAGGGGAGCATCAGGACCAGGCACAGCAGAGTCCATTCCATTGGACACTAGTGTACTTTCCACATTCTCACACCCACCCGCGCTGCTCCCATGGGATCAGGACATTTATAATTTTCTCAATATAATGTTATTACAGTTTTCCCCCAATTGTTCGTTCCTGCAAATGTGTTTTTTTCTTCTTACAGCGTACTTCCACCCCAATGTGTGCTATTCTTGTAATGTGTACTGATGTAATGATTGCACACCCTGCCAGCAGCAACCTACGCAGTGCGCCTCAGATGGCTACTTCGGATGGTTCCTCCATAGGCAGGGTGTGCTTCATTTGGATCTTTTCATGCAGGGTATAGCATACTACTACACACGTGTAAGTTTTCCCATATATGCATTTGGCCCTTGTATGGCTCATCTCCCACAGTGTAACCTTCGTAGTGCGCCCAACATGGCTGCCTTATCTGGTGCACTTGTGGATGGGATGAAATATACATGGACCTGGTGGTTTTGTTGGAACCCTACTCTGAACTGTAGGACTCTGAAATCAGCCCCATCTTGTGTCATCTCTTCTAAGGGTAGACTATTCCGCCCTAGGTAATCCTACGTAGTGCGCCCAAGATGGCTGCCACACCTGGTACCTTGTGAGGGTGGAATACACAACCCTTGGAAGTTATTACCCAAAATGCCTACACCAACCATGCCTTATGCTTTCTGTCTGCTAAAAGTTTTCTTTTATGTCTGCGTGGTTTGTCTATTGCTGTATTACTTAAATCTTCTGTATTAAGGGGGTCATTCAGAGTTGATCGCTCGCTAGCAGTTTTTAGGAGCTGGGCAAACGCATTGTCGCCACCCACTGGGGAGTGTATTTTCGCTTTGCAGAAGTGCGAACGCTTGTGCAGCAGAGCGCCTGCAAAACCTTTTTGTGCAAAACAAGACCAGCCCGGTAGTTACTCTTCGTGTGCGTTGATTCTAACGACGGAGGGACGGCTTTTGACTTCACGCCTGCGTTTTTCTAAGCACTCCCTGAAAACGATCAGTTGACACACAGAAACGCCCACTTCATGTCAATCTTCCTGCGTTCGGCTGTGCGACTGGAATGTTCGTTACACTCTGTGCAAACCCACGATGCTCATTGTACCCGTACGACATGCTTGCGCATTGCGGTGCATACGCATGTGCAGAAATGCCGATTTTTAGGCTGATCGCTGCGCTGCGAACATCGGCAGCTAGCAATCAACTCGGAATGACCCCCTATGTGCATTGTTTTTTATGTCTGTAAAGCGCCTTGAGTCCTGTTGGCGAAAGAGCGCTATATAAATAAAATTATTATTATTATTACTGCAGCAGTAGTACTCTCGCTGCATTTGGTTAGTGTTAGCACCTTGCTTAATACTCCACGCCGCTAGAATTCCTTTTTGTCAATTCATTTTCAGAGCCAAAACTCCAGCACTTTACATATTTATGTATAATATCCTATAATATATTATTCCCAACCTCATGAATGGGAAGTTGATTTAATGGGATTTTGTTTATATATTGTAAAAAGATGCTTGTGCTAATTAAATTGAGCAGTAAAGTTGCAATCTCCTCTCAATTAATGTTGCTCGCTAAATGCATGTCATTATATACTGTAGGCACACGAAGAAGAAAATAGACCACCCGTCAAATCTGTGTTTTTTTTTCTTGTCAAGACATAATTGAGTGACTAATCCTCAGCAAACACTAAAATATGACCAGTGTTTTCTCATGTGACAGGTTTTACTTTGTCATTACTTATTTAAAAAATAAAATAAAAAAAGAAATAAGCCAACATGAAGAAGCCATGTGTGAAACACAAATATCCTTAGCGCTTCCATATTAATAAAGAAGGTTATTTGATACAGCTAATTAAGTGCACTTCATTATTTGTTCATAAGGAAATGGTACCACCTGGGCCATGCAGATTTGTGTTAATGTTGTGCCAAAGAGAAAGCATCTGCCGTGACCCCAGACAGGTAATTGTTGCTGCTCAATGTTATAAGGCTATTTTTAAAGTTTATTTCTATAGTATGAAACATTATTTATGTAAAGTTCTCCGGATGAGTACCTGTGGCGGTTGTAGCGCCGACTACATAGTACAAGAGGGCAGCAGGTTTCACATATGAACATGCATGCAGAGATGTATGTAACATACACTGCTCAAAAAAATAAAGGGAACACTAAAATAACACATCCTAGATCTGAATGAATGAATATTCTTATTAAATACTTTGTTCTTTACATAGTTGAATGTGCTGACAACAAAATCACACAAAAATTATCAATGGAAATCAAATTTATTAAACCATGGAGGTCTGGATTTGGAGTCACACTCAAAATTAAAGTGGAAAAACACGCTACATGCTGATCCAACTTTTATGTAATGTCCTTAAAACAGGTCAAAATGAGGCTCAGTAGTGTGTGTGGCCTCCACGTGCCTGTATGAACTCCCTACAACGCCTGGGCATGCACATTTGTGGCTTGCTGGAGGTCATTTTGCAGGGCTCTGGCAGTGCTCCTCCTGTTCCTCCTTGCACAAAGGCGGAGGTAGCGGTCCTGTTGCTGGGTTGTTGCCCTCCTACGGCCTCCTCCACGTCTCCTGATGTACTGGTCTGTCTCCTGGTAGCGTCTCCATGCTCTGGACATTACGCTGACAGACACAGCAAACCTTCTTGCCACAGCTCGCATTGATGTGCCACCCTGGATGAGCTGCACTACCTGAGCCACTTGTGTGGGTTGTAGACTCCGTCTCATGCTACCACTAGAGTTAAAGCACTGACAGCTTTCAAAAGTGACCAAAACATCGGCCAGAAAGCATAGGAGCTGAGAAGTGGTCTGTGGTCACCACCTCAGAACAACTCCTTTATTGGGGGTGTCTTGCTAATTGCCTATAATTTCCACCTGTTGTCTATTCCATTTGCACAACAGCATGTGAAATTGATTGTCAATCAGTGTTGCTTCCTAAGTGGACAGTTTGATTTCACAGAAGTGTGATTGACTTGGAGTTACATTGTGTTGTTTAAGTGTTCCCTTTATTTTTTTGAGCAGTGTATGTCTCCAGTAGGGTGGCCAATCTCGGGCCATTTTTTCAATCCAGGGACTCGGGAATGAAAAAATGGTCAATCCCAGGATTCCCAGGATACCTGGGATTGGATTATTTCCTGTGTGGCCGCCCCGCTCCCATAATTTACCATCCAACACCGGCGGGAGGGAGGGTGGGACACTTCCTGCGGGTGACGGCTGGTTGCGCGGCGTGACCTGTGACTTCACGCCATGCTGTGCAGAGGGAGCCGGGCAGCGCCTGAACATGCTGAGGACGCTCAACGCTGCCCAGCATTCCAAAATCAAAGGGCAGTCTGATCCCGAAATCCCCAGGATTAAATCCTGGCCGTTTTTGTGCCTAAATCCCGGGATCCCGTCGATCCCAATCTCCCTAGTCTCCAGGGATCGGAATCACTGTATATCCTAGGCACCGTGCAGCACCCTGGACCCAACATTCGGCATAACTCTCCTTCTAAGCCCACCCCCAGACTCTCATTTGTTAGGTTTCTAGGGGTGGGCTTAATGAGAGAATGAAGCTGATTGCTGCGTCCTAGGGGCAGCGGCGACTGTGATAGACACAGTGCTGCCGAACCCCGGAGACCTGCAGCCAGCACATATGTTACATGCATCTCTGCATGTATGTTCATATGGGCTAACCTGCTGCTGATGAGTACTGCTTAGTGGGCTCTACTCCAGAACTGTGAAGAGTTGGAGGCAAGATCCAGTAGTAGGATTTTAAAGCAGGCTGTTTGATATAGTAAAAAGGGAAAAATCGATAGTCCTCCACAACCACACGTAGCGCCACCTATTGCCGCTGAAGAGCAATGTTTTCCTGCCTAGCAGTACCTCCTTTGCAACAAAAGTCAAGGTAGAACAAAATACAACCAGTGATAGCTGCTGCCCCTGGGCTGCAGCGCCGACTACACAATGTATAGGTGAGGGGTGGTTAGCATATATAAACATATGTTATGCTGTATGTAATATACTAATTACCAGCCCATCAAAATAATGGAACAACATAACAGTAATGTCAGCGCCAGCGGTTGTGCTATTGAATTGCTTCACCAGGCGCCATCTAGTGGCTGCTGGTGTGCTAAACATTTGAATTCCTCGCATAGAGGTGAAGAGCAGTGTTAAGTCTTCATTATATGCAGTAGCATGCGCTGACTGGTTACTCCGGGGATCGGCAGTGCTGTGTGTGTCACAGCTGCCATGGCTGCATCCTGGGCTCTCTTCTCCTTCCACTATAAGCATGCCAAAGACTCCCATTGGCTAGTTTCACAGGAGTCTGGTGGTGTGCTAATATTTTTTATATTCATTTTTCAATGTTCGTAAATGTGTGGTACAGCCCCTGAGACACAACATCCATTTAGATTAAATCAGATGTAAACTGACCTTTAGTAAACATAGTATATGCCTTAGTCTATTTAACCTGACAGAAAACCCTCCCTTGTAATCTAGTAGGCTATACAGTACCATACCTACATTAAAAACAGGAATTCCGTAAATCAGAACAACAAATAACCTTTCTATGTCATACCTCTGACATACTGTAATATGGATGCTTATGTGCCATCAGGTTTATTCAGCCCTACATTATCTTAAACTTCAACAATCAAGCATCCTATACACCAGGGAAGGGGAACCTCCGGCCCGTGGGCCATATAAGGCCCGCAAAGCCATCTGTTCCAGCCTGTTGCTGTCTGTGTGTCAGTGAGACACGCCGACCCTCAGTCTGGAGGCGGCGTGTCTCAGCTGTCAGGTCAGGGAGGAGAGCGCAACTATGTCCAGCGGCAGCGGCGAGTAGGATCTCAAACCAGCTGCCGGTTCGTGACCCAATCAGAGCTCGTGGACCGGTAGCCAATCAGGAGCCGCTGCTGCCGGTCCGCAAACTCTGATTGGCTCACAAACCGACGGCTGTTTTGAGGTCCTACACGCCGCCACCGTCACCCGACATAGCCGCGCTCTCCTCCCTGCCTGGTCCCTAACAGTGGTGAGCAGAACAGTGTGTGTGTGTGTGTGTG
This sequence comes from Pseudophryne corroboree, assembly GCF_028390025.1. Taxonomy (NCBI): domain Eukaryota; kingdom Metazoa; phylum Chordata; class Amphibia; order Anura; family Myobatrachidae; genus Pseudophryne; species Pseudophryne corroboree. The sequence goes on along the minus strand of NC_086450.1, from coordinate 349,442,288 downwards.
TGTGTGGGGGGGGTGCATGTGTGGGGCATTTGTGTATTTGGCACTGTGGGTGGGGGCATGTGTGTCTCTGGCACTGTGGGGGCATTTCTGTCTCTGGCACTGTGGGGGCTTATAGGGCACTGCCGGGGGCATTTGTGTATCTGGCACTGTGGGGGCATTTGTGTATCTGGAACTGAGGGGGCATTTGTGTATCTGGCACTGAGGGGCATATATGGCACTGCTGGGGGCATTTGTGTATCTGGCACTGCACTGCACTATTGGGGGCATATGTGTATCACGTTCCATTTTAATTGGTCACACCCATTTTTTGAACTTTGGCGCGCGCACTAAGGGGCATAACTACTGGGGGGGCAGGGTAATTTATAAGTTGATAATTTTTGTATGGCCCCCGAAGGATTTTATAAATATCCAAATGGCCCTTGGTAGAAAAAAGCTTGCCCACCCCTGCTATACACAGTCAAGTCACATTATTATGATCACCTCCTACATTTGATTTTGGCAGCGCGTAACCCATGAAGTATATAAGGTGTGCCATAGTCTGTCTGCACACATATCACTCTTTGCTTTCATGGGTAAAAGGGGCAATTTATCCAAGTTGCAAAAAGGAATGATTATTGGCTTTCGGGCCTGGACAAATGGTATATCGTGACTGGACAAATGGCTTCATTATGAATAATAGGCCTGGAAACTGCAGAGCACCATGAGCCATTGATGTGAGAGATGAACGTCGGCTACAAAGGTGCCTGAGGGCTGACCGATGCGCTATAGTGGAGCAGCTCACCGTCAGAATGAACCTGGGGGCTACCAGACGTGCGTCTAAAACAACAGTTCAGCAAACCCTGCTGCGCATGGGGCTTCAAAGCAGTTACTCTGGCTATTACCTGGTGGTCATAATAATGTGACTCATCCGTGTATATTAAAAGGCTAAGGCTGCTCCTCACCTCTCTTATGTGTGCTGACTCACAGCTGAAAGTGCAAGTGATACTGCAAGGAGATGTTACATCCACCTAGCCTGGACACACACACACACAACCCCCCCCCCATGTACACTGCCCCACCACCATATACTGCCCCTATATACATGCTGCACCCCCATACCCCTACATATAGTGCCTCCTATATACAGGGTGACCCCCCTCCTCTATAAACTGTTCTCACCATATACCGCATATCCTGCACTCCCTACTTCATATACTATGCTGCAACTCCAGGTTACTTGCCATTGCAGGATACGGCAACAAGAAAGAGCAGTTACCAGGAAAAAAATGCAGGAACCACCAGACGGTCCCGCAGCATTCAGATCGGAGGCACCAGGGACATGTTTGGCCACTCACCAGTGAGTGGGGGGAGCGGGGAGAAGGTGAATCAGTCTGGCAGGACTGGTGTCCTCTACCCCCAGACTGGCCGGGAGCTGTGCGGTGACTGGTGAGCTTACACGTGCCACTACTGGTGTATATAGTGCTGCATCATTATAGAGATACAGCATTTAACGCTACACTCACACTCACAGACACTCAGCATGACAGAGCCCTGGCTCCCAGTAGCAGGACTTCCAGAAACCCGGCAGCTCCTGTGTTAGTAGCGACCTTCCCTATAATCCAGCCATGGTGTCCGTCATTTTGACAGGCTTTTAACTATTTAAATATAAATATAAAATATAATGCTATTTGTACAATCTATGCATATTTTCAACCTTCTACATGACACTAATTTCCCCCAAAGTTACACAATACTAGAAGAAATATTGATATACAGTACATCCATGGATGTTTCCCACGAGGAGAAGACCAAGCAGTGAAGATAAAACGTATTTGCAATTTATAAAGATTGAGAACGTTGGAAAAGAGAACGTTTTTTGTCCCTAGTACACTTTGCTCCATGAACAGCTCATCGTACGTTATGTAAAATATAATCATCTTCTATTGATGTCATCATCTATGTTAGTGATCTTATTATTGAGTTAAATTACATGTAATCAATGTACAGACTATAGCCAGGAATGGTATAACACGTAATAAATCACTGTGCTTTACACATACAGAGCTCCATAATGAGACAGGAAGAAAAGAACATTGATTGAGTAGTTTCCCTAAGGAGAAAAGCTGTTTCATTTCTCGACATTGTTATAAAGCTGCTTATAAAGTGAACAATGTCATGAAATAAACACAAAAAAGTATTCAGTCAGCCCTAGGCACAGGCAACTTAGGCATTTGCCTAGGGTATTTGGAATTTGGAATGCCTAGGGTTGGCAGAGTGCAAGAAAAGAGAAAATTGCCCTAGGGTAATTAGCTCCAAGCGCTGAATAGGGAGGTTCAACACAGCAGCTAAACAAAAAGAGGCTGGTCAGGCCTCAACATAAATATACAAACAGTAGAACATGTAGCACTTTAACAGTCACAGATTATCATCTCATCTGTGACTTTTAAAGCGCTACATGTTCTGTTTCTAGGGTTGGCAGAGGTTTGGTGCACCTGCATGGTAGCTCTGGCTACCACAATCGGAAATCAGCTACGATTGGGCAGCTCAGTATGCAGCCGACAGCGGGGGCATCGGTGGCAGGCTGTATGTGTGTGAGTGGGGGAGGGTCCCTGGGCTGCAGCCGCCCTCTGTGATTATATGGCTGGGCCAGAATGGCTGCGGAAGGCCAGCAGAGCTGCAGCGGATGTTCTCTGGCTATTTAATAAATAGCTTCATGAGGGTTTCTGTACCTAGTCAGCAGGGCTATAACTAGGTGTGTGCCAGCAATGCCTGGGACACAGCGCATATACACTGTAGGCGCAGGACGGCCGACAACACCTGCAGGTCAGCACCGCCCTGTGTGTCCATGCTATTTAGCTGCAGTGCCTGGCTACTACCAGTGCTACATAGAATAGGAGCCGTATAGTGTTGCAGCTTGTGTCCACACGCTCTGTCCGTCCTGGTTTCCTGTTTCGTCGTAAGGTAAAATTGTGTGCTCCAGGGGGTAGGGGGGTCAGACACATATACTCTAACTGGCAAACTGTATCAGTGGCTCTACATGGCATAATGTGGGCTCTACCTGGCATAATGTGTATCGGGCTCTACCTGGCATAATGTGTATCAGGGTCTCTACTGTGGTGTAATGTGTATATGGGTAGTGTATTGTGTGTAAGGGGTACTACTGTGTGGTGTAATGTAAATAATGGACTCTACTGTGCATTGTAATGTGAACTGGTACTATTCTGTGACCATGACCCTTCTCCATAAAGCCATGCCTATATTTTTGGCGCGCACCCACTGTCCCTATTTTAAATATGGTGGGAGATGGGGCATTAATTCTTTTTTCAGCACAGAGCACCAAAATGTCTAATTAAAGCACTGTGTGTCAGAGGCAGAACTACCAGTGATGCAACTGGTGCCCATCGCAATTAAGGTGGTGGGATTATCTGCGAGGGGGTACAAACAAAAATCTTGCCCAGGGTATCAAATTGGTTAGGTCCAGCTCTGAGTATAATGTTACAAGAAATGTAATGTTAGTGATTTTGGTGTCTATTTAGCAAGGGCAAACATGGCTTTTATTTATTTATAAAAGCCCCCATGTGTTAAAGGCTTTTGGGGGTCATTACGAGTTGATTGCTCGCTAGCTACTTTTAGCAGCTGTGCAAATGCATAGTCGCCACTCACGGGGGAGTGTATTTTCACTTTGCAAGTGTGCGAATGCGTGTGCAGCCGAGGTGGACGAAAAAGTATATTTTGCAGTTTCTGAGTAGCTCTGGACTTACTCAGCCCTTGCGATAACTTTAGTCTTTTTGGTCCCAGAATTGACGTCAGACACCAGCCCTGAAAATGCTTGGACACGCCTGCGTTTTTCCAAACACTCCCTGAAAATAGTCAGTTGCCACCCACAAACGCCCTCTTCCTGTCAATCTCCTTGTGATCGGCTGTGCGAATGGATTCTTCGTTAAATCCATCGCCCAGCAACGATCCGCTTTGTACCCGTACGACGTGCCTGCGCATTGCGGTGCATACGCATGTGATGTGCAGTAGTAACCTGTTAGCTGCGCTGCGAAAAACGGCAGTGAGCGATCAACTCGGAATGACCCTCTCTGACAGCTATCAGACTATGGTGGGGAATTAATTTGCTCCGTGGGCTGATTGATCCCCCGGAGATATTCAATTTTCCCCGATGCGGGTAGTCATCAGTAATTTCTCTTACGTCCTAGAGGATGCTGGGGTCCATATTAGTACCATGGGGTATAGACGGGTCCACCAGGAGCCATTGGCACTTTAAGAGTTTAATAGTGTGGGCTGGCTCCTCCCTCTATGCCCCTCCTACCAGACTCAGTTTAGAAAATGTGCCCGGAGGAGGCGGTCACAGCTAGGGGAGCTCTACAGAGTTCACTTAAAAAAGAGTTTTTTATTTCTTTTCAAGTTTTGTTATTTTACAGGGAGGCTGCTGGCGACAGCCTCACTGCAGCGAGGGACTGGGGGGGAGGGAGCAATGTCCGCCCTGTGGGGTGCTGAGCAACTGCTCCCGCTGACTGTATGTGAGCTCCAGAGGGGTCTGATCACACCCCGCCACAGGGGAACGCCCGCCCAGGCAGCCAGCCGCCACCCCCTCAGGTGCTGAAGAAGTGGCGAGTGAGTCACTGTCCCCACTTGCAAGCAGGATGACAGTGTGAAGAGGGCGGCTAGAGGGTAGGAGCCCAGGAAGGTTCAGCGGTACTGCGTTGCAGCGCTGGGGGGGCGCCCTGGGCCAGCTCCGGACCCTACACTGGTCACATCAAGCCTGTCGGGGTCTGCGGATCCAGGCCAGCCAACTCCTCCTGCCAATATAATCATCCAGAGAGTGGGAAGACAGCGCCATTGAGGGGGCGGAGCTTCTCAGAGCGGACCCAGCAGCGTTCAGCGCCATTTTTCCTGCCTGCACTCACTGCCAAGTGGATCCAGGTCCCTCCAGAGCAATCTCCAGCTATCTGTACGGTACCAGGGGGTTGTAGAAGGGGGGGGGGGGGGCTGTATTATAGGCTGTGTCACCTATTAAGGGGCACAGCCAGCGCGGGTTTAGGGTCTCCCTATACTCGAATAGCGCTGTGTGTGGGTTGGCTCCAATCTCTGTGTCTCTCTGCCGCTCTTGGGGGGGAAACTCTGTCTACATAATACCCTGTGTGTTTGTGGGGTGTTTCGGGGTGTGTGACAACATGTCTTTGGACCCTGTTTCATATGCTGCAGAGGATTCTTCCCAGGAAGACTCCATACCATGTAATCAGGATTGCACTGTTTTAGCGCAGATCCCAGCTAGAGAGCCAGAATGGTTAGTCTCTCTGAGGGGGACTATTTCTCAAATTTTTGATAGGGTGGCTAGGACTGAGCATGCCACTCAGGTCCTCCAGTCCTCTATGGTTGTATGGTCTGAAAATGCCTCCTCGGGGTCCCCTGCGGTACATTCTCACAAACGTGTACTTGCAATTATGCAGGATGACACGGACACCGACTCTGACGCTGCAGACAGTGACGGGGATGTATTGAGGGGGACAGCATCCCTTGCTAAGGGGGTGCAGTTGATGATTGAGGCTGTTAGGGATGTTTTACACATTTCGGACACAGCTCCGGAACAGGTGGAGGAGGCCTTCTTTACAGGTAATAAGAAGCCCCCCTCACTTTCCCGGCATCCAAAGAATTAAATGCTATCTTTGAAAAGGCATGGGAAACTCCGGAAAAGAAATTCCAGATTCCCAAGAGGGTCTTGGTGGATTTTCCCTTCCCTGAGGAAGAGAGAAAGAGATGGGAGTCCTCGCCGATCGTAGACGCCACTGTCTCCAGGCTGTCCAAACAGGTGGCATTACCGGTCCCGGGGTCTACCGCGTTAAAGGACCCAGCAGATCGCAAGGTGGATGCTACGCTGAAATCCATTTACATGGCTTCAGGGGCTATATTGCCGCCTACTATAGCCTGTGCTTGGATTGCTAAAGCTATTGCCAGGTGGTCAATCACTCTACAGGAGGAGTCGTCTACGCTGGACAAAGGTGACTTTGATTTATTGTTACGTAATATTCAGGATTCTGCAGGGTTTCTGGTGGATTCCATGAAGACCTGGGTTCCATGGCTGCGGGGATCTCCTCCATGTCTGTCTCGGCTCGCAGGGTCTCTGGCTGTGCAACTAGTCTGCGGATGCGGAATCCAGGAAATGTGTGGAGGGCCTACCATACAAAGGTCAGGCTCTCTTTGGGGAGGCGCTGGATGCGTGGATTGCCACGGCTACCGCGGGTAAGTCTCCTTTTCTCCCCTCAGCTGCACCGGCTATGAAGAAGCCTTTTTCATCTTCCACGTCACAGTCCTTTCGGCCCACAAGGTCTAGAAAGAATAAGCCTTCACACACCTTCTTCAGAGGTGGTCGTGCCAAGGGAAAGAAACCTGCTCCCGCAGGTTCCCAGACCCAGAAGCCCGCTTCTGATACCCCTAAGTCCTCCTCATGACGGTGGACAGTTAGGCCTGGAGGAAGGTCAGGTGGGCGCAAGACTCCGGCAGTTCAGCCACGTCTGGATGTCGTCGGGTCAGGACCCCTGGGTTTTGGATATAGTGTCCAGAGGGTACAGACTGGAGTTTCAAGATCCCCCGCCTCACCGTTTCTTCAAGTCAGGCTTGCCAGCCCTGCTGGCTGACAGGACAATTCAACTGGAGACCATCAAGAAATTGGTGGTGTCAGAGGTCATTGTTCCGGTCCCACATCAACAGTGAAACAAGGGTTATTATTCGAACCTTTTTGTGGTACCAAAACCGGATGGTTCGGTACGGCCTATTCTAAACTTAAAGTCTTTGAACCCTTACCTCAGGGAGTTCAAATTCAAGATGGAATCTCTGAGAGCTGTCATCTTAGGACTGACGGAGGGCGAGTTCCTGGTGTCTCTGGACATCAAGGATGCTTACCTCCACATTCCCATTTGGGCGCCGCATCAAGCATATTTCAGATTTGCACTGATGGACAATCACTATCAGTTCCAGGCGCTGCTGTTTGGCCTCTCTACGGCACCGAGGATCTTCACCAAGGTAATGGCGGCGATGATGGTTCTCCTTCGCAAACAGGGGGTCAACATAATTACATATCTGGACGATCTCCTGATCAAGGCGTCGTCCAGGGAGAGGTTGTTGCGGTCCATCGCGCTCACGACACAGCTGCTCAGGAAGCACGGTTGGATCCTGAACCTTCCAACGTCTCATCTGGAGCCGACAAGGCGGCTGTCTTTCCTGGGAATGATCCTCGACACGGAAGTGCAGAAGGTATTTCTGCTGGTGGAAAAAGCGTTGGTGATTCAAACAATGGCCCGGGATGTCCTAAGACCTACCCGGGTATCGGTTCATCAATGCATACGCCTTCTGGAGAAGATGGTTGCCGCCTACGAGGCTCTGCAGTGTGGCAGGTTTCATGCTCGACCTTTTCAACTGGACCTCTTGGACCAGTGGTCGGGCTCTCACCTACACATGCACAAGAGGATTCGCCTGTCTCCGAAAGCCAGGATTTCACTCCTCTGGTGGCTGCAACTTCCACACCTTCTGGAAGGCGAAGGTTCGGCATTCAAGACTGGATCCTTTTAACCACAGATGCAAGTCTAAGAGGTTGGGGAGCGGTCGCTCTGGGAGAAACCTTCCAGGGACGATGGTCGGATCAGGAGTCACTCCTCCCAATAAACATCCTGGAACTCAGGGCCATGTACAACGCCCTTCTGCAGGCAACACACCTTCTACAGCATCAGGCTGTTCAGGTGCAGTCGGACAATGTGACCACAGTGGCCTACATAAATAGTCAAAGCAGAACGAAGAGCAGGGCTGCCATGGCAGAGGTGTCAAAAATCCTCAGCTGGACAGAAAGGCATGCAGTGGCGATGTCAGCAATCTTCATTCCGGGCGTAGACAACTGGGAAGCAGACTTCCTTAGCAGACACAATCTCCATCCAGGGGGTGGGGCCTCCATCCGGAGGTGTTCGAGGAGGTAACCGGTTGGTGGGGGGTTCCCCACTTAGACATGATGGCCTCACGCTTCAACAAGAAGCTACGGAGGTACTGTTCCAGAGACCCACAGGCAGTGGCGGTGGACGCACTGGTAACACTGTGGGTGTTCAAGTCAGTGTATGTGTTCCCTCCACTTCCTCTGATACCAAAGGTTCTTCAGCTCGTGAGAAGAACAAAGGTTCTGGCAATCCTCATTGCTCCGGACTGGCCAAGGAGGGCTTGGTACGCGGATCTGCTGGATCTTCTGCTGGAAGATCCATGGCCTTTACCTCTTCTGGAGGATCTGCTTCTGCAGGGGCCGTTCGCTTATCAAGACTTACAGCGGCTACGTTTGACGGCATAGCGGTTGAACGCCAGATCTTAGCTCGGAAAGGTATTCCGAGTGAGGTCATTCCTACCTGAAACAGGCCAGGAAGGGGGTAACGTCTAAACATTACCATCGCATTTGGAAGAAATATGTTTCTTGGTGTGTGTCCAAGAAGTTTCCGGCGGTGGAGTTTCAACTTGGACGTTTTCTCCTTTTCTTGCAAGCAGGGGTGGATATGGGACTGAGATTGGGCTCCATCAAGGTCCAGATCTCTGCTTTGTCCATCTTCTTACAAAAACAATTGGCTGTTCTTCCTGAGGTTCAGACCTTTTTGAAAGGGGTTCTGCACATCCAGCCTCCCTTTGTGGCGCCTACGGCTCCATTGGATCTTTATGTGGTGTTGCATTTCCTGCTTGGTTTGAGCCTCTGCTGGAGGCTGATCTCAAGTTTCTCACGTGGAAGGCGGTCACCTTGTTGGACTTAGCTTTGGCACGATTCGTGTCGGAATTGAGGGCTTTATCTTGTAAAAGCCCCTATCTGATCTACCATGAAGACAGGGCGGAACTTAGGACTCGTCCACAGTTTCTGCCTAAGGTTGTGTCGGCTTTCCACATCAACCAACCTACTGTATTGTGGTGCCAGTGGCTACTGACTCCTCAATTACTTCAAAGGCCTTGGATGTAGCGAGGACTTTGAAGATTTACATGAAGAGGACGGCTCGTCATAGGAAAAGTGACTCTCTGTTTGTCCTCTATGATCCAAAGAAAATTGGATGTCCTGCTTTAAAGCAGTCGATTTCCCGCTGGATCAGGTTCACTATCCAGCATGCTTATTCCGCGGCAGGATTGCCGTGTCCAAGATCTGTAAAGGCCCCCTCTACTCGTAAAGTGGGCTCTTCCTGGGCGGCTGCCCGGGTTGTCTTGGCGGTACAACTCTGCCGAGCAGCTACTTGGTCTGGGTCGAACACGTTTGCCAAGTTTTACAAGTTCGATACTTTGGCCTCTGATGACCTCAAGTTTGGTCAAGCAGTGTTGCAGGAGCATCCGCGCTCTCACTCCTGTACTGGGAGGTTTGGTATATCCCCATGGTACTAATATGGACCCCAGCATACTCTAGAACGTAGGAGAAAATAGGATTTTGGTTACCTACCGGTAAATCCTTTTCTCGTAGTCCGTAGAGGATGCTGGGTGCCCGCCCAGCGCTTCGTTTTCCTGCGTCGTTTTTTATGGTTCAGTGTTACCTGGTTCCTAGGTAAGTTCTGCGTTATTTACTGTTTCAACTGTTGCTGAGTTGTTCCGGCATGTTGGCCGGATTCGCATGTTTGTGTGAGCTGGTATGAATCTTGCCACTATCTGTGTAATTCCTTCTTTCGTAGTCCGTAGAGGATGCTGGGCGCCCGCCCAGTGCTTCGTATTCATGCATTGTTACTTGGTTCAGAATTGTAGTTTCAGCCGTTGATGAATTGTTCCAAGTTGGTTAGCTTGGCTTTCCTTATTTGTTATGTGGGAGCTGCTGTGAATCTCACCACTATCCGTGTATTTCCTTCTCTCAAAGTATGTTGTCTACTCGGGCACAGTTTCTAGACTGAGTCTGGTAGGAGGATCATTGAGTGAGGAGCCAGCCCACACTACTAAACTCTTAAAGTGCCAATGGCTTCTGGTGGACCTGTCTATACCCCATGGTACTAATATGGACCCCAGCATCCTCTATGGACTATGAGAAAAGGATTTACCGGTAAAATCCTATATTTGTTGTCACATGCCTGAGACAGGTGGAAAAAAAATCCCAGATAACCAAAACTATCAGCCCTGTTTTTTCGCAAAAACATATAGGTCAGAAAACTTATCCCAGATCCTATGTGTTTTAGCCAGAAAATAGAGAATTTTCAATTGGACGATAAAATAAAAAACAAAAGGTAAAAGAAAAAGCGAAACCACCCATTTTTGTGCCCCCAAATTTCCAGGGCTAATCGAATTCCCCTCTCTATCTGATGATCAATGCCATCACAGGATGGCATTATCTGGGGATGCCCACGAGAAAAAATGCCTTTTTATTAAAAGTATTTACTAATTTTCTTTTTAAATTTTTTATCTACAGTTTCTCTCTTTTTCAATATAATTTTTTTTTTTATTTAAATTTTTTTAAATTGAATCTGGAAGTAAATGTTCCAATTTCAGTGCACATGCAGGATTCGATAAGCCCTTTAAGCTCAAACTGGCTCGGCTAGTCTTACTGGGGAATTGAGCATCTGTCAGTTGCTCGGTGACTTTTTATATTTAGATTCATTGCAGTATGATAGCAATAAAAAAATAAAAAAAATATTCTATTTGCAGTGTTCTTAATAAATTGACCCCTTTATATCTCTTCTATATATGGAATGGCTGTAGGTCCACGCTATTTCTATGAAGAACAGTTGTAACTCCCATTATAATGAAACTGCTTTGAAAAAATCCTACAGCCCTCATAATGGGTTCGGTATGTATTACCAGTGGACAGCTGTCCATATCCCGACAGTGGCATCCCGCCTGCCAGAATGCTGGCAGCGGGGCGAGCGCTGAGAGTCCCTTTGCACTCTTGCTGCACTTGCCACGATACGGGCTTAGTGGCTCGCTGCGCTCACCACAGGATCTATTCCCACTCTATGGGTGTCATGGACACCCACAAGTGGCAATAGCCCTGGTGCGCTGGGATTCCTGCTGCCGGCATTGTCAGGTGTCGGGATTTCAGAATCCTGAATGTCAGAATCCCGACAGCTGGGAAATTGGCTGCATCCCCAGATAATAAGTAGCATAAACTGGTGTTATTAATGCTTTCTGGCACATATGGAGGAGCAACTGCCACCACATGGACGGTGATGACTCTGACACACATATCTCCATGCGAATGACACAGGTGACACCATTTTCACAGAGATTTCTACAGTGGTGGCTGGAAGGTTAGATGGTCAGTGGTAGCAGAGTGTGCAGTGTGGGACCCCAGTGCCTAAGGGCCTGTATGCACCGCACACATCTGCACTCATTATAGACATGCCAGTGATTGTTATCTCTCCTGCAGGCTCAGAATAATGTCTGATGTTTAATATGTTCACTACTATTGTACTATTGTCGGTTTCAGCTAGCTATTAGAGCAGGGCGAACAACAGAAATCTTGGGGTGCAGTGACATCTCTGGGGCACCCTCAGAAATTATATATACTCATGTGTATATGTATATTATATATATATATATATATATTTGTTTATTTATTTATATTTTCCTGTCTTCTAAAAGATAAGACATACAGTAACTCCTATCTTTTGCTATATGTCTTATAAATTTTTTTAATCTTATGTAACCTTTTATATTTTTATTTTTTCATATACCGCTTTTTTAACTTACTTTTAATAGGCTGATTTTTTTGTCTTAGCATAGCTCCACCTACAGTCTGTTGAATTTTATGCTTTTTTATATACTTTGTCCTGTAAATAAAGTGCACATTTTTATTTTTTATTGAATATACTCTTTCTTGATAATTAGTACTGTAACACCACCATTGGTCGCTGATATCCCCATCATATCTGTTTTATATATATATATATATATATATTGTCAAAGTCAGAAAAATATCATGCTACACGTTGCCATATATTCACCTCATGCGCGTGCCTGCTGCACGTGCACATTCTCTCCCATGCGTACGGATACTCGCAGCCGCGTGATGGCGCCTCTGCCATGCGCTCGAGCGCATGGTATGTGCATTTACGGTAGAGTTTGTGTGCGTCTAGCGGGCGACTCAATCGTTAAATAATAAAACCAAATAGTATGTTTTATAGATAATGTTCCCCTTAATAATGACTGTAAGTTGGTTTAATGTAAATGGTCGCTGGACAGAGGAATTCCTCTTTGTATGGTACGAAGGGTCAGACAGGGTTTGAACAGCTGTGTCTGGTACCTAACTAAAGAACATTTTATTAGAAACAGTCCGGTGCTGGTTAGGTAAAGATTAATCGCTCCTGCGTATAGATATGGCCATTAGTATTTTCTGGACATTTACTATATTTGCGATTCATTACCCATGCGGCGGGAATCTTCAGATTCCCTCCCACCTGAGCAGTTTGATATAGTCACAGCCCACCTGTTCAAACTAACCTATGATCTTTTGTTATGATACGAGGAGACATTCCTGTGTCCAATGAACAATGAGATTATAGGTCCCTTTGTAGTATACTGTACTCAGTGTATATAAGATCAGCCAGCCTGGGCAGCTCTCGCACTCTCCACAAACGGTTTTCATCTTGACTAACTTGGAGCTGGTACCAGAAAGCTGCGCAGCGATCATTCCCAGTGTGTGTAAGTAATTCTCTGCAAACCAACTTATTCTCTGTTTGTATTGGCCATTCCCTCTCTCTCTGTTATAGTATAAGTTTGTGACGCTATTGTATATTTTCTGTCTAGATATTCTGTTAGAATTATATGTTAGCTTGTAGTGTATGACTTGTAACTGTTTCCCCTTTTCAATATAACTAAAAGCTTGTTAGTAAAGGTGTTGGAACCTTAGCACGGTATTGTGTGTTCATTACATTGCAGAGGGTAATAGGAGCGTCTCGATCGCTCAAACAGCTTTAGTGTTAATCAGGTTAAGCAGCGTTATATCGCTACAGTGTTTCAGAACAAGGTTTACAGCCTAAGAGTATCCTTTCTGTGTGTTACATTCAAGGTTTACTGATTATCATCTTGTGAGCGTCTGCACCGCTCGTGATCTCCTCGTGGTCTCGAGCGTCCGCTACGCTGGTAGCATAGCATTCCGGTAGTCGCCCGCCTATAGCGTGCTCGACACCAAGCGTAAGCTGTGAGCGAGCGTGCCGCATGTGCGTCTCGATCACGGCCGAGCGTATGCTACGCTAAGTGCGTACCCTTATGGTACCCCATACGCCAATTGCGTATTAAGTCTCTTACCCATATAGTGAAGGTTATAAGGTAATCAAAATCAGCATTATCAATTGGCGGCTCGTCCGTCCTCCACATATCCGCACTAGCGAAAACAAACGTTATCTGTCAGCAAGGGCGGGAAGGCAGTATCCCTTCGTATCGGGATACAGTAGTGCTGGCTAGATAAGCGTCTGTTTCGCTACGTTGAAGGAGTGCTGGTGGAATCCGGAACCAGAGGTAAGAACAATACGCTAGTGTCTTTTAAAACTGTTTATTTCTGTTTTGCGTACACACGCACGCACACACCTGTATTTCTTTTCACTTGTGTATTTTCACATATCACTTTCCTGGTTGCCATTTCACAATTGATAACGTGCTGAGAAAGATTTGTTGCTATTGGTAGTTAAAGAGTAAAAATAATACGTTAAGGAGTAATTTGTAATACACGCGCACGGCTTGCCTAAGATACAAGGACGTTTGGTGTGGTGTTCAGTAGATGATTACAGTTAAAGATCATCTACATTGATATAAACGTGTTAAATTGTATTTCTGTGGATATACCTGGCTGGCGTACACGTGTCTCTAACAAAGGGCAGAACGAGTGTACGCGACGCAAGGGCCGACGCACGGAGCGTATATTACGCAACGGAGCGTCTGGGTACGCCCACATAATACAAATCACACGATAGTATTGTTTTAATTAGGCGATAAGGAGGCAACGCGAAAATAGCGCAAATCGATCTCAGTGTCCAAAATTTTAAGCTAATAGATCCTTCTCTAGTTGTAACTCCTCGGGATTAGCCTGCGATACTGAATGAAAGGTATTTCTGCGCAGAAACGAAAGTAAAGAGTACATGAGGTGAAAGAGTGTGTATACATATATATAAGTTTCTAATTTTTGGGGTTGAACCAAAGGAAATCATCGAGTTCTCGTGAAGGTACATACGTGTAAGTGACTGCATGGTGGCTTGGGGGGCATCCCTTGTTAAACATTTAAAAAAGAGCATTAGAGTATAGCGGACCAGGAGGTCTACTGTAGCGCAGACCAGGAGGTCCAGACAGACCAGGAGGTCCAGGTACAGCAGACTAAGAAGTCCGCTATAGATAAAGAGTAAAAGAGCACAACACCAGAAAGGGTTGGTGCGGTACCCATATAGGCCATTAAGCTCAGGCTGAAGGAATTCGCAGCCACAATTTTCGATTCCACTGGTCGCTCCGCACATAAGATTAGTTGCTTATGTGCAGAACGATTGTACCGCACGTAATTGTGTGCATTAGTTAGTAACTTGACCCAGTACCATTTGCGTACGCTAGAGGGGTCATAAACGCTATTTGTACATTCTAACGTGATTTGTGTAATTTTTTATTTTAAGGGAAGTTCGCTAGTCACTTGGGAACTATCCAACAACCAATAGTTACTGGAAAGGGTTAAGTGCTCTTCGGATCACACCCACATGTTCCAGTAAATAGAGGTTCAGGTCGCAGGGGCCCTAGGTCGAGTACGCCAGCACTAGAGCAGTGTGTGGGCGTATTGGTCGACGTGGGCGAGTGAGTGGAGTACTCGGTAAACTGCCACCGCCGGCCTACCCCGGACATCTTGGTTTTTGTAAGGGTTCGCTGAAGACCCTGATTTGAAGGTCAGAGGTAGTGAAAGCAACACCTGCAAAGATGGGGGCCAGTTGTTCAGGTAGGGGGCGATCAACCTCGGTTCGGGTTGACTTAGTAAACCGACCAATCGGGTCGGCAAGGTATGTAATGTGTGAGAAATACGGTTCACACACACAAGTTTTGTGCGATGAATGGGAAAGAATGACTGTGCACGATGGGGAAAAGTTCCCACGGGTAGGCAGTTTTAGTCCCGAGGTGTTACAGAATCTAAGGAGAAGGATATGTCTCATTAAATCTGCAAAGAGACGGATCAAACATTATGATTATTTACAGTTATGGCAACAGGAAGGTGAAATACAAAGAGGATTGGCTCAAGCGGGTGGATCTAACCCTATCAGAAAACTGATAGCCACCGCGCCACCACCACCATACATAACGGGAGAGAAGGTGGTTGCAGAGAATGGCACACTGGTGAATGATAAACATGCACTTAGTAACTGTATAAATGTTAAGCCTAATGTAACCAAGATTGTTGATGCTAATGTTAACCCGTGCAAGCTGTACCCTGTTTTAAACTTTCCCCAAGATTGTGACCAAGAGGATGAACCAACAACAATATCGGCACTCTCTCTAGCAGCCACCATAGCAGAAACAACAGTGGGCACGGCCCAACCCGTAAGATTAGTATCAAAGGCCCCTAGTGGAGGGACAGGTGAGATCGTATCAACTGGTAAGTACGGCACCATACAATATACTGAAACCATTTCACCACATGCTGTAGAATCTACTCAGAATGATGTTATTGGACTTAATCCCGTTAGGGTAATTGCAGTGCCAAATGGGAAAACTGACACTTCAGGAGTCACTCCTCTCAGACACATTGCCATGCACTGCCCCTTTTCCAGAATGGAATTAAGATCAATGGTGTCTGAATTCCCTGATCCTAGGAAAGATCTAGTTGCAAGCCAGGAATACATTAGAGAGCTAGGAAATACTGTGGAGCCCAATAACAAAGACTGGCAGATATTGCTGAGGGCATGTTTACCCTCCAATGTCGACTCAGCAAAATTTTTAGCTGACTGTAAATTAGATGAGGATGTACCCCTTACGGATGTGTACAACCAAGATAATGTAAAGAGAATAAGTTTACAGTTAAAAGAGTATTTTCCAGCTGTTGTCAAATGGAACAACATTTTCTCCATCAAACAGAAAGAGGGAGAAACAGCAGCTGATTATTTTCATCGGGCACTACAGGATATGGCTAAGTATACAGGCATAGAAGACATTAAGACAAATGTGAATCATAGAGAAGTAGCAGTATCTGTGTTAATGGATGGTTTAAAGGAAGTATTGAGGACGAGGGTACAGACCACCCAACCATGTTGGCGAGGTCTGTCGGTGGCTACTTTGAGAGAGGCCGCTGTTGATCATGATCGGAATATCACCAAACACAGGGAATCGCAGAGTGATAAGTTAATGGCCGTAAGTATACAGGCCCTGACCACCAGGCAACCTCTGTATAAATCTCCGACCCCTGTGGGTAAGTCAAAAGTGGTAACTTGTTATTACTGTCATAGAGAGGGACACTATACACGAGACTGTAGATCAAATAATGCACAAAAATCATATCAACCCCCTAGACAACGACATAACACACGAAATTGGGATCAAGGACCGCAGAGACGGAGTTATGAGCCACACGCAGGGGAAACAAAAAGGTATCCCCCAAAAAGAGACTGGCAAGTTACTGATAGATCCCATTTACCCCCTTCACAGGTAATAGCTGCCAGCGCAATGCAGGGAGGCCACCACGCACCATAGGGGCGAGGCCACACCTGTAATCTGCAGCCAGTAAAATTAATTGCGAACCTTGGAAGTGAACCCGAGGTCACAATTGATGTAGCTGGTAAATCTCTAAATTTCCTTGTAGATACGGGGGCGGCCAAGTCAGTGATAAATTCGACCGTGGGCATGAGAACCACTGGTAAAACAATTCCAGCCATGGGAGTAACAGGAGTAGTACAGCACTACCCTTTAAGCAAACCTGCAGAGATTACGATAGGGCCTTTGCATACCAAGCATTCTTTCCTGCTGGCTGCATCGACTCCGACTAATCTCCTAGGGAGAGATTTACTGTGCAAAATGGGATGCGTCATATACTGTACTCCTGAAGGTGTGTTCTTGGATATACCCGAAAACCACGCTCAGGAAGCGCAGGATATGCTAGACTCCCCAACAAGATTAATGTCACACACTGTTGTTGTAAATAGGTGTCCGTCCAAGGTAGAGGAAATGATTTCCCAGATACCGGAATCACTTTGGACCAAGGATGGACAAACGTAGCCCCAGTAGTTGTGCAAGTAAAAGATGGTAGGATAGCTCCAAAAATCCCACAATATCCTCTGAAGCCAGAGGTGGAGTTAGGAGTTTACCCTGTAATAGAGCGCTTGCTACAACAGGGCATTCTGGTAAGAACGTCCAGCACTGCCAATAGTCCCATCTTCCCTGTTAAAAAGAGTGGGGGGAGGGGTTACCGATTAGTGCAGGATCTAAGAGGGATCAACAAAATAGTTGAGAGTCAATTCCCCGTAGTACCAAATCCAGCTGTCATCCTTATGCAAATCCCTCCCACTGCCAAATTTTTCACTGTGATTGACCTCTGCTCCGCTTTCTTCTCGGTACCTCTGCACCCTGACAGTCAATACTTATTTGCATTTACATACAGAGGAGTTCAATATACATGGACTCGCTTACCACAAGGTTTTATAGACAGTATTTTCTCACAAGCTCTGCATGATTGTTTACAGTCTTTCCAACCAGAGAGTGGATCAATATTGATACAGTACGTGGACGATTTACTACTGTGTTCAGATTCACTGGAAGCATCCCTGAGAGATACGAAACAGCTCCTGTTTCATCTTTCAGACACAGGACACAAGGTTTCCAAAGACAAGTTACAATTATGCCAGACCCGTGTGAAGTATTTGGGACACTGTCTAACACAAGGACTGAGACACCTTACCGCTGATAGAATTCAAGCAATTCGTGACATGACCCTGCCACAAACCCAGCAACAGATTAGAAAGTTTTTAGGAATGTGTGGGTATTGCCGTAACTGGATCCCAGGTTTTTCCATACTGGCCTTACCTTTGCAGGAGATGGTCTCATCAAGCAAACCTGATCGGATTTCGCACACAGACGAATCTGAGATGGCATTTGAGAGACTTAAACAGTGCCTAACGCAGGCACCAGCATTAGGTATGCCAGACTATGGGAAACCCTTTGAGCTGTACGGAACAGAGAGTGCTGGGTGCGCAGCAGGTGTCTTAACCCAGAAGCATGGTGATGCCAGCAGGCCGGTAGCCTACTATAGCGCTCAGCTAGATACGGTAGCGCGATCCCTCCCCACATGCTTGCGAAGTGTTGCAGCAATAGCATTGCTAGTCACAAAAAGCGAAGTTGTAGTGCTAGGACACAACCTCACAATTCATACGCCACATGCAGTGTCAGCCTTACTGAATTCTGCCCAAACCAGACACGTCTCATCAGCGCGGTTTACAAGATGGGAATTGGCTTTGATGGCCCCCGTAAACATCACCATAAGGAGATGCAGCGCATTAAATCCTGCAACGTATCTCCCAGGTGTGCCTGGACAGGCACAAAGGGTGGAGGATGAGAGTGATGGCGAAGGAGGATTTAATACAGGGGATGACATGCATGATTGTATGGAATATTTGACCCAAAATTTCACGGCAAGGCCTGACATCAGTGACAACCCACTGGAAGATGTAGATTTTACTTTCTACACTGACGGTAGTTGTCACAGACAGACGGACTCGGGAGACTTGTGTACTGGATACGCAGTCGTAGATGACCAAGGTACCATAGAAGCAGAACCGCTAGGCCCACCTCACTCAGCACAAGTTGCTGAACTGGTTGCCCTAACCAGAGCATGTAAATTGGCTAAGGGCAAGTCAGCCAATATCTACACAGATTCTAGGTACGCCTTCGGAGTAGTCCATGATTTCGGAGCCCTATGGCGCCTCAGAAATTTCATGACGGCAGCTGGCACACCCGTAGCGCATGCAGCCCACATCAAAAGACTTCTAACAGCGATACAAGAACCCGACAGAGTGGCTGTTATCAAGTGTAAAGCTCACACATATAGCCAAGACCCGGTATCACTTGGTAACAGCCGAGCAGACGAAGCTGCTAAATCAGCAGCTAGTAACCCCATACAAACAGATAGTACACGACTGATGGTATTTAATACTGTAAACACACAGAAATTGTGTGAAATGCAAAATTTGTGTTCCCCGCAGGAAAAGGCAGTTTGGAGGTCAAAAGGATATGGCCAGGAGTCCACAGGACTCTGGACAGATGGACAGGGTAAACCAGTAGCACCCAGAGCATACCTTCCAAGTCTAGCGGAAGCAGCACACGGGCTGACTCATCTAGGCAAAGAAGTAATGTGTAAGCTAGTAAGAGCTTATTGGTGCGCCCCAGGATTTTCTTCCCACGCGGGTAAAAGAGCGATGACATGTCTCACCTGCTTGAGGAAGAATATCGGAAAGGCAATACCGACAGAGCCATCCCATATCCCTCCGACAGATGGTCCTTTCCAGGTAATACAGATTGATTTCATACAATTGCCACCTTGTAGAAATTTAAAGTATGTTTTGGTCTGTATTGATGTGTTTTAAAATTGGGTTGAAGCATTTCCTGCGGCCACAAATACCGCTGTATTTACTGCAAAGAAAATTGTGCAGGAATTTGTGTGTAGGTACGGTATCCCTAGAATAATTGAAAGTGATAGGGCTACCCATTTCACAGGTGAAGTCTTTCAAGCAATGTGTAAGTTGATGGGAATTAATAGTAAGCTGCATACTCCGTACCGTCCCCAGGCGAGCGCGAAGGTGGAAAGAGTAAACAGCACTATTAAAAATAAATTGAGCAAGGTAATGACTGAAACAGGACTGTTATGGCCGGAAGCTTTGCCAATTGTATTATACAGCATCAGAACCACCCCCAGGTCCCCTCTTAATCTGTCTCCCTTTGAAATTCTGTTTGGTCGACAACCCCATGTTATGATTAACCCCCAGGATGATTTGAAATGTAACAATGAAGTAACCGTAAAGTACTTGGTTAAGATGAGTAAGCAATTGAGGAATCAGAATGATAATCTAAAGTTGGTGATTCCTGATTTGCCAGACAGTAATTGTCATGACATTGAACCTGGGGATTATGTAATGATACAGAATTTTCTACGCTCAGGTTGCCTTATTGACAGATGGGAAGGACCATATCAAGTCTTATTGACCAGCACAACTGCTTTGAAGGTTGCCAAGAGAGAGACTTGGGTCCATTCGTCTCATTGTAAAAAGGTCACTGACCCAGAGAGGTCCCGTGATAAAGAACAGACGGTAGAGGTTGTATCACTAGAGTGTCTGTTCAGGGAGGATTGAGACGACACCTGAGCGCTGAGAATAACAAGACCGGAAGCTTGTCGAGCGAGATTTCTTTTTCCCATTTGTTATTTTCTCCAGTTCCCACCTCCCTCCTATTTCCTTTCCCCCTTCTTATTTTTCTCCTTTTACTCCTCTAAGATGGACTTGCCCCAAGAGACTGTAATACGGATTTTCCTGTTGACCATGATGTTGACCAGAGCAGTCTGTTTCGGTGAGAGTACCATGGAGGTCGAGAAAGGATCGGGAATGGGTTCTGATGACCAGGATGCAGGCGTAGATTTCCAAGAACAACATAATCTCCGAGTAAAGGCGAGTATCAGAAAACGATCTGGTAGCATTGACAATAGAAGGAATTGTGAAGGATTGTTAGCTGAAGAGAACTGCATCTGTAGGCATTGTGACAATATAGTTGAGGATGGGTGCATAAAGAAATGTCAGTCCAGTTTTAATGTCCACATGGACCGGCATCCATTGAGTGACTATCACTCCTTAGTGGGTAAAGTGTTAAATCAGACAGGCTGTTGGGTATGCTCTCAAGTACCTCAAGGCCATAGCAAATCAGGACTAGTACCATTCCCTTTAACTGTAGGAGAGGTACTTGAGCTAAGTGGTGGGAGGCCGGTGGACAAGAGGTTTAATATCTCTAGTCCTCCTAGTTTGAAGCTCCACCAATATCATGTGGATAGGTCTTTAGTATGCTTTAACATTTCCAATCCCCGAAAGCCAGGAAATTGGGAAGTGTCATGGAGTAATCAAACCATGACCTTTTCATACAGACCCGACAGAATGCCCATAGACACAGAACTTATACGCCAGATAGCCGACCATAGGAAATTTTTCCGGTATAGGTACACCTTAGGAAGTAGGACCATGCGAGTTGGAGAGGTATCACCAGGATACTGTGCACAGATCGTACAAACTGATACGTGTACTAAACAGATGGGAGAATTAGGGTTAGGAGATTTCACATGGAAACTTTGTAACATGATAATGTCATACTCCGTCCCATATGTTCTCCCCGATGATGCATATTTCATATGCGGGAGGAAGGCGTATAAGTGGCTTGCCCCAAACTCAGAAGGGTTATGTTATATTGGAAAAGTACTGCCTGAGGTAATGACTGTATCCCACACTAAAATGAAAGATATTCACCGCAGTGCCCAAGCTCCTTATACTCACACTCATTACGAGCACATCGTTAAACGGCACCTGATAGAAGAACAGAGCATTCGGCCTCTGACCTGATCCATGAATCCACCGGGATTCAATTCCTAATCGTGTTAGATATCACTCGTACCGCCAGAGGAGTGATAAATTATAAATATATATCTGCGCTTGCAAATTTATTAGACAATATCACCGAAATGTATGACGACACATTCAGGTACACTGGGAAAGAGTTACAAGCCTACAAAACAGAACTGGTTCAGCATAGGATGATTCTCAATTACCTCACAGCTGTGACAGGCGGGTATTGTGTTACCCTAGCGACTCAATATGGAATAAAGTGCTGCACGTACATTACAAACAGCACGGAGGACCCAGCCGAGGTCATAGACCAAAAGATGGATGACATTTTACAATTAAAGTGGGAGTTTCGAAGGAAACACAATCTCACATTCGCTGCTGTGGGTAATGAGCTGACCAGTTGGGTGTCATGGTTGAACCCACGAAATTGGTTCTCTGGTTTAGGAGAATGGGCCCAAGGTATTATCATGGATGTAGGGAAATTTCTTTTGTGTATTCTGGGTGTCATCATATTGGTCGGTCTGATATTTAGATGCGTTCGGGTTTTAACGAAGTGTAAACGTAGTGCCCGAGTGATGAGTTTAAGAAGTGAAGACACTGTACTAACAACGACTAATTTGATTTATGACCCAACGATAGAGACAATGTTGTGATGAAAATGTGATTCCACGGTCGCTTGGAAGAAGGATTTGAAGACCACATTTATACAAAGATTTTTTTATGGACTATGTTGCCGGCCCCCAATATCCCTAGTGACTTTAATGAAAACGCTAGCCCAGAACTTTAGTGATTTAAAATTTTATGGACATTGAAACGGCTTTGCTCGCATTATAGCAAAAGCCCAAAGAGACTACAGTCAACATGTACATCGAGACAAGACGCAAGACAAGACCTCAATCAACAAATGTATATTAAACTCACATAGTTTATGACTGCATTTACCATAATTGCTTCTTGCCTTCATTTCTACAACCTTCAGGTAATGACACACATAGTCGATAGGGAATATAGGCACAGATATCAGCACTCGCATATTCCCCCCATTCATGTATCATCAACTAAAATGTGCTCCCCCATTTTGTTGCAACCAAAAGCTGAAAAGAGCTCGGTAAAGTTTGACAGCCCATCCACAGGCCCGTAATATGGGATAAGAAGGAATTCAAATGTATACTTCGCAATACCTCGAAGCTTAATTTAAAACACGTACGGCACGATGATACATGACCCCTCAAACATGGATTCATACACACATGCTTCTACTATCTCACTAGGTCATACCTTTTTCCCACCTTCCTCTCTTCTCCCTTACCCAATCATAGAAATGTATTTATACATGACATATATTTTTCTCTTTTTGAACTGTTTTAGGAAGTGGCAGTTATTGATGACTGTCAAAGTCAGAAAAATATCATGCTACACGTTGCCATATATTCACCTCATGCGCGTGCCTGCTGCATGTGCACATTCTCTCCCGTGCGTACGGATACTCGCAGCCGCGTGATGGCGCCTCGGCCATGCGCTCGAGCGCGTGGTATGTGCATTTACGGTAGAGTTTGTGTGCGTCTAGCGGGCGACTCAATCGTTAAATAATAAAACCAAATAGTATGTTTTATAGATAATGTTCCCCTTAATAATGACTGTAAGTTGGTTTAATGTAAATGGTCGCTGGACAGAGGAATTCCTCTTTGTATGGTACGAAGGGTCAGACAGGGTTTGAACAGCTGTGTCTGGTACCTAACTAAAGAACATTTTATTAGAAACAGTCCGGTGCTGGTTAGGTAAAGATTAATCGCTCCTGCGTATAGATATGGCCATTAGTATTTTCTGGACATTTACTATATTTGCGATTCATTACCCATGCGGCGGGAATCTTCAGATTCCCTCCCACCTGAGCAGTTTGATATAGTCACAGCCCACCTGTTCAAACTAACCTATGGCCTTTTGTTATGATACGAGGAGACATTCCTGTGTCCAATGAACAATGAGATTATAGGTCCCTTTGTAGTATACTGTACTCAGTGTATATAAGATCAGCCAGCCTGGGCAGCTCTCGCACTCTCCACAAACGGTTTTCATCTTGACTAACTTGGAGCTGGTACCAGAAAGCTGCGCAGCGATCATTCCCAGTGTGTGTAAGTAATTCTCTGCAAACCAACTTATTCTCTGTTTGTATTGGCCATTCCCTCTCTCTCTGTTATAGTATAAGTTTGTGACGCTATTGTATATTTTCTGTCTAGATATTCTGTTAGAATTATATGTTAGCTTGTAGTGTATGACTTGTAACTGTTTCCCCTTTTCAATATAACTAAAAGCTTGTTAGTAAAGGTGTTGGAACCTTAGCACGGTATCGTGTGTTCATTACATTGCAGAGGGTAATAGGAGCGTCTCGATCGCTCAAACAGCTTTAGTGTTAATCAGGTTAAGCAGCGTTATATCGCTACAGTGTTTCAGAACAAGGTTTACAGCCTAAGAGTATCCTTTCTGTGTGTTACATTCAAGGTTTACTGATTATCATCTTGTGAGCGTCTGCACCGCTCGTGATCTCCTCGTGGTCTCGAGCGTCCGCTACGCTGGTAGCGTAGCATTACGGTAGTCGCCCGCCTATAGCGTGCTCGACACCAAGCGTAAGCTGTGAGCGAGCGTGCCGCATGTGCGTCTCGATCACGGCCGAGCGTATGCTACGCTAAGTGCGTACCCTTATGGTACCCCATACGCCAATTGCGTATTAAGTCTCTTACCCATATAGTGAAGGTTATAAGGTAATCAAAATCAGCATTATCAATATATATTCTTTTTCTCCCCTCAAAATTCTACACACAATAACCCATAATGACAATGTGAAAGTTTTTTTGTAAATTGATTATAAATTAAAAACTAAGATATCACATGTACATAAGTTTTCACAGCCTTTGACAATACTTTGTTGATGCACCTTTGGCAACAATTGCAGCCTCAAGTCTTTTTGAATATGATGCTACAAGCTTATCTTTGGGCAGTTGACCCATTCCTCTTCGCAGTACCTCTCAAGCTCCAACAGGTTGGATGGGAAGCGTCGGTGCACAGACATTTTCAGATCACTCCAGAGATGTTCAGTCGGATTCAAGTCTAGGCTCTGTCTGGGCCACTCAAGGACAATCACAGAGTTGTCCTGAAGCCACTACTTTGATATCTTGGCTGTGTGCTTAGGGTCGCTGTCCTGCTGAAAGATGAACAATCGCCCCAGTCTGAAGTCAAGAGCACTCTGGAGCAGGTTTTTATCCAGGATGTCTCTGTACATTGCTGCATTCATCTTTCCCTCTATCTTGACTAATCTCCCAGTTCCTGCTGTCCTGGTGGTTCCAAACTTCTTCCATTTACGGATGATGGAGGCCACTGTGCTCATTGGGACCTTCAAAGCAGCAGATATTTTTTTGTACCCTTCCCCAGATTTGTGCCTCGAGATAATCCTGTCTCAGAGGTCTACAGACAATTCCTTTGACTTCATGCTTGGTTTGTGCTCAGACATGCACTGTCAAGTGTGGGATCTTCTATAGACACATGTGTGCCTTTCCAAATCATGTCCAATCAACTGAATTTACCACAGGTGAACTCCAATTAAGCTGTAGGAACATCTCAAGGATGATTAGTGGAAACAGGATGCACCTGAGCTCAATTTTGAGCTTCATGGCAAAGTCTGTGAATACTTATGTACATGTGAATTCTTAGTTTTTTATTTTTAATAAATTTGCAAGAATCTCAAAAAAACTTTTTTAATGTTGTCATTATGGGGTATTGTGTGTAGAATTTGGAGGGAAAAATGAATTTATTCCATTTTGGAGTAAGGCTGTAACATAACAAAATGTGGAAAAAGTGAAGCTCTGTGAATACTTTCCGGATGCACTATATATATATATATATATATATATGTGTGTGTATCTCCCCTTCCTCCCCCACATATCCCACAGCCTGTCTCTCCCCAATGACTCCATGCTACATTCCTAGCTCTGCCACCCTATCCCAAAGCCCTATATTCCCTCGCCAATCCACTCTTAACCCAGGGAGAGACTCACCAGCGCTGCACTCCCCCGAACACCACACAGCAGATGCTATGCTGCCCTCTCACCCCACCAGAAAAGGCAGGTGCAGGGCACAGGAATCCTGGCCAGGTGAGCTGCTTCCATGTCCCATAACCACCTGCAACAGAGCTGGACCCGGAAGAGCAGGCGCACACTCACGCCGCACAGTCACTTTGTGTTAGAGGCTCCTGTCACTCTGAGGCTGCGCCCGCCCCACACCTCCTACAGCTCTCTGCCACATTTGGACAAGACAGCTCACATCCCTGTCGGGGATATCACGTTGGTTTATAACATTTGTGTACTGCATGTACTTTTTTTATTCATTTCTAAATACTTTTTAAAAAATGTTGTACTAATATAATAATATACTGATAAAGGTGAAGTAGTTATAGTCTGAATCAAATAACCTGTCGGCTAATACACTTTAAGTACACTGTAGCTAGTCAGGGGGTTTTCGTGGTAGAATTTGCAATTCATTTTTTTCTTTAGCCATTACAGATTTCTGTACATTTTTAATTAGCTGTGGCATGACGTTTCTGCTGTTAGGCCCTTACTGAGGACTCTTGTAAAGTTAACACCTGCCTGGAGCACAGAGCGTTCTTCTTAACAAAGACATCATAATTAAAATCAGCAATGGCAATTTTTCTAAACTTTTCACAGCGCAAAAAGTTCTGTATAAGAGCTATATAATGAAACAGTGCTCTGAGTACCACAATATGAATGATTGTTCACGTATTATTATGCACCAATGCCTTAAGATAGGTAGAAATTACCATTGAACAGATGCTAAAAGCATTTGACGAAAGAGGTGGAATAAATTAAACTGCAATGCTTTGTCCTTCAGAAAACAGCGTTAATTAGCAATAAACCTGTTTTACGCTCTTAATCATCATAGTCATGCCCCTGATGAACTCCTGTAACATAAAAATAAATGATTGGAACATTTTGGGATTTAAACTTCTCTTTGGCTCCAATTTCTGCGTACCTATAACTATTTAATCATTGTTATTTTCTAGCTGTGTTTTGGGTGCTGTAAAATGATGCACTTGATAAACTGTAATGTTTTGTCTGGCGGTAGATTATGCAAGCACCCTGCAGTGTTGTAACAGAAACATAATATGGGATTAACTTCTGCAGCTCATCCATAACCTTACGCAGGTATTTTACCTACCTCCCTGTTCCACAAACATGTAACCATCACTCATACAGTAATAGAATGACACCAAGCCGTGAAAAGAAAATGTCCACAGCATTTCTTCCTTTAAATAACAGATTTTAACCAGTTAAAAAGGGGTTGGGGCATTCCAGGGCAACCCCTTGCTAACTATGTTGCATATATTGCACTGGATAAACCATAATTTAAGGGTCATGCTGACAGTGCCCAGGGGTGTATCTACCCATTGGCCAGGATGGCACTTGCCAGGGGCTCCAGCTAAGAAGGGGCGCCGCCCGGCTTTGCCACCTGCGGCCAGGGTAGAATAACTGTGCCCCTGTGTCCCCCAGTCGCATGGATGCCCAGCAATGACCACAGAAGGCAGCAGCGACAGTCACTGTTTTTGGCGCCGGGCAGTAGCGGATCTTGCCACGGGCAAGCAGGACTTTTGCCCGGGGTGCCGCCTTCCGGAGGGAGCAGGGCGCCATCCGGAGGGCGCCGCACCAGGGCAAGATCCGCTGCTGCTGTGTGCCCCCGCTGCCCCCCTGCTGCCGCTGGCCGCTGCCCCCCCGCTGCCGCTGTGAAGGGAAACTAGACGCGTATGCGTCTAGTTTCCCTTCGTGGAGAGGTCCTTTACTGTCCCTTACATCATTTCAGTCTGTACAGGGGGCGTAAATGACCACGCCACCTGTACGAAGCCACGCCCCCTATTGCCGCCCGGGCCGCACAGAGCGCCAGAACCGGCCCTGGCGCCGGGGACGGGGTTCGGCACCGCTACGCAGACCACACTACAATCAAACAACTCTGCAAAACTAGAGCTCCCAGCAGCCATTACTGCTGTGAGCTCTCTGCAGCAATGGCTGCTGGGAACTGTAGTTTTGCAGTTACTTGATGTACTGCGACTGCTGAGCCAAGAACGGTGGCCAGTGATGTAATTACCATACGTGCAGGGCATGCGGCTGCTATGGGGCCCTGGCTGTCACAGGGGCCGGGGACCCGCCGCTCCCCCTACACCAAGTTAGTCACAATGCTGCAGCTGCTGTACAGGCAGCCTTTGTGGCCGGGCGCCGTGCTTTAGATCCCAGCGCCCCCCCTTCCCCTCCATGCCAGGCTGGCCGGGATGCGCCTCTCAGCAACATCACTATGGGCGTGTGGAGGCATCACCCGGCAGCAATAGAAGCTTGACACGGTCCTCACGGAGGAGGAGGCTGAGCCTGCTCTTCAGCAAGCAGAATGGTAGATGCTAGAATCAAGTGGGCTAACAGTGGCACACCCAGGGGGGGTTTCCGAGCACCCAGAAACCCCCCTCCACTAATACATTTTTTTATTTTTTTTGCTGCATGAGTATTATTAATGGCTGTCTAGCGTCCTCTGCAGCCTGCTGTCTTCCTGGTGGCACTTTTAAGTGCAAAAAAAAGTTTACTTTAGTTTAATTATAGTACATATATATCCATGTGCATATATATATATACACACACATGTATATACATACATACATATAAACTCACACACATATGATATATATATACATGTGTTTAGATACATGTACTGTATGTGTGTGTAATATATAAATATGTATATATATATATATATATATATATATATATATATGTGTGCATGTTTAATATGCTATGTGTATATGTATGTATGTGTGTGTGTATGTTTGTATGTATGTATGTATATATATATATATATATATATATACGGTATATATATGTGTAGATATGTATATATATATATATACATACATACACACACACACACACACACACACACACACACGCTAGTTTTACGGACCCAGCATATAATGGGTCACCTCAGTCCCCACCCCTGTGATTGGCTCCACCCAGTTCTGGAAACCCCCCCATGCAAATCCTGCGTTTGCCACTGGCTAAGGGACCTTTTCCGTCTGGGGGAGGATTCACAACACAAGGGGGAGGAGCTAGGCCAGCGGGATAGTTCCTCTACTATCCACGCCACCAACTATTACCTTTAGTAATCAGGTGGCGAGCGTACCCTGTTCGCCCGTAGCTCCTCCCCCTGGTGACGTGTCTCCTCCCCTAGATACGGCAGAATGCCCTTCTCTCCTCCGCTGCAAGTGCGCTCCTCAGTGCCGCGCGTTACATCATCATGCCCTTCCAGGGGACATCTTGAAAGGGGTGGTCTTCAGTATGCCGACTGATGGGATCCCGGCGCACAGTATACCGGCGCCGGGATCCCGACAGCCGGCATACCGACACTTATTCTCTCTCGTGGGGTCCACGCAAGGGGCTCATTTGCGCTCGCCACACTGTCGGTAAGCCGGCGATCGGGCTCCCGGCGCCGGTATGCTGGTCACCGGGAGCCCGACCGCCGGCATATCGTAGTGAACCCCTTCAAAGTGTTCAACAAAACGGCCATGGGGAGCAGCAGCTGCGGGAGAGCCGGCCGAGAAAGGCACTGTACGGCAGTCACTATCCGAATCATCACTGCCCTATAAAAGGTCAGTCACCAGGGACCACCCCACATACCTGGCCTCATCCCAGCCAGAGATCCATGATCCATCTCCCTCATGTTACAGCCTATTCCTCTATGTTGTGGGACTGCAAGTCCCAGCAGTATATATGGAACATGCTGGGACTTGTAGTTCCACAGCAGTACATAATGAAAACTAACATCACAGCCTGGATCCTGGCTGTCACCTGGTGGTTCTACCTATGTAGGGAAGGGTCCCACAGCACCCCCTACCCAGGAGCAACCCTATAAGTACGCAAGTTACGTAGCTAAGTAGAGCACCGCACATAGAGGGCTCTCTAGCTGTGACATGCAAGTCAGCTCAGCTGGCAGTTTGTGTCACTCTGTAAACACTGCCAGCCTGCTCAATCATTACTGCTGCTAGGCGGATGTGGCTCCTCCCAGTGTATTCGCATGTAAAGTGCGAAACGGTGTCATGATGTCACGGCGCACATGGCAACAAGCGCAAACTGTTCTCAGACTGGAAACCACCACCTCATGGCTGAGACATGTTTGAGCAGGGATGGGAACCCATGCATCAGCACACACCACCACTGCAGGGTAGAGATAGATAGGGACTTATTGCAACCCCTGTGTGTGCCTCTCAACTGCTCTTTCCCTAGATCTACCCCCGTGTGCCTCTCACCTCCTCTCTCCCCCTGTGTGTCTATCACCTGCTCTCTCCCTAGCCCTCCCCCATGTGCCTCTCACCTGCTCTCTCCATAGCTCTCCCCCGTGTGCCTCTCACCTCCTCTCTCCCTCTGTGTGCTTCTCACGTGTTCTCTCCCTAGCCCTCTCCCGTGTGCCTATCACCTGCTGTCTTCCTAGCCCTCCCCCATGTGCCTCTCACCTCCTCTCTCACTCTGTGTGCTTCTCACCTGTTCTCTCCCTAGCCCTCTCCCCTGTGCCTATCACCTGCTCTCTCCCTAGCCCTCCCCCATGTGTCTCTCACCTCCTCTCTCCCTAGCTCTCCCCTGTGTGCCTCTCACCTCCTCTCTCCCCCTGTGTGCTTCTCACCTGTTCTCTCCCTAGCCCTCTCCCTTATGCCTATCACCTATTCTCTCCCTAGCCCTCCCCCATGTGCCTCTCACCTGCTCTCTCCCTAGCCCTCCCCAATGTGCCTCTCACCTCCTCTCTCCCCCTGTGTGCTTCTCACCTGTTCTCTCCCTAGCCCTCTCCCGTGTGCCTATCACCTGCTCTCTTCCTAGCCTTCCCTCATGTGCCTCTCACCTCCTCTCCCCCCCTGTGTGTCTATCACCTGCTCTCTCCCTAGCCCTCCCCCATGTGCCTCTCACCTCCTCTCTCCCCCTGTGTGCTTCTCACCTGTTCTCTCCCTAGCCCTCTCCCTTATACCTATCACCTGTTCTCTCCCTAGCCCTCCCCCATGTGCCTCTCACCTGCTCTCTCCCTATCCCTCCCTCATGTGCCTCTCACCTCCTCTCTCTCCCCCTGTGTGTGTATAGATGGGTCCACTAGGAGCCATGGGCACTTTAAGAATCTGATAGTGTGGGCTGGCTCCTCCCTCTATGCTCCTCCTACCAGACGCAGTTTAGAAAATGTTGCGGAGGAGCCGGTCATGCTTGGGAAGCTCCTGAAGAGTTTTCTGCATTTATTTTCTTTTTTGTTGTTTTCAGGCAGGTCTGGCTGGCACCAGACTGCCTGCTTCGTGGGACTTGGCAGGGAGGGGCCCAATCTCCCTAGGGTTAATGGTCCCGTTCCCCGCTGACAGGATATTGAGCTCCTGAGGGTCCTATTCGCAAGCCCCACCATGGCGAGCATACAGATATTGGTGTACTAAACCCTATTAAGGGTACTTAGTTTGCGACCCAGCTGAATTTGTACTTTAGCTATAGGGGCGCTGTGTGGCTGGCTCTAATATACTCTGTGTCTCCCTGGAGGGCTCTGTGTGGGTTAACTGTGTTTTCCCCTAATTTCCTGTGTGTGTGTGTGTTTTCTTTTACATTTACTATGTCAAAGGAGTGTGTATCATGCACAGCAGAGTGTTTTTCTCAATCTGGGAGATCACTGCCATGTACTCAGAATAGTACGCATTCTCAGGCTAGTGGATCTGAACCAGTATGGTTAGATTCATTAAAAGGGATGATTTCAAATATTTCAAATAAATTATCCCAAAATGAGGAGACACAATACTTAAGGCAATCTGTTGATGGTCTGATGAATAGAGATTCAGTGTCTCAGACCCCTGTCATTTGTCCACAGACGCGTACTCAGGCCCAAATCATGCAGGCTGATACCAATGATGATGATGTATCAGACCCAGAGGAGGGTGAGGTGGACTCGGGAGGGGGGAATGCAGCTTTGTCACAGGGAATACAGGCCCTGATAGAAGCTATTAGTGATGTCCAGAAGTGCGAACGAATGTATCGCAGAGCGGCTACAAAGTATTTTTGTGCAGTTTCAGAGTAGCTCAAAACCTACTCAGCGCTTGCGATCACTTCAGAATATTCAGTTCCTGTTTTGACGTCACAAACCCGCCCAGTGTTCGCCCAGCCACGCCTGCGTTTTTCCTGGCATGCCTGCGTTTTTCCGAACACTGCCTGAAAACAGTCAGTTGACACCCAGAAACGCCCACTTCATGTCAATCACACTGCGGCCACCAGTGCGACTGAAGTGCTTCGCTAGACCCTGTGCAAAACTAGATCGTTTGTTGTGCCCATACGACGCACATGCACATTGTGCCGCATACGCATGCGCAGAACTGCCGTTTTTTAGCCTGATCGCTGCGAACAAATGCAGCTAGTGATCAACTCGGAATGACCACCTAATTCCCTATTTGAAGCAACTTGGGTAAATCCTAACAAGAAGCTGCAGGTCCCAAAATGGTTACTCACCTCCTTCCCGTTCCCTCAGGATGATAGAAAAAAAATGGGAAAACCCACCGATAGTTGACGCATCGGTTTCTAGGCTGTCAAGCAAGATAGTTTTACCTGTTCCTGGGGCAGCTTCCTTGAAGGATGCTGCAGACCACAAGATTGAGACCACTCAAATCTCTGTACACAGCTGCGGGGGTGGCCCAGAGCCCCACTATAGCTTGTGCATGGATCTCTAGGGCCATTGCTTAATGGTCGGGTAATCTAATTGACGGGTTAGATTCCTTATCCAGGTGGGAGATCATTTTACTCCTACAGCATATACAGGATTCTGCTAACTTTATGGTGGAGGCCATAAAGGAAATTGGTTTACTTAATGCACGCACCACTGCCATGGCAGTGTCAGCACGCAGGTGCTTGTGGCTATGCCAGTGGACTGTGGACGCGGATTCCAGGAACGACGTGGAAAGCCTACCTTTCACAGGTGAAGCCCTCTTTGGAGATGAACTGGATACGTGGATATCCAAGGCTACGGCGAGTAAGTCTACATACCTTCCTTCCGCAGCTGCCCCGGCTAGAAAATCCTATACTGCTCCAACTCTGCAGTCCTTTCAGACAGCAAAGTTTAAAAACAAAACCAAAAAGTTCTTCTACGGCCTTCAAAGGCAATAGAGGTAAACCCATAAAACCAGCAACTGCTGGTTCACAGGAACAGAACCACGGTTCTGCTTCCTCTAAGCCTTCAGCATGACGGTGGACCACACTGCCTGGAAGACAGGCAGGTGGGAGCCCGCTTGAGATTTTTCAGTCACATATGGGCAATGTCATGCCAGGATCCCTGGGTGAAAGATCTCTTAGCCCAGGGCTACAGACTGGAGTTTCAGGAACTCCCACCTCACAGATTCTTCAAATCAGGCTTACCAGCTTCTCGAGAAGCATGTATGACTTTACAGGGAGCAATTCAGAAACTGGTACAGGCACAGGTCATTGTTCCAGTTCCACTTCAGCTGCAAAACCAGGGTTATTAATCCAACCTGTTTGTATTTCCGAAACCGGATGGTTCGGTAAGGCCCATATTAAATCTCTAGTCACCGAACTTGTACTTACAGATGTTCAAGTTCAAGATGGAGTCTCTGAGATAAGCGATGATCTCAGGTCTGGAGGAGGGGGAATTCTTGGTGTCTCTGGATATCAAGGATGCTTACCTTTTTATTCCGATTTGGCCGCCTCATCAGGCTTATCTAAGGTTTGCATTACAGGACCGTCAGTACCAGTTTCAGGCCCTGCCATTTGGCCTATCTACGGCACCGAGGGTGTTTACCAAGGTAATGTCAGAGATGATGTTTCTCCTCCGCAAACAGGGAGTGAACATAGGGGGTCATTCCGAGTTGATTGCTAGCTGCCGTTGTTCGCAGCGCAGAGATCAGGCTGAAATTCGGCATTTGAGCGCATGCATATGGACCGCAATGCGCACGCGTGACGTACGGGTACAAAGGCCTTTGTGGTTTTGCACAGGTTCTAGAGACATTTTCATTCACATTGGTGGCCGCAAGAAGATTGACAGGAAGGGGACGTTTCTGGGTGTCAACTGACCGTTTTCAGGGAGTGCTTAGAAAAACGCAGGCGTGCCAGGGAAAACGCAGGTGTGGCTGGCCGAATGCTGGGCAGGTGTGACGTCAAACGCCAACCCACCAACGTTAGAATCAACGCACACGAAGAGTAACTACAGGGCTGGTCTTGTTCTGCACAAAATGTTTTTGCAGGCGCTCTGCTGCACAGGCGTTCGCACTTCTGCAAAGTGAAAATACACTCCCCGGTGGGCAGCGACAATGCGTTTGCACGGCTGCTAAAAACTGCTAGCGAGCGATCAACTTGGAATGACCACCATAATACCATACCTGGATGATCTGCTGATAAAAGCACCATCCGGGTAGAGATTGTTAGTCAACATTGCCCTCAACCCGAATACTCCAGGATCACGGGTGGATTTTGAGCCTACCAAAATCTCATCTGGAACCAACACAGAGGCTTCTTTTCCTGGGGATGATATTGGATACGGAGGAACAAAAGGTATTCCTTCCGTAGGAAAAAGCATTGGTGATCCAGTCATTGGTGCGGGATGTTGTAAGACAAACCGGGAAATCGGTGCATCTGTGCATTCACCTTCTGGGGAAGATGGTAGCCGCTTACGAGGCGCTGCAGTATGGAAGGTTTCATGCAAGGCCCTTCCATCTGGATCTGTTGGACAAATGGTCCGGATCGCATCTTCACATGCACCAGAGGATCCTTCTATCGCCAAAAGCCAGGATTTCTCTTTTGTGGTGGCTTCAGACTTCTCACCTTACCGAGGTTTGGGATTCAAAGTTGGATTCTGCTAACCACAGACGCAAGCCTCAGAGGTTGGGGAGCAGTCACCAAGGGAAAACAGTTCCAGGGAAAATGGTCAAGTCAGGAAGCCATTCTTCTAATCAACATTCTGGAACAAAGGGCCATATACAATGCCCTTCTACACGCATCACATCTTCTTCAAGATCAAGCCATTTAGGTTCAGTCGGACAATGTGATGGCAGTAACGTACATAAACCGACAAGGCGGAACGAAGAGCAGAGAAGCTGTTAGGCGCCGAGGGTCCGCCCGTCAGTGCGGCCCGGCGCCTAGCAACTAGGGACGCCGCAGGCACACAGCCGCCGGCTCCCTAGCAACGCTAGACGCCGGGCGCACGGAGCCGCTCAGACCATAGCAACGGAGACGCCACTATCGGACCGCGTTCCCCGTTGCTAGGTCTAGATAATGAGTTCATTTGTATCCTGGCCGTGCAGCATGCAGCTGCACGGCATGATGTTTATTATCCTGTCTGGATCCTGATTGGAGGGTTCCCAAATAAAGGCACTCTCAGGACTTCTTACAGACGCCGGTGATAGCTTCCTGTTTGCTGAGTCTGTTACAGAGAGTTTCCAGTCCTGCTCTATCCGGTTGTTCCTGTCCTCAGTGATCCAGTACTCGGAATTTGTCATCTATTCCTGGAGTCCGACCGAGCACCTTTAACATCCTGTGGTGTTCGTGAGTCGCGGCGTAGCCGTGTGTTGCGGCCTGACCGCTTACTATTTATTATTTAGTTTCTTTGTGTTCCGGAGTTTTTGCGGAGGATTCCGCTCCCACAGATCCACTCTGGTATCCAGCGGTGCTGGATAGGAGTAACGGATCAGGGGATCTTTTGGTTGTCCTTTTCCCTGGCGGTTTGTCCGCACATACTTTTGGTTTAAGTTAGATAGCTTGTAACCCCTGGCCTGGTTGCTTAGTCAGAGGGCCCCTTGTTATCACCCTGTCTCGGATTTCCCTTTGTCTCCCATTAAGACCTGAGGGGGCATCGGGGTTGGGCAGACATAATCCGCCCTTCGAATGCGGCTGCCATGGGCTCAAGCAACCATAGTCTCGCAGGGGATTTCTGACAACACGGGCGAGACAACGGAGTTAGGGCGCCAGGGGTTACTAGGCTTTCCTGCTCCCGTAACCAGCATATCTTTCCAGTACCCAGACCTCTGCCATAAGATATCCTCTGGTCTGGAGTACGGGAATCAGAACATTATCACCGGCCAGACTAACATTTAAAATTAAACAGGAGTTAATTTTTTCCTTTATTCTGTTGGGAGATTTGTCAGCCTCATGAATCCCACCGGTGTTGGGCCAAATCCTGGCCAGCTTTTAGTTAGCCAGATTCAAGAGCTTACTCAGATGGTTCAGGATCTGTCCCTTCGGGTGAGGTCACAGGAAGATCTGTTACGGACTTCCCCGAGGGTCATTCCTGAACCAAAAATGCATCTGCCTGACCGTTTTTCTGGGGATAGAAAGCAGTTTTTTAATTTTAAAGAGTCTTGTAAACTGTATTTTCGTTTAAGACCAGTCTCCTCAGGTACTGAATCTCAGCGGGTAGGAATTATTATTTCTTTGCTACAGGGGGATCCTCAGACCTGGGCTTTTGGTTTAAAGACAGACGATCCGGCTTTATTGTCTGTAGACGCCTTTCTGGGGTCTTTAGGGCTATTGTATGACGACCCTGATAGAGAGGCATCCGCCGAGAGTCAGTTGCG
Organism: Pseudophryne corroboree; assembly: GCF_028390025.1. NCBI lineage: Eukaryota > Metazoa > Chordata > Amphibia > Anura > Myobatrachidae > Pseudophryne > Pseudophryne corroboree. The sequence continues at coordinate 349,406,165 of NC_086450.1, read as the reverse complement.
TGCTCTCAGACAGGGTAGGAATCCCGCAGAGATTTATTGTACGGAGTTTCGCCGTTGGTCGAACGACTGTGGATGGAATGACCCAGCCCTGCGCAGTCAGTTTCGCCTCGGCTTATCCGAGTCTATAAAAGACAGTCTCCTTCAGTATCCCGCTCCTGAGACGCTCGATAAACTCATGGAGCTCTCTATTAAGATTGATCGTCGTCTCAGAGAGCGGAGGGCTGAAAAAGGAGCATCTGTCGGGTCTACTCCTTGTGTTTTTTCCATTCCTGTGGACATAGAGGAGCCCATGCAGATAGGCCTCTCCAAACTGTCTCCTGAAGAAAGAACCAGAAGGCAAAATTCTGGTCTTTGTTTATACTGTGGGGGTAAGGGACATTTTGCCCGTAGTTGTCCGAACAAGTCGGGAAACGCCTCGACCAAGTGAGTTGTGAGGGGGTTCACTTTGGTCTGCAGCTTATCTCCTCAAATAATTCACTGTGTTTTGCATTCTGAAAAGATTGAGTTTTTCCTTACCCATTGTCCAGCAGTTCCTGTGGTTCTGGGTCACCCTTGGCTGGCCTTTCATAATCCCATCATTGATTGGCAGTCGGGGGAGATCTTACAATGGGGTACCATCTGTAATAAGGAATGTATTACGCTTCCCATCAGAATAGCTGCTGTCATTCCCGCACCCATTCCTGTGGAATACCAGGATTTTGTTGATGTATTTTCCAAGGGCAATGCGGATATTCTGCCTCCCCATAGGCCTTATGATTGTGCTATTGAGTTAATTCCTGGTGCCATTTTTCCTAAGGGAAGGTTATATGCATTGTCCGGACCTGAAACTGTGGCCATGAATGAGTATGTTAAAGAAAGTCTAGGGAAAGGATTTATCAGGCCATCTAAATCCCCTTTAAGTGCAGGCTTCTTCTTCGTGGAGAAGAAGGATGGATCACTCAGACCTTGCATTGACTTTAGAGCCTTGAATAAAATCTCAGTAAAGAATACTTACCCTTTGCCGCTGATTTCTGTCCTCTTTGATCAGCTACGTTCGGCTGTGATTTTTTCTAAGATTGACCTGAGAGGAGCATATAACCTTATCAGAATCAAGTCAGGGGATGAGTGGAAAACGGCATTCAGTACTCAGTCAGGCCACTATGAGTATCTGGTTATGCCATTCGGCCTGTCCAACGCTCCGGCAGTTTTCCAGGATCTCATTAACGATGTGCTCCGTGAATTTCTTGGAAAATTCGTTGTAGTCTACTTAGACGATATTTTGATATATTCTGACTCTATAGAACAACATGTTACCCAGGTGCGTCAGGTTCTAAAGAAATTACGTGAAAATCACCTATATGCCAAGCTGGAGAAGTGTGAATTTCATGTCACGGAGGTATCCTTTTTAGGGTACATTATTTCCCCTCGGGGATTCTGTATGGAACCAAAGAAGCTCCAAGCCATCCTTAGTTGGGCGCAACCCACCAATTTAAAAGCAATTCAGCGCTTTTTAGGGTTTGCGAATTACTATAGAAGATTTATTCACTCTTTCTCTGACCTAGTTGCTCCCATTGTGGCACTGACTAAGAAGGGAGCAGATCCTACCAACTGGTCACATGAAGCGGAGTTATCTTTTCAGGCCTTGAAACAAGCCTTTGTCTCAGCCCCTGTCCTCAGACATCCCAACCCAGATTTGCCTTTCATTGTTGAGGTTGATGCCTCGGAGGTTGGAGTAGGGGCCATCCTATCTCAGAAGGATCCGGATTCCCTAGAATTACATCCCTGTGCCTTTATGTCCAGGAAATTCTCGTCTGCTGAATCCAACTACGATGTTGGTAACCGGGAATTACTGGCTATTAAATGGGCTTTCGAGGAGTGGAGGCATTGGCTTGAAGGAGCCACTCATACCATTTCAGTTTTGACTGATCACAAAAATCTTCAATACATTGAATCAGCTAAACGGCTGAATGCCCGGCAAGCTCGTTGGGCTTTATTTTTTACTCGTTTCAAGTTCATTATCACCTTCAGGCCAGGTTCCAAGAATACCAAGGCAGATGCCCTGTCACGCAGTTTTCTTCCAGTTCAAGACAACAGTCCTGTTACTCCCATACTTCCGTCTTCAGTCATTCGGGCAGGCCTCACACAAGATTTATTTACCCAGTTAAAGCAGCTTCAACATCAAGCTCCTGGAAATACTCCTGCTGGTCGTCTTTATGTCCCCGAGTTTTTGAGAGCAACAGTTTTGACGGAGTTTCACGATAGCAAAGTTGCCGGGCATCCGGGGATCGCTAAAACCTTTGATTTAGTTTCCCGCTCGGTATGGTGGCCTGGTCTTTCCAAAGACGTTAAGGAGTTTGTTTTTTCTTGTCAGGTCTGTGCACAGCATAAGGTTCCCTGTTCCTTGCCTATCGGTCAACTTATGCCCTTGAATGTTCCTCTTAGGCCATGGTCTCATATTTCCATGGATTTTGTGGTGGACCTCCCTCTGTCAGCCGGATGCCGAGTCATATGGGTGGTAGTGGACCGTTTTAGCAAAATGGCCCATTTCATTGCTCTTCCCCGATTGCCATCTGCCCAGGGATTGGCAGTTTTGTTCCTCCGCCATGTTTTCAGACTCCATGGGTTACCCACTGATATTGTTTCTGATCGGGGTCCAGAATTCATTGCACAATTTTGGAAGTCTTTTTGTGCCTCATTAAAGATGAAATTATCTTTAACGTCTGGCTACCATCCCCAATCCAACGGGCAGACTGAGCGAGTTAATCAGTCATTGAAACAATATTTGCGTTTGTACTCGGCCAAACTCCAAAATGACTGGTCTGAGTTTCTTCCGTTAGCAGAGTTTGCTTACAACAATGCCTGTCATTTCTCCACCAATGTATCTCCATTTTTTACAGTTTTTGGTTTTCACCCCAGAGCTAATTCCTTTTTTCAACATTCCTCTGTCTCCTCACTGACCTTGACCTCTCATCTCAAACTCATTTGGAGAAAAGTGCACCTGGCTCTCAGAAAAGCGGCATTTCGGGAGAAAAAAATTTCTGACAGGCTCCGGCGGCCGTGCACTTTTAAAGTTGGAGATAGGGTATGGTTGTCGACTCGCAACATTAAACTTCGACAAACCTCAGCCAGATTGGGTCCTAAATTTATTGGACCATTTCATATTATCAAAAAAGTCAACCCAGTTGCTTTCCGGTTACGTTTACCAAAAACTTTACGGATCGGGAATACCTTCCATTGCTCCTTGTTAAAACCATATGTTTCGTCCAGTAGATTTCCTCGCAAGATCCCTCAGGGGAAATCACCAATAGATGTACAGGGTCAGCAGGAGTTCTTGGTGGAGAAGGTTCTCGATTCCAAGTTGTCCCGGGGTCGGCTTTATTTTTTGGTGCATTGGAGAGGTTATGGTCCAGAAGAAAGGTCTTGGGTCCTGGATGAGGATCTCCATGCTCCAAGGCTTAAAAAGGCATTTTTTCGAGAATTTCCTCAGAAACCTGGCTTTAGGGGTTCCTTGACCCCTCCTCAAGGGGGGGGTACTGTTAGGCGCCGAGGGTCCGCCCGTCAGTGCGGCCCGGCGCCTAGCAACTAGGGACGCCGCAGGCACACAGCCGCCGGCTCCCTAGCAACGCTAGACGCCGGGCGCACGGAGCCGCTCAGACCATAGCAACGGGGACGCCACTGTCGGACCGCGTTCCCCGTTGCTAGGTCTAGATAATGAGTTCATTTGTATCCTGGCCGTGCAGCATGCAGCTGCACGGCATGATGTTTATTATCCTGTCTGGATCCTGATTGGAGGGTTCCCAAATAAAGGCACTCTCAGGACTTCTTACAGACGCCGGTGATAGCTTCCTGTTTGCTGAGTCTGTTACAGAGAGTTTCCAGTCCTGCTCTATCCGGTTGTTCCTGTCCTCAGTGATCCAGTACTCGGAATTTGTCATCTATTCCTGGAGTCCGACCGAGCACCTTTAACATCCTGTGGTGTTCGTGAGTCGCGGCGTAGCCGTGTGTTGCGGCCTGACCGCTTACTATTTATTATTTAGTTTCTTTGTGTTCCGGAGTTTTTGCGGAGGATTCCGCTCCCACAGATCCACTCTGGTATCCAGCGGTGCTGGATAGGAGTAACGGATCAGGGGATCTTTTGGTTGTCCTTTTCCCTGGCGGTTTGTCCGCACATACTTTTGGTTTAAGTTAGATAGCTTGTAACCCCTGGCCTGGTTGCTTAGTCAGAGGGCCCCTTGTTATCACCCTGTCTCGGATTTCCCTTTGTCTCCCATTAAGACCTGAGGGGGCATCGGGGTTGGGCAGACATACTGTAATCCGCCCTTCGAACGCGGCTGCCATGGGCTCAAGCAACCATAGTCTCGCAGGGGATTTCTGACAACACGGGCGAGACAACGGAGTTAGGGCGCCAGGGGTTACTAGGCTTTCCTGCTCCCGTAACCAGCATATCTTTCCAGTACCCAGACCTCTGCCATAAGATCTCCTCTGGTCTGGAGTACGGGAATCATAACAGAAGCAATGTCAGAGGTGTGAAGGATTCTCCTCTGGGCAGAAAGACACGCTGTGGCATTGTCGGCAATCTTCATCTCGGGAGTAGACAACTGGGAAGCAGACTTCCTCAGCAGACACGACCTCCACCCAGGAGAGTGGGGCCTTCACCCGGAGGTGTTCGGGTGCTTGACACGTTGGTGGGGAATGCCACAAATTGACATGATGGCATCTCGTCTCAACAAGAAGCTCAAGCGGTATTGTTCCAAGTCGAGAGACCCACAAGCAGTGGCGGTGGATGCCCTGGTGACTCCTTTGGTCTACCAGATCGTGTACGTGTTTCCACCACTTCCACTGATCCCAAAAATTCTCAAAAGAATAAAAAGGGAAAAGGTTCAAGCAATTCTCATTGCTCTGGACTGGCCAAGAAGGGCCTGGTATGTGGATCTACTGGATATGCTCCTAGAGGACCTGTGGCCTCTACCTCTTCACGAGGATCTTCTACAACAGGGGCCGTTCGTCTATCAAGACTTGCCACGGCTACGTCTGATGGCATGGTGGTTGAGCGTCAAATCCTAGCTCAGAAAAGGATCCCGGATAAGGTTATTCCAACCTTGATCCAAGCCAGAAAGGGGGTAACATCTTAACATTACCACCGTATTGGAAAAAATACGTCTCTTGGTGTGAGAACAGGAAATTTCCTGCGGCGTAATTTCAACTGGGACATTTTCGCCTTTTTCTGCAGTCAGGTGTGGATGTGGGTCTACGTTTGGGCTCCATAAAAGTCCAGATTTCGGCCTTATCCATTTTCTTCCTGAAACAATTGGCTTCTCTCCCTGAGGTTCAGACATTTTTGAAGGGGATTCTGCACATCCAACCGCCCTTTGTCCCTCCTACGGCACCTTGGTATTTCAACATGGTGACGCAGTTCCTGCGGTCGGAATGGTTTGAGCCTTTACCGGACATTGACGTAAAGTTTATTACGTGGAAGACCGTCACACTGTTGGCCTTGGCTTCAGCAAGACGTTTGTCGGAGCTGGGGGCGTTGTCTCACAAGAACCACTGTTTGATTTTTCATGAAGATAGAGCTGAACTTAGAACTCGTCAGCAATTTCTTCCTAAAGTGGTGTCTGCGTTTCATATTAACCAAACTATTGTTGTTCCGGTGGTTACCGACACCTCTGCTACTTCAAAGTCCTTGGATGTTGTAAGGGCTTTGAAGATCTATGTGAAGCGGACAGCTTGTCACAGAAAATCTGACTCGCTGTTTGTTCTCTATGATCCCAATAAGATTGGGTGTCCTGCTTCAAAGCTGTCTATTGCTCGCTGGATCAGGCTTACTATCCAGCATGCTTATTCTAAGGCAGGCCTGCTGGTTCCAAGATCTGTACAGGCCCACTCTACAAGGTCGGTGGGTTCTTCCTGGGCGGCTGCCCGGGGTGTCTCGGCATTACAGCTCTGCCGAGCAGCTACTTGGTCAGGTTCGAACACGTTTGCTAAGTTCTACAAGTTCGATACTTTGGCCTCTGAGGACCTTCAGTTTGGTAAATCAGTTCTGCAGGAACCTCAGCACTCTCCCACCCGGTTTGGGAGCCATGGTACTAATGTGGACCCCAGTATCCTCTAGGAACGTAAGAGAAAATAGGATTTTAATTACCTACCGGTAAATCCTTTTCTCGTAGTCCGTAGAGGATACTGGGCGCCCGCCCAGTGCTTTGTTTCTTCCTGCACTGTTACTTGGTTAAGTATTGTTGGTTCACCTGTTGCTGTTCCTGGTTTAAAGTTTGGTTAGCTTGGCTTTCCTCTAGTTTGGGTATGCTGGTTCGGAATCTCACCACTATCTTTTCTATGCTTCTCTCAAAGTATGTCCGTCTCCTCAGGCACAGTTTCCTAGACTGAGTCTGGTAGGAGGGGCATAGAGGGAGGAGCCGGCCCACATTTTCAGATTTTTAAAGTGCCCATGGCTCCTAGTGGACCCGTCTATACCACTCCGAGTTTTATCACATGTGTAAGGTTCCTGTTTGCCGGTCTGGTCATGATTAATTCCCAGCACACCCTTATCTGGAACCTGGAAGACTAACCCCTGGTTATTAGCATAAGACTTCCATCATCAAAGATAGGCACAAATTCATGTGTATGCAGCTCATCAGCATTACCAGCTGCACTGCTCTCCTAAATGCCTCATCATAATACCATAATGCCTGACACATGGGGGCTGATTCTGAGTCGCATACAATGCCGATATTCGCACAGGTGGTTGATGTTTTCAAATGAGCATGGATCTCAGTAGCTAAAAAGTTGCACCGCGCAAGCGTCCAGCTGTGAGTTGCTGTTGTGATTGAGATACACAGGAAATGTATTGGGCGTTTCTGGGCAGTGTCTGGGAGGTGGCTGTTTAGTTGTACAGAGATGTACCATCTTAGGGGAGTGGTGCAGGTGTGACGCATTGCTGGTTCTGGACTCAGATGCTTAATCACTTACATTGAAGGCCATATGCTGACAGAAATTCTGCACCAAGTATGGGACAGGTTCAAGTTTCCACGGTAGTAGCTAAAGATATGGCGGGGAATGTAATAGGATCAGGAAGTGAAAGATTTTGTGAGCGTTTTGTTTTTTTTAAAAGTGGCAATCATTTACATGGAAAATCCTCCAGGTTTTGCCACTTAAAAAAACCAGTAGAACTCTCACAAAGGGGTCTATTTACTAAGCCTTGGATGGAGATAAAGTAGATGGAGATAAAGTACCACCTAATCGGCTCCTAACTGTCATTTTTCAAACACAGCCTGTGGCATGGCAGTTAGGAGCCGATTGGCTGGTACTTTATCTCCGTTGACTTTATCTCCATCCAAAGCTTAGTAAATAGGCCCCAAAATCTCCTGCTTCCTGATTCTCACACCCTTTACATTCCCCTCATGAAGTCGATACCCAAGTCTTTGCACATTCAGGCCAGGGGCAAACGCAAGATTTATTCAGGGGGGTTTCCACGGGTATGTGTGTATGAAAATAATGTATGTATGTATGTATGTATGTATGTATATACACACACACACACACACACACACACACACACACACACACACACACACACACACACACACACACACGGGAATCCACTGCATTCGCCATACCCAGGAGAGGGGTGCACTCATGTACTCCCCACCCCTAGGTTGGGGTGTGGTGGGCTGTGACCACCGAACTCAAATATACATATACAGAGAACCATGCACTCTCCTTAGCAGTTTCATACACCTTAATGCTTTAATATACAACTAGATAAACAATGGGGTTTTGGTTTATGAATTGTACAATGCATGTAAGCTTGCAGCCCACTCCACGGGACCCCATTTCACTGCAAGTCCTATTCTATCACATAACTTTCACATAGATTTTTTAGAGACCTGGCAACTGCTGCTTCATAGGGAAAACGTGCTAACCTGGTTTAAAACTTACCTGCCACACTTATGGCTTTTAAAAGGAAAGACAGCCACCAACACACCTTCACAAGTGTGCTTACCTGCTTTAAAGCTCACCTGCCAACTGACTTCTGGCTTTCAAAGTGAGACAGTCACCAACACACCTAAAGAGCAGCTAACCCAGGTTAAAGGTAAATGAGCTTAGGGGTGCATGAGACAGAGATGTGATCACAAATGGGCCACTTAAAAATTAACCCTATTATATGCATACGGGAACCCACTGCACTCGCCATTCCCAGGAGAGGGGTGCACTCACGTACTCCTAGAGTAGGACTTGCTGTGAAATGGGGTCCCGACGGAGTGGGCTGCTAGCTTACATGCATTGTACAATTCATAAACCAAAACCCCATTATTTATCTAGTTGTATATTAAAGCATTACGGTGAATGAAACTGCTAAGGAGAGTGCAGGGTTCTCTGTATATGTATATATATATATATATATATATATATATATATATATATATACAAAGTAGAATAAGCAGCACTCTCAGGACTTTTGAATGTAAAATTACAGGCAGTGGACCCCTGGATTCAATTTGCTATGTTTCAATTTATTACAATCGTCGTCAGGCATTTCCTGACGACGATCAGAGCCGGCCATAGGCATAGGCAAACTAGGCAATTGCCTAGGGCATTTGATATGCCTAGGGGCATCATCAGCTTCTGATGATTAAAATGATATGCGGCATGCCTATATTCTGTATGTAGCATTTCATATGTAGATACAGCCACAGTCTCACACAGTATATTGGCATGCTGCATATCAGTTTAATCAGCAGAAGCTGCTTGTGCATCCTAGCCACATAGCAATGCAAATAAGATGCATTTTCATAAAAAATAAGGTGCCCAACGTTAGCATTGATGCAAGATTTGTGAGGACACATCTGTATCCAAGCAGAGGCAGAGGTCACAGTGTTAGTGGAAGTGTGAGTGCTGTCTGCATGTGAGTGGGTTGGTTGTGCAGTAGTGTTCAGAATATGTGTAAGGAGCATTATGTGTGTCATGTAAAAATGCATTAATAATGTGCAACATATGTGTAAAGGGCCACTATGTGTGTCATTATGTGTATAAAGGCATTAATAATGTGCGGCATATGTGTAACAGGGTACTACTGTATGTGTGTCATTATGTGTATAGGGGCACTAATAATGTGCAGCAAATGTGTAGGGGGCACTATGTGTGTCATTATGTGTATAAGGGCATTAATAATGTGCGGCATATGTGTAAGGGACATTATGTGTAAAATGGCATTAATAAAGGTTGTCATAATGTGTAAGATGCATTATGTTTATAAGGACATTAATGTGTCTCATATGTGTAAGGGGCATTACTGTGTGTAATTATGTATAAATGCATTACTAATGTGTGGCATTATGTGTATAAGGTGCTCTACTATGTGGCTTTGCATATAGAAAGGGCACTACTGTGTCATCTAATGTGAATAAAGAGCAATAAGGTGTGGTGTAATGTGAATAAGGAGCAATTCAGTGTGATGTAATGTGAATAAGGGGCTCTACTGTGAGGAGTAACGTTTATAAGGTAAAGTGATACTACTGTGGGATGTAATATGAATTATGGACACTATCGCAAGATAAAATGTGAATAAAGTTGCAGTACTGTGTGGCGTAATTGGAATTGGGGTTACTATTGTGTGGCCATGCCCCTTCCCAGCAAGAAGATGCCCCTTTTTGGGCTGTGCGTCAAATGTGCGAACTGTTCCTATTTAAAATATAGGGGGTACAAGGACTGCTATGGGTGAGGGGTGATGGTGCTGGGAAAGAGATGCAAGGTCAGAGGCAGAACCAGCGGTGGTGCTAGGGGGCACCAGCCAAAATCTTGCCTAGGGCATCATCTTGGTTAGGGCCGGCTCTGACGACGATTGTAATAAATCCAAACGTAGCAAATTGAATCCAGGGGTCCGCTGCCTGTCATTTTACATTCAAAAGTTCTGAGAGTGCCGCTTATTCTACTTTGTATATGAAGCACCTGTCTGCTATGGATGGCACAGGGCACCTAATTTAGGATTATTATTAATACTGGTGTGCCGAATATCCTCTTGATTCTATATATACGGTATTTATATATACTCTTTTGATACATAGCTATTACTTGTATATTACTGCTAATAGATGTATGTCATGCTATGACTAGTAATGCTACCAGGAGCTCTCATGCATTTCTCATTCTTTTAATTTTGTAATATGTATTTTTTGTAACATGTATTTTGATATGTGGTGTTTGTGTATTGTACTGCTTTGTTATTTTGGATGCTTTTGTTAAATTAACACTTGTTTGATGTACCTCAGATTTTGGAGGTATGTGTGGATGGAGTTATCTCATTAGGTAGCCACTGCACCTGCTCCCAATTAATGAGGTTGTGACACGTGGGATAGGTGGTGTTATAAAGCAATGTGATGTGGGGGCATAGTCTTTATCCTGATGACGAGGCAATAAAGCAGTTTCGAAACGATCTATCACACAGCAGCATGTCCTGCCGCCGACTGTATGGTGTATTGTGGACCCTGCACGGGTTTCTAGGAAGGCACCAGCATTTACACTTTGTCTACATGAGTGCTGCCTATTCGATGTGTGTATATATATATATATATACAGGACCAAAGACGTGGCACTCACAGCACAGTTACAACAGATCAGAAGGACATCAGTCGCTGTTTTGCAACGTTTCAGTGGTAGTCCACTGTCGTCAGGCTTTATTTGAGTGGACTACCACTGAAACGTTGCAAAACAGCGACTGATGTCCTTCTGATCTGTTGTAACTGTGCTGTGAGTGCCACGTCTTTGGTCCTGTGTATGTTACTTTCACGGAGGCACCAGCATTTTTCATATCTGAGCATTTTGGAGTGCCTATCCTTGCATCTTTATATATATATATATATATATATATACTGTCAAAGTCAAATTGTATATTTCGATATTTAAAATACACTATGGTATTTACTAATGGACGCGTCTACGATGCATGCGTCAAATACACATGCTATAGGTAATACGGTAGAAGACGCATTTGTTAATAAATATCATACTGTAACACATAGCTAATATTTCTTACTTACAGATAATATACACATAGGCACCATCTACCCAACACACCGTTTATATATATTTTAACACGTGTAACCGTGACAATTGCGCAATAACGCTTATAGACACACAGGGACATATTATCTCCCCATGTCTGGTATTAAAATGATCGTCAGTTCATTAGCTAAAATCCGGTAGTAGCGAAAAGACCGTAACATTTGGCATTCGGAAGATATTAGCAAATATCATATATGTGAACATAATAATGAATAATTAATTAGGTATACAGAAACTGGTTGTCTGGTGAAACTCTGAGAACAGTAACAGTCTCATTTTTAAGACAATACCTTTGAAGGGGACCAATGGACTATCAAGATTTGAAACTGTGTACTTTACTGACCAATTGTAGCAGTGCATCCCCCACTGCACGGCGGGGGTTGGAAGTCCTGAATAAATATCGGACAAGCCACAGTAAGCATTAGATCTCCTATCTCAAATCATTGTGGTTGTCTGCTGATGACTGTGGCCTGTATCCAGGGGGCACCTGCGTATGTATTTGGTCTGTTACCTGTAAGTCCTTGTTGGTGTATTATACTGTACTTGTATTACTCTGCGTATTTGTGTTTATTGTTTGATGAATTGTTACTGAATTCTGTATCTGTTTTTCCTTTTTTCTCTTTATTAAATGTTTTTGCAGGTTGGAGCACAGTACACTTGTAATGTGTTCATTTAAGGTATAGTGGCGCACTTCTCATCAGAGTTGCATCTGGTTAGATTAACAATTGCACTGGTTTTTAAAAATTGTCAACTTTTACAGTTTGGGGGCTCGTTTCCGTGGCTTTATATTTTTGCTGATTTAGCGCAGAAACAGTGGCAGACTTTGGTTTGTCACCAAAGGGTGGAGACGCATCATTTAAGGTAAACAAAATTGTTTAGTTTATTTTTCTCTTTTTACATCCAATGCTGACAAACAGCGTCTGCTGTTTTGTGTAAGTCTGCAAAGTACTAAAGTGAATCCAGGGACGATAAGGAACATTTATTTCCTGTTTTACTGTATTATCTGTGTTAAATATCTACTATTGTCTTCTCTCTTTTGTGGGTTGCTGTATGGTTGCCACAGTTTTATGCAAATCATTTAGGGCTTAATTCAAGTTGGATTGTTTATTTGTGAAAAGTTTAAAACCGTGCGTATATTCTCCTATAGTAAAATCATAAGCCTGTAATCAAAACTTGGTCGCGGTTAACACGCGGCTGAGTTGAGATTCATCTGCAAACACAGAGTGTTTTCACAATAAGACACTCGGTGCCTGCAGGTGAGTGCTAAGGTATGCTTTGGTGAGTGCCAGAGTATGCTTTGGCGAGTGCTAGGGTATACTTTGCTGAGTGCTAAAGTACGCTTTGTCGAGTGCTAAAGTACACTCCGGTGAGTGCTAAAATAGGACTAATAACAGATATAAGTTGCTTTAAGTAAAAGTACGCAAGCAGTTGTACTAAGTAATAGAGTTAAGTAAGTGTATAAGAAACGCATTGTGTAAATTGTCGCGGGAAATCGGAACCCGGACGCGAAAATAAGTATATAAGTGCGAAGTGTATAGGGTGCAATATAACAATCCAACCTGAATGGGGCCTTTACTAGTGTACATCTTGCTAGGGTATAGTAAAACCTCTGGGACATTACCAGTTTTAGGAAGTGATTCTTTTCTGTACAGAAAAATATTGTGAATTTGTGTGGGTTGAAAGTAAAGTGTGTTTGGAGTGAACCCAGAAAAGGGTATACCGAGGTGACGCCAGGGTAAGAGAGACCCAGCGGCATACGGGCTTTATACCGTATGTTAAATTGATTTGTGTATAGCCTACGGATGTGGTCAATTTGTAGAAGGTACGATTAGCGACAATACGAAGGACTGATAGGCAGGGTTAGGAGAGGCGTACCTTCACCAGACGTCTCCATGGTCATAAGACATACAGATAACAAGTACCCGTGTGTTTTATAGCCGAATCGCGCGTCTGTGTGTCAATCCACATTGTGTCAGGTCAAAAGAACCAGACCAGTCATGCAAACGACTCCGCTGGTGGGAGACACTGTCATTTGCATTGTGTATTGAACGCAAATGTGATTTGTGTAAAGAAAGCAGGTCAAAAGAAACAGACCAGTCGTACATACGGCTCCGCTGGTGGGAGATACTGTGAGGAAATCTGTTGTCCTCTCACAACAGAGAGTACAGGCCGCATAACTTCTTCTAAGTTATAGCTTTTACTATGGGGGAGATAAGGAGTTAAAGAAACAGGTCAAAAGAATCAGACCAGTCAGCAAACGGCTCTGCTGGTGTGAGACACTGTAACAGGTCAAAAGAATCAGACCAGTCGTGCAAACGGCTCTGCTGGTGTGAGACACTGTAACAGGTCAAAAGAATCAGACCAGTCGTGCAAACGGCTCTGCTGGTGTGAGACACTGTAACAGATCAAAAGAATCAGACCAGTCAGCAAACGGCTCTGCTGGTGTGAGACACTGTAACAGGTCAAAAGAATCAGACCAGTCGTGCAAACGGCTCTGCTGGTGTGAGACACTGTAACAGATCAAAAGAATCAGACCAGTCGTGCAAACGGCTCTGCTGGTGTGAGACACTGTAACAGATCAAAAGAATCAGACCAGTCGTGCAAACGGCTCTGCTGGGGTGAGACACTGTAACAGGTCAAAAGAATCAGACCAGTCATGCAAACGACTCCGCTGGTGGGAGACACTGTCATTTGCATTGTGTATTGAACGCAAATGTGATTTGTGTAAAGAAAGCAGGTCAAAAGAAACAGACCAGTCGTACATACGGCTCCGCTGGTGGGAGATACTGTGAGGAAATCTGTTGTCCTCTCACAACAGAGAGTACAGGCCGCATAACTTCTTCTAAGTTATAGCTTTTACTATGGGGGAGATAAGGAGTTAAAGAAACAGGTCAAAAGAATCAGACCAGTCAGCAAACGGCTCTGCTGGTGTGAGACACTGTAACAGGTCAAAAGAATCAGACCAGTCGTGCAAACGGCTCTGCTGGTGTGAGACACTGTAACAGGTCAAAAGAATCAGACCAGTCGTGCAAACGGCTCTGCTGGTGTGAGACACTGTAACAGATCAAAAGAATCAGACCAGTCGTGCAAACGGCTCTGCTGGGGTGAGACACTGTAACAGATCAAAAGAATCAGACCAGTCGTGCAAACGGCTCTGCTGGGGTGAGACACTGTAACAGATCAAAAGAATCAGACCAGTCATGCAAACGGCTCCACTGGTGTGAGACACTGTAACAGGTCAAAAGAATCAGACCAGTCGTGCAAACGGCTCCACTGGTGTGAGACACTGTAACAGGTCAAAAGAATCAGACCAGTCGTGCAAACGGCTCCACTGGTGTGAGACACTGTAACAGGTCAAAAGAATCAGACCAGTCGTGCAAACGGCTCTGCTGGTGTGAGACAATGTAACGCACAATCTATCACCAGCGTCCCAGTAACAAGTGGCCGACATAGGCGACTCCGTTGGTTATGCTAACTTCTTACTTGTTTGATAGTTGTTCCTTAGTTGGAGGGAGTGTGTGAGGGCAGCTCAGGAATCCTTCACCTGCATTTCTCCGGGAAACCTTTAAGGATTGCAGAAAGCCGCAATGGGAACTAAAGGTTTACATGGAATGGCTGTTGTTGCAACTTAGGTTCAGATTGCGGGAGATATCGGGCTAAAAGGGTCAGCGATATATATATAATGATGCAGAAATATGGTAGGTAGACACTGGTTTTTGTGAATGAATGAATACGTATGAATGAGAATGGTAAAACATAATTTCCTATTATTGGTAGTTTTGACCCGGAGGTATTACATACTGTCAAAAAATAGAATATGTCTTCTAAAATTCCATAAACTGAGGATAAGACATAATGATTGTTGACATTTGTGGCAGCATGAAGGTGAAACACAGAGAGAAATGGGGTATGCAGCAAATGCAAGTATAACACCAATAAGGGCAACAGCACCACCACCACCACCATATGTGGATGGGAGAAGGTAACAGCCAATACAAAAAGTGATAAGACTAACCCTTGCCATTTATATCCTGTCCTGTAAGTTCCAAGGTAACAAAGCAGGAGTGGTGGAAGAAGCTACACTGATCTCGGCTATTTCACATGCCATTAGTATTAGCGAGCAGGAGGGGCAGACCCAACAAGGAAAAGGAGGGGCTGCTCCTCAGGATGAGGAGACAGCTGAGATCAGTGAACATGGTGAGTATGAGGCCGTTCATAGCACTGGAACAGTACTTCCTGTAATTGAATTGGTAAGTAATGCAGTGACAGGAATGTACCCCATACATACTCTGGCTGTCCCTAGTGGGAAAGCAGACAGAGAAGGAATAATTCCCATTAATAATATCGCCATGCACTGTCCATAGACCAGAGCTGAATTAAGGTCCATTATGACTCAATTTCCAGATCCTAAAAAGGATTTAGTCGGGGGTCAGAAATTCATCTGGGATTTGGGCAATGCTCATGAACACTAAAGACTGGTGGGTAGTATTGAGGTCATGTCTTTCTCCTTATATTGATATCTTGAAATTTATCAAAGATTGTCAGTTAGAGGAAGATAAGACCTTAACGGATACTGACAACCAAACCAATGTGATCCATATAACTACCCAATTAGGAATACACTTTCCAGTAGTAGTGGACTGGAGCAAAATTGTTTTCCATAAAATAAAAGGACAATGAAATGGCCACAGATTATTTTGCTAGAAGTTTGCTAGCAATGTCTAAATACAGAGGAATTACTGATATTAAAGATAACGCGCACCATTGGTGTCTCAGTGCTTATGGATGACCGAAAGGAAGTTTAAAAGTAAGAGTGTAGACATCCTTACCAAACTGGCGTGGGATAACTGTAGATTCCCTCAGGGAATCTGCACTAGAACACGATAGGAACATAGGCAAGTACAAAGAAATGACTGGGAAAACTATTTCGGCAATGGGGGTAATGAGAACTGTGCAACATTACCCTTTAACTAAGCAAGCAGAGGTTATTATAGGCCTGCTGCACACAAAACACTCTTTTCTTCTGGCTGCAGCCGCCCCTACTAACTTACTGGGAAGAGATTTGCTTTGTAAAATGGGATTTGTGATTTATTGTACCCCCGATGGTGTATTTTTTTGACACCCCAGGAAACTTCGCTCAGGAAGTACAGGACATGTTTGACACTTCCCAAAGACTAATGTTGCATTCTCCCGTTCTAGGTTCACATCCATCTCAGGTAGAGGAAATGATCTCGCAAATACCGGGTTACCTTTGGACCAAAGATGGACAGGTAGCATCCATAGTAAGCCAATTAAAAGACGATAGGACAGCTCCAAGAATACCACAGTACCCCATTAAGCCATAAGTGGAATTAGGGGTGTATCCTGAAATTGAAAGGCTGCTCCAACAGGGAATTCTAATCAGAACTTCCAGCACAGCCTATAGTCCCATCATTCCAGTAAAGAAAAGTGGGGGGGGGGGGGGGGGCTTCAGGCTAGTACAGGATTTAAGAGGGGCAAACAAAGTAGTTGAGAGCCAATTCCCCGTAGGGCCTAATCCAGCTGTCATCCTAATGCTAATTCCTCCTCATTCTACCCACTTTACTGTAATTGACCTATGTTCTGCTTTCTTTTCTGTCCCACTTCACCCTGACAGCCAGTATCTGTTTGCTTTCTCCTATAGAGGTGTACAGTTTACCTGGACCCACCTTTAAACACCCAGAAATAAATCAAAATGCAAAATTTATGTTCCCCACAGGAAAAGGGGGTTTGGAAGGCGAAGGGATATGGTCAAGAGTCATCCGGACTCTGGAGAGATGGATAAGGTAAGCCAGTGGCTCCCAAAGCATATCTCTCCAGCCTAGATGAAGCAGCACACTGTCTGACTCACCTGGGCAGGGAAGGAATGTGGAGAATAGTGAGAGCCTACTGGAGTGCACCAGGATTCTCTTCTCAGGTGAGCAGGAAAGCCATGCCATATCTTAATTGCCTGAGGAAGAACATTGGTAAGGCAGTAACAACAGAGCCATCCCATATCCCTCCTACAGACGGTCCTTTTTAGGTAATACAAATTGATTTTATACAGCTACCACCCTGTAGAAACTTGAAATATGTTAGTTTGTATTGAAATGTTGTGTCCAATTAGGTAGAGGCATTCCCAGCTGCCTCTAACACTGCTGTCTTTACTGCCAAGAAAATAGTGCAAGAATTTGTATGTAGATCTGGTATCCCTAGGATTATTGAAAGTGATAGTGGTACCCACTCCATGGGGGAGGTCTTTCAGGTCATGTGCAAACTCCTGCATATTGATAGCCAGCGCCAAGGTGGAGAGAGTGAATAGTACTATCAAGAGCAAATTGAACTGATGACTGAAACTGGACTACTGTGGCCAGAGGCACTGCCACTGGTGTTGTATAGCATCAGGACCACTCCCAGGGCTCCTCTAAATTTATCACCCTTTGAAATTCTTTTTGGAAGGCAACCCATGTGATGATAGATCCTCAGGACGATTTGAAATGCCACAATGAGGTAACAGTTCAATACCTCATAAAAATGAATAAGCACTTGAGAGAAACAGCAAAAGAACTTAAAACTGTTGATTCCAGATATGCCAAGTTCAAACTGCCATGATATTGAACCAGGGGACTATGTGATGAGTCAAAATGTTTTTACACTCAGGATGTTTGATAGACCATTGGGAGGGACTGTACCAAGTTTTGTTGACCAGCACCACATCATTGAAGGTAGCAGAGAGAGAGAGACTTGGGTCCATTCATGGCATTGCAAGAAAGCTCGGGACAGAAGTGAAATGGAGGCGATATCACTAGAGAACCTATTCCGGGAGAACTGAGAGGCGATAACTGTGGACATATACCCCTGCGCATATTAAGTGGTCACACAGGACTTGGTTGAGAGATGGAAGATCGTCGGCAATCAACGTTTTTCTTTTTCCATTTTTTTCATTTTTGCCTTTATTTTTCTGAGGACTATTTATTTTTGCGGAAAGAATTGAGTGGTGGCCTTGGACAGGCTTTTCAGGAAACAGCGATGACTTGATAGAATCCCAGGCACAGTCTGATACTTTGCTCAAAGCAGAAGTGAGTAAGAGGTGTATCTGACTATACAACAGCCAAACCTGTCTGTTGAATAGCAGACAGCATTTCTGAAGAAAAAACAAAAAAACAAGCAACTGTTTACTACTTCACAGTGGCAAATTATTACAATACTCCTCAGATTACTCAGTACTTTAATATAACTACAGTTATTAAAGTCCGCCAACCATTACTCGCGTAACCCAGAATATTTGCCTTTAAATCCTTGGCCATGCCAGATGCGTATGGCTTTTGCGCGGTGACTCAGTAGTGCAAATTTTCCTTGTATGGGCCACCAAATGTAAAAAACGGGTACTGGAAAAAAACGACTCTTGAGGCAGGTCTTCCAGTTACTGGCATCAGACACTGTGCAAAGCATACACAGGCTTAGGTCTGGTCACATAGGTACATAACTGAAAACAAGCAAACAAACATAAAAAAGTCCTAGCACTCCTTGTGCTCAATAGGTAGTCCACTACAGTGGCTTGCAGCCACACATGCCATGCTCTCCTGGCATGGCCAATGTCCACAGTCCCTGGCACCAGGGGCAAAGTGGCCCCGCCGGGATCACGGGACGGATCCTGGTTAGCCGGTCCCATTGTCCGCTCAGTTGGCTGCCTGTCACTCCCCCCCCCCCCCCCCCTCTTCTACCGGCAGCTGCAATCAGGCAGCGTTAACTGACTTCTTCAGTGACACCCCCTTCCCACCCCCCCACCCCGGGTCCACCTCCAGCTCTGTCAGTGTCTCCTCTACAAGAACAAGCAGGAGCTGAGATAGGTCAGCTGTTATGCCTATCATTAGGTGGGCTGGACTATTCAAATGAATGCTGACAGGGCTCGTAGCCCTGTGGAGGCAACTGCATGATGGAGCTGGCCACGCACACTGACACTGGGGAGTTGCAGCAGTGACAGCAATGTGCTGAGGCTGTGACAATATACTAATGTGTTAGGTGGCTGTAAATACCTGACTCATGTTGGTACTTGGCTGACAGAAACTTTGGTGTGACGGTGTTAGCTCCATAGTACTGTGAGTCTGTGCTGACCCCATAGTACAGCTTCGTTTTTATGAGGCTGTGACCCTGGGCTTATAACCCTGTGTTCTGACTGCAGATAGCCTGTAGATAGAGCCAACTAATGTGCTGTATATCTTCCCTGTGACACCCAGACGTCAGCGTGTATGCTCTCTGGTGCAGCGTGTATGCTCTCTGGTACTAACCCCTCACTGCCAGAACATGCTGAAGCTCTATGTACATATATTTCACACATATATGTTGCACAAATTCCCACTGTACATATGCTGCACACATACATACTGCACACATGTCCACTGCACACATACATACTGCACACATGCCCACTGCACACATACATACTGCACACATACATACTGCACACATGTCCACTGCACACATACATACTGCACACATGCCCACTGCACACGTACATACTGCACACATGCCCACTGCACACATACATACTGCACACATACATACTGCACACATGCCCACGGCACATATGCCAACTGGACACATACATACTGCACACATGCCCACTGCACACATATATATATTGCACACATACATACTGCACACTTGCCCTCTGCACATATGCCCACTGCACACGTGCCCAATGCAAAATACATACTGCACACATATATACTGCACACATGCCCACTGCACACATACATATGACACACATGCCCACTGCACTCTTGGCCACTTCACACATACATGCTGCACACATACCCACTACTGCACATATGACCACTACACTCATGCCTCCTGCACACATGCCCATTGTACACATACATAATACTGCACACATGCCCACTACACACATACATTTTTATTTAAATTGCTTCATTGTATTTTATTTTTATGTTACTCATTTCCTTTTATGCTCTTACTGCAAAGCTATGTAAATGAGATTTATTTTGGGGAATGTATATGTCTATCATTGAGGCCAGGATGTGCTGCACTCAGTGAGGCCAGGATGTGCTGCGCTCAGTGAGGCGGGGATGTGCCGCTGTCAGTGAGGCGGGGATGTGCCACTGTCAGTGAGGCAGGGATGTGCCACTGTCAGTGAGGCAGGGATGTGCTGCTGTCAGTGAGGCAATGATGCGCTGTTGTCAGGGAGGTGGGTATGTGCTGCTGGCAGTGAGGCGGGGATGTGCTGCTGTCAGTGAGGCAGGGATGTCCTGCAGTCAGTGAGGTGGTGATAAGGCAGGTAGGTGCTGCTGTCAGTGAGGCGGTGATGAGGCGGGGATGTGCTGCTGTCAGTGAGACAGATATGTGCTGGGCAGGTGCTGTCAGTGAGGCGGGGATGTGCTGATGTCAGTGAGGGGGGGATGTGCTGCTGTCATTGAGGTGCAGATGTGCTGCTGTCATTGAGACGCGGATGTGCTGCTGTCATTGAGATGTGGAAGTGCTGCTGTCATTGAGGCGGGGATGTGCTACTGTAATTGAGGTAGGGATGTGCTGCTATCGGTGAGGCAGGGAAGTGCTGCTGTCGGTGAGGTGGGGATGTGCTGCTGTCAGTGAGGCGGGGATGTGCTGCAGTCATTGAGGGGGTGATGTGCTGCTATCAGTGAGGCAGTGATGTGCTGCTGTCAGTGAGGCGGGGATGTGCTGCTGTCAGTGAGGCAGGGATGCCCTGTTGTCAGTGAGGCAGGGATGCACTGCTGTCAGTGAGGCAGGGATGCGCTGCTGTCAGTGAGGCAGGGATGCGCTGCTGTCAGTGAGGCAGGGATGTGCTGCTGTCAGTGAGGCAGGGATGCGCTGCTGTCAGTGAGACAGGGATGAGCTGCTGTCAGGGAGACAGAGATGTGCTGCTGTCTGTGAGGCTGGGATGTGCTGCTGTCAGGGAGACAGGTACGTGCTGCTGTTAGTAAGGCTGGGATGTGCTGCTGTCAGTGAGGCAGGTACGTGCTGCTGTACTGCACTACAGTTGTATTTGTTTACAGATGGTGCTATGACAGGAAGTAGTTAAGGTGTATGGTTATGCTGGAATGTGTAGTCGCTGGGGAAAAATGCACAGTCTTACTTCTGAGAAGAGCGCATCCTGCCCTCCCCCAGACCCGGCCCCTCAATAGATTCCACCCTTATTAAGGCTGCTACCAGAACGCTTTCGGGCTGTTTTTCAAACCCAATCTGCCCCTGCCTGGCACTACAAACTGTTCCCTACTCACTGGCCGGGTGTAGTATGGCTGACCTGCGGTCAGCAGACCGCCGGTCAGCTTACCGACGCCGGGATCCCGGCAGCATACCGACGCCGGGATCCCGGTGGGGAGGGGCGAGTGCAGCATGCCCCTTGCGGGCTCGCTGCGCTCGTCATGCTACGGGCTCGGTGACGACCGCACTCTATGGGTGTCGTGGACACCCACGAGTGGAAATAGTTCCTGTTGGTCAGCATGCCGACCATCGGGATAGTGAGGGGTCGGGATGGTGGAGGAGGTCATGTGACTGTCGGTCTCCCGACCGCCGGTCACATGAATACCACCCCACTGGCCTCTAACAGGCATGAGCGGCCAGAACTCTGAGTGAATGGGAGTTTTAAAATCTTACTGTTTTCATTGATGAGTTCTTGCTGGATCTGGGTAATCCACAAAAATCGGAGTTCCAAATCTCTTCTGCAGCTGCAGAATGTGCAGGTCTTGTTTCTCTCTTGGAGGGAGCTGATTCCACCAGAATGTGAACAATTCAGGTGAGAGACCACCCCTCTCACCACAATATATATACTTATATTCATAGGTACCAACTCATACTATGTCCGCCCATATACTTTCTTTTCCAAAATTCCAATTTAATGGTTGCTAGCCTGTTCAAAAAAAGGCAGCACTATGGCATAGTTAAAACAGCACTGTAAAATAATCTGATCTGCAATTAATAAAAACATACAGTATATTGTCTTCCCATTTAAAAATTAAATTTGATATTCACCAAGTACCAAATTTCAGTGAACTGATGCGAGTACATGTCCTCAACACCATAGATTAGCAGACACGCTAATTTCTGTTTTTCAGTGGGGAGGGGTCAGGCGCTAAAGGGGACACGGTTACAGGGCTGCTCTCAGCATATGGGAGATAGGGATGGCCATCAGTGTGTTCGCCATCGATGCTTGCCATTGATGGTGAAACTGTGAATGGCCATCAATGGTCACCATCTATGCTATGGGAGATCATCAATGGTTGTGTTTGCCATTATGGAGGGAAACCATCTGGTTCTCTCCCATCAATGGCAAAAGCATTTGACATCAGCCATAAAACAGCGATGATTAGGAGATCATCTGATCATCATTATTTTGTAAGACGAGTTGAGCACTCACATAGTCAGGGTCGGATTAACAATGGGACCGATGAAGCTGCAGCTCCACGCACACCTTCCAAATAAGCCCACAGCAACTGCAGATTGATGTGCTGCTGTAGATAAACAGATTTTTCTTTACCTCCCCCCACAGCATCCTGGCAGTGGATGTCTGAGGCCCAGCCAAACTGCCCAAAACTCCCCCCCCCACCCCCCAACCGCGGCCACAACTGACCTTCCCTCAGGGGTCACCTAGGGGTGTTTCACTTTGCTCATTAGTAGACTCTGACATTACACTATTAATATGTGTGAAGAGGGAAAAGGGAGATTATGTGGGTTGAAGGTTGAAATTAGCTATGCCTTCCATGGTGCTAGCCATACCTCATACCCAGTGTCAGACTGGGTCATGAAAGGCCCACCGGGGGAATGCAGTTATAGGGGCCCATACTTAGGGGTGTGGTCAGCCTACAAAGGGGGTGTGGCCAACCCCCACAGAGGCTTGAAATACACAACAGACTTGTGCAGTGTAATGCAACATATCTACCATGTATAATACAAGTGCACAGTCTGGAACCTGATCCCTAGAGGAGGAGTGGGCCCCCCAGATAGTGGGACCCACCGGTGGTTTCCCCTGTACCCCTGTGGGCCAGTCCGACCCTGCTCATACTAGTGATGAGCGGGTTCGGTTTCTCGGAAACCGAACCCCCCCGAACTTCACCCTTTTTACACGGGTCCGAGCCATTCTCGGATTCTCCCGTATGGCTCGGGTAACCCGAGCGCGCCCGAACGTCATCATCCTGCTGTCGGATTCTCGCGAGATTCGGATTCTATATAAGCACTCAGCAGCCGCGCGTCGCCGCCATTTTCACTCGTGCATTGGAAATGTTAGGGAGAGGACGTGGCTGGCGTCCTCTCCGTTTATGTTGAACTTGATTGTGCTTTATTGCTTAATTGTGGGGAGGACTGGGGAGCAGCTGTATAATATAGGAGGAGTACAGTGCAGAGTTTTGCTGATCAGTGACCACCAGTTATCCGTTCTCTGCCTGAAAAATAACGCTCCATATCTGTGCTCAGTGTGCTGCATATATCTGTGCTCATACTGCTTAATTGTGGGGACTGGGGAGCAGCTGTATTATATAGCAGGAGTACAGTGCAGAGTTTTGCTGACAGTGACCACCAGTATACGTTGTGTGCCTGAAAAACACTCCATATCTGTGCTCAGTGTGCTGCTTTATTGTGGGGACTGGGGACCACCAGTATAATTAATATTATATAGGAGGAGTACAGTGCAGAGTTTTGCTGACCAGTGACCACCAGTATATAATATATAGCAGTACGGTACGGAAGGCCACTGCTGTACCTACCTCTGTGTCGTCATTAAGTATACTATCCATCTACATTCTATACCTGTGGTGCATTTTAGTTTTGCAGTTTGCTGACACAGTGACCACCAGTATACTATATATAGCAGTACGGTACGGAAGGCTACTGCTGTACCTACCTCTGTGTCGTCATTAAGTGTACTATCCATCTACATTCTATACCTGTGGTGCATTTTAGTTTTGCAGTTTGCTGACACAGTGACCACCAGTATACTATATATAGCAGTACGGTACGGAAGGCCACTGCTGTACCTACCTCTGTGTCGTCATTAAGTGTACTATCCATCTACATTCTATACCTGTGGTGCATTTTAGTTTTGAAGTTTGCTGACACAGTGACCACCAGTATACTATATATAGCAGTACGGTACGGAAGGCCACTGCTGTACCTACCTCTGTGTCGTCATTAAGTATACTATCCATCTACATTCTATACCTGTGGTGCATTTTAGTTGTGCACAGTATATATAGTAGTAGGCCATTGCTATTGATACTGGCATATAATTCCACACATTAAAAAATGGAGAACAAAAATGTGGAGGTTAAAAAAATAGGGAAAGATCAAGATCCACTTCCACCTCGTGCTGAAGCTGCAGCCACTAGTCATGGCCGAGACGATGAAATGCCATCAACGTCGTCTGCCAAGGCCGATGCCCAATGTCATAGTAGAGAGCATGTAAAATCAAAAAAACAAAAGTTCAGTAAAATGACCCAAAAATCAAAATTAAAAGCATCTAAGGAGAAGCGTAAACTTGCCAATATGCCATTTACGACACGGAGTGGCAAGGAACGGCTGAGGCCCTGGCCTATGTTCATGGCTAGTGGTTCAGCTTCACATGAGGATGGAAGCACTCATCCTCTCGCTAGAAAAATGAAAAGACTTAAGCTGGCAAAAGCACAGCAAAGAACTGTGCGTTCTTCTAAATCACAAATACCCAAGGAGAGTCCAATTGTGTCGGTTGCAATGCCTGACCTTCCCAACACTGGACGGGAAGAGCTTGCGCCTTCCACCATTTGCACGCCCCCTGCAAGTGCCGGAAGGAGCACCCGCAGTCCAGTTCCTGATAGTCAAATTGAAGATGTCACTGTTGAAGTACACCAGGATGAGGATATGGGTGTTGCTGGCGCTGGGGAGGAAATTGACAAGGAGGATTTTGATGGTGAGGTGGTTTGTTTAAGTCAGGCACCCGGGGAGACACCTGTTGTCCGTGGGACAAATATGGCCATTGACATGCCTGGTCAAAATACAAAAAAAATCAGCTCTTCGGTGTGGAATTATTTCAACACAAATGCGGACAACAGGTGTCAAGCCGTGTGTTGCCTTTGTCAAGCTTTAATAAGTAGGGGTAAGGACGTTAACCACATCGGAACATCCTCCCTTATACGTCACCTGCAGCGCATTCATCATAAGTCAGTGACAAGTTCAAAAAGTTTGGGTGACAGCGGAAGCAGTCCACTGACCACTAAATCCCTTCCTCTTGTAACCAAGCTCCTGCAAACCACACCACCAACTCCCTCAGTGTCAATTTCCTCCTTACCCAGGAAAGCCAATAGTCCTGCAGGCCATGTCACTGGCAAGTCTGACGAGTCCTCTCCTGCCTGGGATTCCTCCGATGCATCCTTGAGTGTAACGCCTACTGCTGCTGGCGCTGCTGTTGTAGCTGCTGGGAGTCGATCGTCATCCCAGAGGGGAAGTCAGAAGACCACTTGTACTACTTCCAGTAAGCAATTGACTGTTCAACAGTCCTTTGCGAGGAAGATGAAATATCACAGCAGTCATCCTGCTGCAAAGCAGATAACTCAGGCCTTGGCAGCCTGGGCGGTGAGAAACGTGGTTCCGGTATCCACCGTTAATTCAGAGGCAACTAGAGACTTGATTGAGGTACTGTGTCCCCGGTACCAAATACCATCTAGGTTCCATTTCTATAGGCAGGCGATACCGAGAATGTACACAGACCTCAGAAAAAGACTCACCAGTGTCCTAAAAAATGCAGTTGTACCCAGTGTCCACTTAACCACGGACATGTGGACAAGTGGAGCAGGGCAGACTCAGGACTATATGACTGTGACAGCCCACTGGGTAGATGTATTGCCTCCCGCAGCAAGAACAGCAGCGGCGGCACCAGTAGCAGCATCTCGCAAACGCCAACTCGTTCCTAGGCAGGCTACGCTTTGTATCACCGCTTTCCAGAAGAGGCACACAGCTGACAACCTCTTACGGAAACTGAGGAAGATCATCGCAGAATAGCTTACCCCAATTGGACTCTCCTGGGGATTTGTGACATCGGACAACGCCAGCAATATTGTGCGTGCATTACATCTGGGCAAATTCCAGCACGTCCCATGTTTTGCACATACATTGAATTTGGTGGTGCAGAATTATTTAAAAAACGACAGGGGCATGCAAGAGATGCTGTCGGTGGCCCGAAGAATTGCTGGCCACTTTCGGCATTCAGCCACCGCATACAGAAGACTGGAGCACCACCAAACAATCCTGAACCTGCCCTGCCATCATCTGAAGCAAGAGGTGGTAACGAGGTGGAATTCAACCCTCTATATGCTTCAGAGGATGGAGGAGCAGCAAAAGGCCATTCAAGCCTATACATCTGCCCACGATATAGGCAAAGGAGGGGGAATGCACCTGACTCAAGCGCAGTGGAGAATGATTTCAACGTTGTGCAAGGTTCTGCAACCCTTTGAACTTGCCACACGTGAAGTCAGTTCAGACACTGCCAGCCTGAGTCAGGTCATTCCCCATATCAGGCTTTTGCAGAAGAAGCTGGAGACATTGAAGGAGGAGCTAAAACAGAGCGATTCCGCTAGGCATGTGGGACTTGTGGATGGAGCCCTTAATTCGCTTAACCAGGATTCACGGGTGGTCAATCTGTTGAAATCAGAGCACTACATTTTGGCCACAGTGCTCGATCCTAGATTTAAAACCTACGTTGTATCTCTCTTTCCGGCAGACACAAGTCTGCAGAGGTTCAAAGACCTGCTGGTGAGAAAATTGTCAAGTCAAGCGGAACGTGACCAGTCAACATCTCCTCCTTCACATTCTCCGCAACTGGGGGTGCGAGGAAAAGGCTAAGAATTCCGAGCCCACCCGCTGGCGGTGATGCAGGGCAGTCTGGAGCGAGTGCTGACATCTGGTCCGGACTGAAGGACCTGCCAACGATTACTGACATGTCGTCTACTGTCACTTCATATGATTCTCTCACCATTGAAAGAATGGTGGAGGATTATATGAGTGACCGCATCCAAGTAGGCACGTCAGACAGTCCGTACGTATACTGGCAGGAAAAAGAGGCAATTTGGAGGCCCTTGCACAAACTGGCTTTATTCTACCTAAGTTGCCCTCCCTCCAGTGTGTACTCCGAAAGAGTGTTTAGTGCAGCCGCTCACCTTGTCAGCAATCAGCGTACGAGGTTACTTCCAGAAAATGTGGAGAAGATGATGTTCATCAAAATGAATTATAATCAATTCCTCCGTGGAGACATTCACCAGCAGCAATTGCCTCCACAAAGTACACAGGGACCTGAGATGGTGGATTCCAGTGGGGATGAATTAATAATCTGTGAGGAGGGGGATGTACACAGTGAAAGGGGTGAGGAATCGGAGGATGATGATGAGGTGGACATCTTGCCTCTGTAGAGCCAGTCTGTGCAAGGAGAGATTGATTGCTTCTTTTTTTGGTGGGGGCCCAAACCAACCAGTCATTTCAGTCACAGTCGTGTGGCAGACCCTGTCGCTGAAATGATGGGTTCGTTAAAGTGTGCATGTCCTGTTTATACAACATAAGGGTGGGTGGGAGGGCCCAAGGACAATTCCATCTTGCACCTCTTTTTTCTTTAATTTTTCTTTGCATCATGTCACGTGCTGTTTGGGGACTATTTTTTTGAAGTGCCATCCTGCCTGACACTGCAGTGCCACTCCTAGATGGGCCAGATGTTTGTGTCGGCCACTTGTGTCGCTTAGCTTAGTCACACAGCGACCTTGGTGCGCCTCTTTTTTTCTTTGCATCATGTGCTGTTTGGGGACAATTTTTTTGAAGTGCCAACCTGCCTGACACTGCAGTGCCACTCCTAGATGGGCCAGGTGTTTGTGTCGGCCACTTGTGTCGCTTAGCTTAGCCATCCATAATGTTCCAGTTTGGACGGACTTCTGGCACATTTTTTTTCGCACCTCCGGAGGCTGTTAGAAAACACGTGTGTGCCGCAGCTAATTGATCAACAATTGGATAGCTCCGATAGACACCCATTCGTATAGACGCCCACCAGAGGGCATGCGCCACAACTGAATCACCCCCACTGTGTCCAAAGTTTCTGTTTGACTAAAACCAGCCCTGCACATGGATAAACCTAAGGTCAGTGCTTGACATTTTGGATAACTAATTCTAAAGCTGATGAAGTGATGTTAAACCATGCATTAATTACATTTCCCCACAGTCATTGTCAAAAATGAAATGTCTATTTTAATGACTATTGTTTTGTTTTCAAAGAAACTTAGACAATTAACCTTCAGCAACGGGTCACTACATACTGAATCATTTGATATCTGCAGCATGAAATAAAAAATCTGCTTTGTGAATGATCACAACTACTGACACTATATATATATATATATATATATATATATATATGTATATATTAGTGATGTGCACCGGAAATTTTTCGGGTTTTGTGTTTTGGTTTTGGATTTGGTTCCGCGGCCGTGTTTTGGATTCGGACGCGTTTTGGCAAAACCTCCCTGAAAAACTTTTGTCGGCTTCGGGTGTGTTTTGGATTCGGGTGTTTTTTTTTTACAAAAAACCCTCAAAAACAGCTTAAATCATAGAATTTGGGGGTCATTTTGATCCCATAGTATTATTAACCTCAATAACCATACAGTAATTTACACTCATTTCCAGTCTATTCTGAACACCTCACACCTCACAATATTATTTTTAGTCCTAAAATTTGCACCGAGGTCGCTGGGTGACTAAGCTAAGCGACCCAAGTGGCCGACACAAACACCTGGCCCATCTAGGAGTGGCACTGCAGTGTCAGACAGGATGGCAGATTTAAAAAATTGTCCCCAAACAGCACATGATGTAAAGAAAAAAAGAGGCGCAATGAGCTAGGTGTGTCTAAGCTAAGCGACCCAAGTGGCCGACACAAGCACCTGGCCCATCTAGGAGTGACACTGCAGTGTCAGACAGGATGGCACTTCAAAAAAATAGTCCCCAAACAGTACATGATGCAAAGAAAAAAAGAGGCGCAATGAGGTAGCTGTGTGACTAAGCTAAGCGACCCAAGTGGCCGACACAAACACCTGGCCCATCTAGGAGTGGCACTGCAGTGTCAGACAGGATGGCAGATTTAAAAAATAGTCCCCAAACAGCACATGATGTAAAGAAAAAAAGAGGCGCAATGAGGTAGCTGTGTGACTAAGCTAAGCAACCCAAGTGGCCGACACAAGCACCTGGCCCATCTAGGAGTGGCACTGCAGTGTCAGACAGGATGGCACTTCAAAAAAATAGTCCCCAAACAGCACATGATGCAAAGAAAAAAAGAGGCGCAATGAGGTAGCTGTGTGACTAAGCTAAGCGACCCAAGTGGCCGACACAAGCACCTGGCCCATCTAGGAGTGGCACTGCAGTGTCAGACAGGATGGCACTTCAAAAAAATAGTCCCCAAACAGCACATGATGCAAAGAAAAAAAGAGGCGCAATGAGGTAGCTGTGTGACTAAGCTAAGCGACCCAAGTGGCCGACACAAACACCTGGCCCATCTAGGAGTGGCACTGCAGTGTCAGACAGGATGGCACTTCAAAAAATAGTCCCCAAACAGCACATGATGCAAAGAAAAATGAAAGAAAAAAGAGGTGCAAGATGGAATTGTCCTTGGGCCCTCCCACCCACCCTTATGTTGTATAAACAGGACATGCACACTTTAACAAACCCATCATTTCAGCGACAGGGTCTGCCACACGACTGTGACTGAAATGACTGGTTGGTTTGGGCCCCCACCAAAAAAGAAGCAATCAATCTCTCCTTGCACAAACTGGCCCTACAGAGGCAAGATGTCCACCTCCTCCTCATCGTCCGATTCCTCACCCCTTTCACTGTGTACATCCCCCTCCTCACAGATTATTAATTCATCCCCACTGGAATCCACCATCTCAGGTCCCTGTGTACTTTCTGGAGGCAATTGCTGGTGAATGTCTCCATGGAGGAATTGATTATAATTCAAGTTGATGAACATCATCTTCTCCACATTTTCTGGAAGTAACCTCGTACGCCGATTGCTGACAAGGTGAGCGGCTGCACTAAACACTCTTTCGGAGTACACACTGGAGGGGGGGCAACTTAGGTAGAATAAAGCCAGTTTGTGCAAGGGCCTCCAAATTGCCTCTTTTTCCTGCCAGTATACGTACGGACTGTCTGACGTGCCTACTTGGATGTGGTCACTCATATAATCCTCCACCATTCTTTCAATGGTGACAGAATCATATGCAGTGACAGTAGACGACATGTCAGTAATCGTTGGCAGGTCCTTCAGTCCGGACCAGATGTCAGCACTCGCTCCAGACTGCCCTGCATCACCGCCAGCGGGTGGGCTGGGAATTCTTAGCCTTTTCCTCTCAGCCCCAGTTGCGGGAGAATGTGAAGGAGGAGTTGTTGACGGGTCACGTTCCGCTTGACTTGACAATTTTCTCACCAGCAGGTCTTTCAACCTCTGAAGACTTGTGTCTGCCGGAAAGAGAGATACAACGAAGGTTTTAAATCTAGGATCGAGCACCGTGGCCAAAATGTAGTGCTCTGATTTCAACAGTTTGACCACCCGTGAATCCTGGTTAAGCAAATTAAGGGCTCCATCCGCAAGTCCCACATGCCTAGCGGAATCGCTCTGTTTTAGCTCCTCCTTCAATGTCTCCAGCTTCTTCTGCAAAAGCCTGATGAGGGGAATGACCTGACTCAGGCTGGCAGTGTCTGAACTGACTTCACGTGTGGCAAGTTCAAAGGGTTGCAGAACCTTGCACAACGTTGAAATCATTCTCCACTGCACTTGAGTCAGGTGCATTCCCCCTCCTTTGCCTATATCGTAGGTAGCTGTATAGGCTTGAATGGCCTATTGCTGCTCCTCCATCCTCTGAAGCATATAGAGGGTTGAATTCCACCTCGTTACCACCTCTTGCTTCAGATGATGGCAGGGCAGGTTCAGGAGTGTTTGCTGGTGCTCCAGTCTTCGGCACGCGGTGGCTGAATGCCGAAAGTGGCCCGCAATTCTTCGGACTACCGACAGCATCTCTTGCACGCCCCTGTCGTTTTTTAAATAATTCTACACCACCAAATTCAATGTATGTGCAAAACATGGGACGTGCTGGAATTTGCCCAGATGTAATGCATGCACAATATTGGTGGCATTGTCCAATGTCACAAATCCCCAGGAGAGTCCAATTGGGGTAAGCCATTCTGCGATGATGTTCCTCAGTTTCCATAAGAGGTTGTCAGCTGTGTGCCTCTTATGGAAAGTGGTGATACAAAGCGTAGCCTGCCTAGGAACGAGTTGGCGTTTGCGAGCTGCTGCTACTGGTGCCGCCGCTGCTGTTCTTGCTGCGGGAGGCAATACATCTACCCAGTGGGCTGTCACAGTCATATAGTCCTGAGTCTGCCCTGGTCCACTTGTCCACATGTCCGTGGTTAAGTGGACATTGGGTACAACTGCATTTTTTAGGACACTGGTGACTCTTTTTCTGACGTCTGTGTACATTTTCGGTATCGCCTGCCTAGAGAAATGGAACCTAGATGGTATTTGGTACCGGGGACACAGTACCTCAATCAATTCTCTAGTTCCCTGTGAATTAACTGTGGATACCGGAAACACGTTTCTCACCACCCAGGCTGCCAAGGCCTGAGTTATCCGCTTTGCAGCAGGATGACTGCTGTGATATTTCATCTTCCTCGCAAAGGACTGTTGGACAGTCAATTGCTTACTGGAAGTAGTACAAGTGGTCTTCTGACTTCCCCTCTGGGATGACGATCGACTCCCAGCAGCAACAACAGCAGCGCCAGCAGCAGTAGGCGTTACACTCAAGGATGCTTCGGAGGAATCCCAGGCAGGAGAGGACTCGTCAGGCTTGACAGTGGCATGGCCTGCAGGACTATTGGCTTTCCTGTCTAAGGAGGAAATTGACACTGAGGGAGTTGGTGGTGTGGTTTGCAGGAGCTTGGTTACAAGAGGAAGGGATTTAGTTGGCAGTGGACTGCTTCCGCTGTCACCCAAAGTTTTTGAACTTGTCAATGACTTCTGATGAATGCGCTCCTGGTGACGTATAAGGGAGGATGTTCCTAGGTGGTTAACGTCCTTACCCCTACTTATTACAGCTTGACAAAGGCAACACACGGCTTGACACCTGTTGTCCGCATTTCTGTTGAAATAATTCCACACCGAAGAGGTGATTTTTTTTGTATTTTGACCAGGCATGTCAATGGCCATATGCGTCCCATGGACAACAGGTGTCTCCCCGGGTGCCTGACTTAAACAAACCACCTCACCATCAGAATCATCCTTGTCAATTTCCTCCCCAGCGCCAGCAACACCCATATCCTCATCCTGGTGTACTTCAACAGTGACATCTTCAATTTGACTATGAGGAACTGGACTGCGGGTGCTCCTTCCAGCACTTGCAGGGAGCGTGCAAATGGTGGAAGGCACCACCTCTTCCCGTCCAGTGTTGGGAAGGTCAGGCATCGCAACCGACACAATTGGACTCTCCTTGGGGATTTGTGATTTAGAAGATCGCACAATTCTTTGCTGTGCTTTTGCCATCTTAACTCTTTTAAGTTTTCTAGCAGGAGGATGAGTGCTTCCATCCTCATGTGAAGCTGAACCACTAGCCATGAACATAGGCCAGGCCCTCAGCTGTTCCTTGCCACTCCGTGTCGTAAATGGCACATTGGCAAGTTTACGCTTCTCCTCAGACGATTTTGATTTAGATTTTTGGGTCATTTTACTGAGCTTTATTTTTGGGGATTTTACATGGTCTCTACTATGACATTGGGCATCGGCCTTTGCAGACGACGTTGATGGCATTTCATCATCTCGGCCATGACTAGTGGCAGCAGCTTCAGCACGAGGTGGAAGTGGATCTTGATCTTTCCCTATTTTATCCTCCACATTTTTGTTCTCCATTTTTTAATGTGTGGAATTATATGCCAGTAATATATCAATAGCAATGGCCTACTACTATATACACTGCGCACAACTGAAATGCACCACAGGATGGATAGTATACTTGACGACACAGAGGTAGGTAGAGCAGTGGCCTACTGTACCGTACTGCTATATATTATATACTGGTGGTCAGCAAACTGTGCAAAACTGAAATGCACCACAGGTATGGATGGATAGTATACTTGACGACACAGAGGTAAGTAGAGCAGTGGCCTACTGTACCGTACTGCTATATATTATATACTGGTGGTCAGCAAACTGTGCAAAACTGAAATGCACCACAGGTATGGATGGATAGTATACTTGACGACACAGAGGTAGGTAGAGCAGTGGCCTTCTGTACCGTACTGCTATATATTATATACTGGTGGTCAGCAAACTGTGCAAAACTGAAATGCACCACAGGTATGGATGGATAGTATACTTGACGACACAGAGGTAGGTAGAGCAGTGGCCTGCTGTACCGTACTGCTATATATTATATACTGGTGGTCAGCAAACTGTGCAAAACTGAAATGCACCACAGGTATGGATGGATAGTATACTTGACGACACAGAGGTAGGTAGAGCAGTGGCCTACTGTACCGTACTGCTATATATTATATACTGGTGGTCAGCAAACTGTGCAAAATTGAAATGCACCACAG